>NC_086452.1:352394630-352730744 GCF_028390025.1 Pseudophryne corroboree | reverse complement strand
TTCCTCAAATAGACATGATGGCGTCTTGTTGCAACAAGAAGCTTCAGAGATATTGTTCCAGGTCGAGAGACCCTCAAGCAATAGCAGTGGATGCACTAGTGACCCAGTGGGTGTTTCGGCCGGTATATGTCTTCCCTCCACTTCCACTGATACCAAAAGTTCTCAAAATCATAAGAACAGGAGTTTGAGCGATCCTCATTGTCCCAGACTGGCCAAGGAGGGCTTGGTATCCAGATCTTCAGGAGTTGCTCATAGAAGATCCTCGGCCTCTTCCTCTTCGCGAGGTCCTGCTGCAGCAGGGGCCGTGTGTGTATCAAGACTTACCGCGGCTACATTTGACGGCATGGATGTTGAGCGCAGAATCCTAGCCCAAAAGGGTATTCCTAAAGAAGTCATTCCCACTCTTATTCAGGCCAGGAAAGGAGTAACGTCTAAACATTACCACCGTATTTGGAGAAAATGTGTCTTGGTGTGAAACCAAGAAGACTCCAACGGAAGAGTTTTTCAGTTAGGATGTTTTCTCTATTTTCTCCAGGCGGGTGTGGATGCGGGCCTACGGTTGGTTTCAATCAAGGTCCAGATATCGGCCTTGTCCGTTTTCTTTCAGAAACAATTGGCCTCCCTTCCAGAAGTTCAGACATTCGTGAAAGGGGTGCTGCACATCCAACCTCCATTTGTGCCTCCTGTGGCACCATGGGATCTTAACGTGGTGTTGCAATTCCTTCAATCGGATTGGTTTGAACCTCTCCAGGAGATAGAGTTGAAGCTTCTCACTTGGAAAGTGGTCATGCTGTTGGCCTTGGCATCCGCAAGAAGGGTGTCTGAGTTAGGGGCCTTGTCTCACAAGAGCCCTTACTTGTTTTTCCATGAAGATAGGGCTGAGTTAAGAACTCGTCAACAATTTCTTCCAAAGGTGGTTTCTTCTTTCCATATAAACCAGCCTATTGTGGTGCCAGTGGCTACTGACACCATTGCTGCTTCAAAGTCTCTAGATGTGGTCTGGGCTTTGAGAATCTATGTCGCAAGAACGGCTCGGATACGGAAAACAGAGGCTCTGTTTGTCCTGTATGCTCCCAACAAGATTGGGTGTCCTGCTTCTAAGCAGACTATTGCACGCTGGATCAGAGGTACGATTCAGCACGCTCATTCTACGGCAGGATTGCCGATACAGAGTTCGGTGACTACCCATCTACTAGAAAGGTGGGCTCACCCTGGGCGGCTGCCCGGGGGGGTCTCGGCATTACAACTTTGCAGAGCAGCTACTTGGTCAGGGGCAAGCACGTTTGCGAAGTTTTACAAGTTTGACACCTTGGCCGATGAGGACCTACAGTTTGGTCAATCGGTGCTGCAGGGTCATCCGCACTCTCCCGCCCGTACTTGAGCTTTTGGTATAACCCCATGGTACTGAAGTGGACTCCAGCATCCTCTAGGACGTATGAGAAAACAGGATTTTAATACCTACCAGTAAATCCTTTTCTCCTAGTCTGTAGAGGATGCTGGGCACCCAGCCCAGTGCGTACTTTACCTGCAGTTGTTAATTTGTTAAAAAAATGTTTTCAGCACGGTTGCTGTAATGTTCCTGCCCGTTGGCATGTGTTTTGTTGAATGCCATGTGTGAAGCATGGTTGAGGTGTGAGCTGGTATGAATCTCACCATTAACTTAAAAGTAAATCCTTTTCTCGAAATGTCCTTCTCCCTGGGCACAGTTCCTATACTGAGGTCTGGAGGAGGGGCATAGAGGGAGGAGCCAGTTCAAGCTCTGAAACAGTCTTAAAGTGCCCATGGCTCCTGCGGAACCATCTATACCCCATGGTACTGAAGTGGACCCCAGCATCCTCTACGGACTAGGAGAAAAGGATTTACCGGTAGGTATTAAAATCCTGTTTATAGCCACATAGGTGGAAATAAAAGGAGTCTGAAGTTTCTACAATATACTAGTCCCAGCTGGTAACAGATGTAGATTAAGAACTGTCATGTTTATACATGAAATGTTGTTTAATCTGTAGCAACAGAACAGCAAATTATACACTACAGTGTTTCAAACAGCTCTTTGGTGTTTATGCATTTGAATGAGTAATCAATCTTTGAAAAAGTATTTTTTAGTTTTTTTTTTAATGTGTAATAAATTGGTTTAAAACCTAATGCGCTCTCTTATATGTGTATATGTCTAAAGTATATTACCCTTTTCTTAAAGTGCTTTAAATATAAAAACTTGTCTGTTCACTACAGCAGACTTTGGTACTGTGGGCCTGATGCACAGGTGTGCGCTAATGCGTACACAGCGGATTTCTGAAAATATACTAATACTGCAGCAGCCTGGAAATGTATTCAGCTGCCCACAGGCTGCATCGCAAATCCAAGCAACTATGCAGCGGTGGTCATAGATCCTTCAATAGTCCTCTCCGAGTATCCCTAATAGCCATGCAGAATGGACGTGGATATTGAAACACTGGCATCATGTTTTCTGCAAATGGGATCGTGGGTGTAGGCGGAGATGCCCCGAAAACGGTCACAACATGCCTGTGATTTTTTTCACCACTCCCCGTTACCTCCCCCATAACAGTGCCTGCCTGCAAATAACTCCTCACTGTGAGCGACACCTCTAAGGGACCGGGATGCATGTGCAGATGGCTGATAATAGCTTCTTTCTGTAAATATCAGCATTGCGTACATCTCTGAATGTGACCCTGTAATATGAAATCTGACTTTTGCATCAATTTATAATATGCATATTCTTATTTTACTGTATAGAAAGTCTGCTGCTTTAATATGAGAATGGTTGTAGATATCTGTCCTTTTCCCATATCTTTATCTGACATTCTTCATTTTGTATTTTCCAAGATATGATCTAAGGGAAGAGTCCTCAATGTCCTCTGTGAAGATGCTGAAGCTCCACGGGAAATCCTGTGACTGATCCTAGCACTGGGCAGCTCCCCATACAATTAAAAGGTCTTTTGGAAATCCTTGCGTTGGTTCTGATATTAAAGAGGATCTATACATTGTGGACTTTGCTAGACCTACTCCCCAGTATGTGACATGACCTAAAGTGACTGGGCCTCCCTGACCGCGGGAGGCATTTGATATGCCGGCTGTTTGGATCCTGACGCTCACCATGCTGACGACGGAACCCCAGCAGCCAGCACACCGACAACTTTTCTCCCTCTTGGGGTGTCCACAACACTCCTATAGGGAGAATAAATAGCGTGGCGCGTAGCACGCCACCATGCCCGCAAGGAGCTCTTTTGCGCTCACCCCGCTGCCTGCATGCCGGCGGTCGGGATCCTACACCCCCTGACCGCATCTCCTGACTATACAATAAAATTGTCATTTATCCACCATGTAAATACCTGACCAACCGGTGATCACCATCCCAAGCACCTTGGTCTCATGTGCTTCCTCTACTGTCCTCCCCGCTCCCTTTTTGGTATATGTCTAGTTTATATAATGCAGAAATCTTCAAACTGCAGATTGCAGAGTACTTAAGTTCACATTATTTAAAGCCAAGCTTTCTGCCCACTAAAGATATGGCTTTAAAACTTCAAGGGGATATCAAATCTTGGAGATAAAGTGGAAAAACTAATCAGCTACTGTAAAATTACAATTGATTGGATAGCACTTTATCTCTCCCATATATGCTACATTCCCCATGTCTTATGTAGGTAGACACCACTATTATCAAAGGCCATTTTTGTTAATCTGACAACGACGTTCAAATCTGGAAAAACCTTCCATGGTATAAGCTGTGTACATTGTCAAATGCTAAAGTGTATGACCCAAATAACTTGCACCACAGTGATGAACAAAATATTTTTATGTTAAGTTTTTAATGCATTCATATGATAGTTAATACTTAGTCTCTGGAAAGTTAGTTCATGTTGCATCCATATTTGTTTTGTACTGGTAATTCATTCTCCCATATCACTTGCTCTATAGCTGTAGAACATAATGCCTCTTTGACTTCCTTTGTATTGACGATAGATTGCATTCCTGTTGATTTTAATACGTATTTATTTTACTCTTTTCATAGATACGTATTTATTACATTGTTGTAAGCTTACATCTATATATAATTTGTGCAACTTTATTTGTTTTTTTTTTTAATGCTTTTTTTTTTTTTTGTATTGTACAACTACAGCTTTATAATCTGGGTTAAAATATTAATAAACATTTTAAAGTAGTGTCTTGTGCTTCTTTATCACGGATCCAATAGGCAAATTCTAGGGTGTTTTATGTCAAAACTAACCTGAATAACAGCTACAGTGTGACATATCAGGAAACCACATTCAGAATTCAAACGAGAGGAAACGATAACTATAAACATTTATATAATGGACAACCACATGCCCAAGTATGAAATTGTGTGGTAACGATATTGTGTTCCACCATGAGCAGTCACATTCATCTATTTCCTGTCAGTCACCCTCTTCTGTTACCACATGTACCATATTGTGGAGGAAAACAGGTGTTGTTTTATATATGTGGACAGGATATTTCATAATATGCTAACAATGTCATAAGTGTTTTCTCTGACGTCCTAGTGGATGCTGGGAACTCCGTAAGGACCATGGGGAATAGCGGCTCTGCAGGAGACTGGGCACAAAAAGTAAAAGCTTTAGACTAGCTGGTGTGCACTGGCTCCTCCCCCTATGACCCTCCTCCAAGCCTCAGTTAGATTTTTGTGCCCGAACGAGAAGGGTGCAAGCTAGGTGGCTCTCCTGAGCTGCTTAGAAGTAAAAGTTTAAATAGGTTTTTTATTTTCAGTGAGACCTGCTGGCAACAGGCTCACTGCATCGTGGGACTAAGGGGAGAAGAAGCGAACTCACCTGACTGCAGAGTGGATTGGGCTTCTTGGCTACTGGACATTAGCTCCAGAGGGACGATCACAGGTTCAGCCTGGATGGGTCCCGGAGCCGCGCCGCCGGCCCCCTTACAGAGCCAGAAGAGCGAAGAGGTCCGGAGAAAGCGGCGGCAGAAGACGTTCCTGTCTTCAAATAAGGTAGCGCACAGCACTGCAGCTGTGCGCCATTGCTCTCAGCACACTTCACACTCCGGTCACTGAGGGTGCAGGGCGCTGGGGGGGAGCGCCCTGAGACGCAATAAAAACGATATAAAAACCTTATATGGCTAAAAAAAAAAAAAAATGCATCACATATAGCTCCTGGGCTATATGGATGCATTTATCCCCTGCCAGTTTCCTGAAAAAAGCGGGAGAAAAGGCCGCCGTGAAGGGGGCGGAGCCTTTCTCCTCAGCACACAAGCGCCATTTTCTTTCACCGCTCCGCTGGAAGGACGGCTCCCTGACTCTCCCCTGCAGTCCTGCACTACAGAAACAGGGTAAAACAGAGAGGGGGGCACTATTGGCAGCTAATATATAAATACAGCAGCTATAACAGGGAGTAACACTTATATAAGGTTATCCCTGTATATATATAGCGCTCTGGTGTGTGCTGGCAAACTCTCCCCAAAGGGCTAGTGGGGTCCTGTCCTCTATCAGAGCATTCCCTGTGTGTGTGCTGGGTGTCGGTACGATTGTGTCGACATGTATGAGGAGGAAAATGATGTGGAAGCAGAGCAATTGCCTGTGTTAGTGATGTCACCCCCTAGGGAGTCGACACCTGACTGGATGATAGTAATTAAAGAATTACGTGACAATGTCAGCACTTTGCAAAAAACTGTTGACGACATGAGACAGCCGACAAATCAATTAGTGCCTGTTCAGGCGTCTCAGACACCGCCAGGGGCGCTAAAACGCCCGTTACCTCAGATGGTCGACACAGACCCTGACACGGATACTGAATCCAGTGTCGACGGTGACGAGACAAACGTAATGTCCAGTAGGACCACACGTTACATGATCACGGCAATGAAGGAGGCATTGAACATTTCTGACACTACAAGTACCACAAAAAAGGGTATTATGTGGGGTGTGAAAAAACTACCAGTGGTTTTTCCTGAGTCCGATGAATTAAATGAGGTGTGTGATAAAGCGTGGGTTTCCCCCGATAAAAAAACAGCTGATTTCTAATAAATTATTGGCACTATACCCTTTCCCGCCAGAGGTTAGGGCACGTTGGGAAACACCCCCTAGGGTAGATAAGGCGCTCACACGCTTATCAAAACAAGTGGCGTTACCGTCTCCTGATACGGCCGCTCTCAAGGAACCAGCTGATAGAAGGCTGGAAAATATCTTAAAAGGTATATACACACATACCGGTGTTATACTGCGACCAGCGATCGCCTCAGCCTGGATGTGCAGCGCTGGAGTGGCTTGGTCGGATTCCCTGACTGAAAATATTGATACCCTGGATAGGGACAGTATATTATTAACTATAGAGCATTTAAAGGATGCATTACTATATATGCGAGATGCACAGAGGGATATTTGCACCCTGGCATCTAGAGTAAGTGCGATGTCCATTTCTGCCAGAAGAACGTTATGGACGCGACAGTGGTCAGGTGATGCGGATTCCAAACGACATATGGAAGTATTGCCGTATAAAGGGGAGGAGTTATTTGGGGTCGGTCTATCGGACCTGGTGGCCACAGCAACGGCTGGAAAATCCACCTTTTTACCCCAGGTCACCTCTCAGCAGAAAAAGACACCGTCTTTTCAAACCCAGTCCTTTCGTCCCTATAAGGGCAAGAGGGAAAAAGGCCGCTCGTTCCTGCCCCGGGGCAGAGGAAGGGGAAAAAGACTGCACCATGCAGCCTCTTCCCAGGAGCAGAAGCCCTCCCCCGCTTCTGCCAAGTCCTCAGCATGACGCTGGGGCTCTGCAAGCAGACTCGGGCACGGTGGGGGGCCGTCTCAAGAATTTCAGCGCGCAGTGGGCTCACTCGCAAGTGGACCCCTGGATCCTGCAGGTATCACAGGGGTACAAATTGGAATTCGAGACGTCTCCCCCTCGCCGGTTCCTGAAGTCTGCTCTACCAACGTCTCCCTCCGACAGGGAGGCAGTATTGGAAGCTATTCACAAGCTGTATTCCCAGCAGGTGATAATCAAGGTACCCCTCCTACAACAGGGAAAGGGGTATTATTCCACGCTGTTTGTGGTACCGAAGCCGGACGGCTCGGTGAGACCAATTTGAAATCTAAAATCTTTGAACACTTACATAAAAAGGTTCAAATTCAAGATGGAGTCACTCAGAGCAGTGATAGCGAACCTGGAAGAAGGGGACTATATGGTATCTCTAGACATCAAGGATGCTTATCTCCATGTCCCAATCTACCCTTCTCACCAAGGGTACCTCAGGTTTGTGATACAAAACTGTCATTATCAGTTTCAGACGCTGCCGTTTGGATTGTCCACGGCACCACGGGTCTTTACCAAGGTAATGGCCGAAATGATGATTCTTCTTCGAAGAAAAGGCGTATTAATTATCCCTTACTTGGACGATCTCCTGATAAGGGCAAGGTCCAGGGAACAGTTAGAGGTCGGAGTAGCACTATCTCAGGTAGTGCTACGTCAGCACGGGTGGATTCTAAATATCCCAAAATCACAGCTGATTCCAACAACACGTCTACTGTTCCTAGGGATGATTCTGGACACAGTCCAGAAAAAGGTGTTTCTCCCGGAGGAGAAGGCCAGGGAGTTATCCGAGCTAGTCAGGAACCTCCTAAAACCAGGACAAGTGTCAGTGCATCAGTGCACGAGAGTCCTGGGAAAAATGGTGGCTTCTTACGAAGCGATTCCATTCGGAAGATTCCATGCAAGAACTTTTCAGTGGGATCTGCTGGACAAATGGTCCGGATCGCATCTTCAGATGCATCAGCGGATAACCCTATCTCCAAGGACAAGGGTATCTCTCCTGTGGTGGTTACAGAAGGCTCATCTTCTAGAGGGCCGCAGATTCGGCATTCAGGATTGGATGCTGGTAACCACGGATGCCAGCCTGAGAGGCTGGGGAGCAGTCACACAGGGAAGAAATTTCCAGGGCTTGTGGTCAAGCATGGAAACGTCTCTTCACAAATATCCTAGAGCTAAGGGCCATTTACAATGCCCTAAGTCAAGCAAGGCCTCTGCTTCAGGGTCAACCGGTATTGATCCAGTCGGACAACATCACGGCTGTCGCCCACGTAAACAGACAGGGCGGCACAAGAAGCAGGAGGGCAATGGCAGAAGCTGCAAGGATTCTCCGCTGGGCGGAAAATCATGTGATAGCACTGTCAGCAGTGTTCATTCCGGGAGTGGACAACTGGGAAGCAGACTTCCTCAGCAGACACGACCTCCACCCGGGGGAGTGGGGACTTCATCCAGAAGTCTTCCAAGTGATTGTAAACCGTTGGGAAAAACCAAAGGTGGACATGATGGCGTCCCGTCTCAACAAGAAACTGGACAGATATTGCGCCAGGTCAAGGGACCCTCAGGCAATAGCGGTGGACGCTCTGGTTACTCCGTGGGTGTTCCAGTCGGTATATGTGTTCCCTCCTCTTCCTCTCATACCAAAAGTACTGAGAATCATAAGAAGGAGAGGAGTAAGAACGATACTCGTGGCTCCGGATTGGCCAAGAAGAACTTGGTACCCGGAGCTGCAAGAGATGCTCACGGAGGACCCGTGGCCTCTACCTCTAAGGAAGGACCTGCTCCAGCAGGGACCTTGTCTGTTCCAAGACTTACCGCGGCTGCGTTTGACGGCATGGCGGTTGAACGCCGGATCCTGAAGGAAAAAGGCATTCCAGATGAAGTCATCCCTACCCTGATCAAGGCCAGGAAGGATGTAACTGCAAAACATTATCATCGCATTTGGCGAAAATATGTTGCGTGGTGTGAGGCCAAGAAGGCCCCTACGGAGGAATTTCAACTGGGTCGTTTCCTACATTTCCTGCAAGCAGGATTGTCTATGGGCCTAAAATTAGGATCCATTAAGGTTCAAATTTCGGCCCTGTCGATCTTCTTCCAGAAAGAACTGGCTTCAGTGCCTGAAGTTCAGACGTTTGTCAAAGGGGTACTGCATATACAGCCTCCTTTTGTGCCTCCAGTGGCACCTTGGGATCTCAATGTAGTTTTAGGGTTCCTAAAATCACATTGGTTTGAACCACTTGCCACAGTGGATTTGAAATATCTCACATGGAAAGTGGTAATGCTGTTGGCCCTGGCTTCAGCCAGGCGCGTATCAGAATTGGCGGCTTTATCCTATAAAAGCCCTTACCTGATATTTCATTCGGATAGGGCGGAATTGAGGACTCGTCCTCAATTTCTCCCTAAGGTGGTTTCAGCGTTTCACATGAATCAACCTATTGTGGTACCTGTGGCTACTAGGGACTTGGAGGACTCCAAGTTGCTGGACGTAGTCAGGGCCCTGAAAATATATGTTTCCAGGACGGCTGGAGTCAGAAAATCTGACTCGCTGTTTATACTGTATGCACCCAACAAGCTGGGTGCTCCTGCTTCTAAGCAGACGATTGCTCGTTGGATTTGTAGTACAATTCAACTTGCACATTCTGTGGCAGGCCTGCCACAGCCAAAATCTGTAAAAGCCCATTCCACAAGGAAGGTGGGCTCATCTTGGGCGGCTGCCCGAGGGGTCTCGGCTTTACAACTTTGCCGAGCAGCTACTTGGTCAGGGGCAAACACGTTTGCTAAATTCTACAAATTTGATACCCTGGCTGAGGAGGACCTGGAGTTCTCTCATTCGGTGCTGCAGAGTCATCCGCACTCTCCCGCCCGTTTGGGAGCTTTGGTATAATCCCCATGGTCCTTACGGAGTTCCCAGCATCCACTAGGACGTCAGAGAAAATAAGAATTTACTTACCGATAATTCTATTTCTCATAGTCCGTAGTGGATGCTGGGCGCCCATCCCAAGTGCGGATTGTCTGCAATACTTGTATATAGTTATTGTTACAAACAAATCGGGTTGTTTATTGTTGGAAGCCATCTTTTCAGAGGCTCCTACGGTTATCATACTGTTAACTGGGTTCAGATCACGAGTTGTACGGTGTGATTGGTGTGGCTGGTATGAGTCTTACCCGGGATTCAAGATCCTTCCTTATTATGTACGCTCGTCCGGGCACAGTATCTTAACTGAGGCTTGGAGGAGGGTCATAGGGGGAGGAGCCAGTGCACACCAGCTAGTCTAAAGCTTTTACTTTTTGTGCCCAGTCTCCTGCGGAGCCGCTATTCCCCATGGTCCTTACGGAGTTCCCAGCATCCACTACGGACTATGAGAAATAGAATTATCGGTAAGTAAATTCTTATTTATCCATGCCTGGTTCTATACAATCTATTCTAAATTAAAAAAAAAGTTGCAGTTGCTTCAGATGCACATCTTGGTATGAAACATGTATTCTGTTGGAGGACTCCCCGATTTCTTTGCCGCCCTTACCCTAAAATACGCTGGGGAATGTATCTGGGATGGGGGGAGACTGCCGGCCATGCCTAGGTGGGAGAAATGCATACTTTGTACTGATTAATAGCATCTGCACAGTATTATTTCTCAAATGGTTTCTGTGGTTCCTCTTTTGACTTGTTGCTGTCCTTTATAGTATTTATATACTTATTACTTTTGATCTTTGATCCACCATGTGATATATCATGTATATGCTCTGATAAATAAAGAAATGGCAAAAAAAAAAGTTGCAAGACCCCATCCACATTTTAAAATTTAGTTTCTGTAGCTACAATTATAGTTTATTATATGAAGTAGTTTCCTCACTGGTCTGTACCTAGTTGCCATCCATGCAGTGAATGTGGGCATTATTATTATTTTTTTTAAATAATAATAATAATTTTATTTATATAGCGCTCTTTCTCCAACAGAACTCAAGGCACTTCCAGATGTGTCCTCCTACATCGTTGCTGCAGTCACGTTAAACAGCCCTTCTAGTCATACCTAGTTATGAGCACGTTTATAATGCCAGACATCTTTTTGTGCATTTTTTTCTCTGAAAATTTGTTTTATTCGCATCACTATGTAATGAATCTGCATACAAAAGTCTGTTACAGCAAACACTGTAACGTAGCATTTCATATGCAGATACAGCCGCAGTAAAAAAAAATGGGCAATGTCAGCAGAGCTGGCTCACTTACGGCAGGCATCTCGTGGTGCATTGCGTATTGCGCACTAGGGTTAGGCACTAAAAATGGAAGATTAGGGTTAGGCTGCGGGTGGGGAGTAGGGTTAGGCACTAAACGGGGAGGGTTACAACACTTACCTAGGAGGTGTCGGGATTCTGCGCGTTGTGATGCCGCTGTCAGTGTTCTGACTGCCAGCATCCCAAGCTCCGGGATACAGATACCACCCTCCAGACCTACCTACAGCTTCTCCACAGTTGCCCAAATACTCACAAAGGCGCTAGCCAGGAAACCGGATCCCCTCCAACATGCGCTAGACACCGACAGCCTGCAGTTTACCAGCTGCTGTGGAAGTTCAAGTCACAGTGGCTGATTCTAACCATCCTCTGAAAAGATACAACTCCACAATGAGCAGCACATAATCTCCTTTGGGATCTCCAGGGAGAGATGAAAATTAATCAAACTAAAATTAACTTTGTATGATAACTCCTCTCTGGCCTGCTGGAGAAGGCTCATCTTCCTCTCTAGTGGATGCAGTTAATTTGCCAGTTGTCGGGATCTCAGCGGTCAGGATACGGACGCCGGAATCCAAGAGCACAGGGGCTATTCCCACTCGTGGGTGTCCACGATACCCATAAAGTGGGAATAGAACCTGTGGTGAGCGCATCAAGCCCGCAGCATGGCAAGCGTAGTGAGCCTGCAAATGTATTCTTTGTGCTCGCCCCACTGTTTGCATACTGACAGCAGCGATGCCGTTGTCTGTATACGGACAGCCAGCATCCCGGGTGCTGGTAAATCATACTGATCCTCTCTAGTAGGACATTTTTGTCCATCTGCCATAAGAAAAGAAGGAAATGATCATGTTAGTTCAAGGAATGCCATAATTTAAGATTACATATACAGTAGAATGAGTGAGATTGTATAAAACCATAATCAGGTCTACATCAACATGAGAACCATCAATCACTTCAATTGACCTCAGATATGAACCTCTTGGCCCATCTAGTCTGTCCCTATTTATTTTTTCCTTTTGGTAACTTCAACCCTATTTGTTCCTTAGGTCTTTGAAAGAATATTCTTATGCATTGAGGCTTCTTAAATGTCCTGCAACATCTATGCACAATTGTGCTGTAACCCATCACATTGGCCAGATCACAGGTGACTCAGTTTAATATACACCAATTACAATTGGTAAGTATAGACTATCTCAGAGATGTCACTGGTTTACACATAATTACTCACACCACACAGTACATCAGTGATGTCACTGGTTCCTAATGCATACTCGCACCCCACAGTACATCAGTGATGTCACTGGTTCCTAATGCATACTCACACCTCACAGTACATCCGTGATGTCACTGGTTCCTAATGCATACTCGCACCTCACAGTATATCAGTGATGTCACTGGTTCCTAATGCATACTCACACCACACAGTACATCAGTGATGTCACTGGTTCCTAATGCATACTCACACCACACAGTACATCAGTGATGTCACTGGTTCCTAATGCATACTCACACCACACAGTACATCAGTGATGTCACTGGTTCCTAATGCATACTCGCACCTCACAGTACATCAGTGATGTCACTGGTTCCTAATGCATACTCACACCACACAGTACATCAGTGATGTCACTGGTTCCTAATGCATACTCGCACCTCACAGTACATCAGTGATGTCACTGGTTCCTAATGCATACTCACACCACACAGTACATCAGTGATGTCACTGGTTCCTAATGCATACTCGCACCTCACAGTACATCAGTGATGTCACTGGTTCCTAATGAATACTCACACCTCAGTGTACATCAGTGATGTCACTGGTTGCTAATGCATACTCCTACCTCAATGTACATCAGTGATGTCACTGGTTGCTAATGCATACTCACCAGTGACATGCGGTGAGGTCTGTGGCTGGGGAGGCACTGTATGAATCACTAGCGCCCCCCATCCCCCCCCCCCCCCCCATTTAATATAAGAAAAGAAAAACGGGGCTCCCCATATTTAAGAAAAAACAGCACCAGGCTGAACCATCCAGGAAGAGTAATGCCATAGCAGGGGAGACACTCAGTGTGGGGTTCCCCTGCCATAGCATTAAACACCCCCCCAAACCAGTCAGCCCAGGGTTGGAATTCCTCGGAAAGTGGGGACCCCAGAAAAATTGAACGGGGTCCTCCCTCCCGAGCAACAACCAGCACTGCGCTGAAAGCCCAGTGCTATGCCCTGCACCCCTGGTGGCGGTGGGTGCGGGGTTCATGCCATGCTAATATTGTTATTTACAGGGGGCCTACAGGTCACAGCAAGCCTGTCCCAGCATGCTGGCACTTGGAGAACCACAAGTGCCAGCAGCCCGGACATAAAGTGCCTGCTGGCACCTGTAGTCCTCATGTAAAGAAAATATTAAAATAAACACACAACACATTTAAAAAAAAAAATATTGTACAGGGTCTTCACCTAGCGGGCGGCGGCGGCCTTTGGGCAGCTCTTTTGCATGGCCGCCGCCTCCCCAGGGCTTCCACGGCGTCTTCTGGCTTCACCTGGCGGGCGGCGGCCGTTAAGCTCTTTTGCATGGCCACTGCCCATCCAGTACTTCCATGGCGTCTTCTGGCTTCACCTGGGGGGCGGCGGCCGTTAAGCTCTTTTGCATGGTCGCCGCCCATCCAGGACTTCCACAGCGTTTTCTGGCTTAACCTGGTGGGCGGCGGATGTTAAGCTCCTTTGCATGGCCGCCGCCCATCCAGGACTTCCACGGCGTCTTCTTGCTTCAGGAGCTCTTCTCTGCTCCTCCTCCGCCGTGGGACTGACAGCCGCTCCCTCGCGCTGACTTATAAGTCAGCCAGAGGGGGCGGAGCGATGACACGGCGAGCTATGATTGGCTCGTGGCGTTCATCTTGAATTTCAAAAATGGCGATGAGGCGCCATTTTTTAAATTGGAAGCCGCTCTCCGCTGCCGAACTCTGCAGAGTGTCTGGCAGGGGCTGGATCCTCTCGGATCCAGGTCTGCCGCCAGCCACCCTTTCCCCACCACGCCGCCATGATGCCCGCCACATCGCGCCACTGCATGTGCCTGCTGGCCAGCGGATCCAGTGGATCCACTGGCCCAATCACATCTGGGGGACTGACAGGGGCGTGCATTCATGTGGGCTGAATGCATGCCCCTGTCATTGAGGCACCAGTATAGTTGCCGCTTCACCATGTATTTTCGATGGGCTTTTACAGCCCATTGCTTCGCCCTGCCCGCCCACCGCTGCCCGGACTTTAATGTTATTAGCGGGAGGCACCTCTCCCGATGCCTCCCACCCTACGATGCAGGCATATACACAGGGGGGAAATGGTTAAAATAATAAAAGATGATATTTATTACAGACTCTATGTTATAAATACCTTCTTTTTATTATTTTAATCATTATGACAGGGCAGGCACTGCCTCCTCTGACTGCACGTCCTTACTCACAACTCAATGTACATCAGTGATGTCACTGGTTGCTAGTACATACTCCCACCTCAATGTACATCAATGATGTCACTGGTTGCTAATGCATATTCACACCTCAGTGTACATCAATGATGTCACTGGTTGCTAATACATACTCACCATTTAATGTACATATATCAGGGAAGTGACTGTTTACTACTGAATATTCATCCTTCAAAAGTATTTTAGTAATGTCACTAATTCTTACTGAATACTAATTACATCAGTGATGTCACTGGTTTCTAGTTAGTTGGGGTCAGAATCGTTGCCTACTTTCCCAGAATGTCTTGGAGACTGCCGAATTTTAGGAAGTTCTTCCTGACTCATGGGAGAGTAAAGAATAAGGTAATGAAAGCATATGATTGGCTGTGAACTCATCAATTGCTGGACAAAACTACAAAATGATAAAAAACAGGCGCTCTCTAAAGTATTTAAAACTTTAAAAGGTGATGCAAATACACTCCAATCTCTGAGGCTTCCTCCAGATCAGTGCACAGCTGTTACCACGGGGTTGAAAAGACACATCAAAATTCAACCTCGCGTTCCTATAAAGGTATCTTTGAACCGGTCTGGATGAAATCAATCCTATCACAGATAATGGTCACAAGAAATGACACTTACCTTTCAGTGCATACGAGACTGAATTCAAATGTATCTTTCAAACAACCCCCCATACGTAGTGGACAGGAAGCAGCCAAACCAACGTGCATAAAAACATACACTGGTTTTATTCATAAAGTGAAACAAACTTGAATACTGCAGCAACAACGTCCCGCAAATGGTAGGTGTTCGTCACAGCATGGATAACTTCAACGCATTTCAAGGATTCTCTCCCCTTTGTCAAGAAGTGCTTTGAAAGTCCTGGTATTCCTGAATTTATCCTGAGGTGTTTTCGATCACATGACAAACTTGACCAATCCTGGATAATGTCAAATCTCATAAAAATGTGTAGCAGCTGATAAGTCTATAAACACATGCTAACGCTGCAGAATCCAAACTGAAGCATATTACATAAAAACATCAATTGCTGCTCTACATAGCACCGACAGCCTCCGCCATCTTTAAAATGTATCCTGTCTGATCACTTTCAAACTCCTTAGGTTTAAGTAAACTTAGGGGCAGATTTAATAAGTGATATTCTTTTTATCACTCGTTCTGAATGATAAATGGTGTTCCAGCCAATCAGCTCCTGTCATTATTCAAACACATGACAGTTAGGAGCTGATTGGCTGGGGCACCCTTTATCATTTGAAACGAGTTGTAAATGAGAATATCACTCATTGTTAAATCTGCCCCTTAGAATTAAGAGTTAAAAGATCAACTAATGTGAAATTTCAAAACGAGCAATACCTGCATTACATCAAAATAACACTCCACTGAATACAATTATTATATATAATATCACAAGAAGAAAACATATTATACTATAAGGTCCAACTCAGCATCCATGACTACAGAATCATCACTAGGGAGTTCCTGGAGTCTGACTTGTCATAATCAAACTGTCAGAATTCTATACACAGGCATATTGGGGGTAATTCCAAGTTGATCGCAGCAGGATTTTTGTTAGCAATTGGGCAAAACCATGTGCACTGCAGGGGAGGCAGATATTACATGTGCAGAGAGAGTTAGATTTGGGTGGGGTGTGTTCAATCTGTAATCTAATTTGCAGTGTAAAAATAAAGCAGCCAGTATTTACCCTGCACAGAAATAAAATAACCCACCCAAATCTAACTCTTTCTGCACGTTATATCTGCCTCCCCTGCAGTGCACATGGTTTTGCCCAATTGCTATCAAAAATCCTGCTGCGATCAACTTGGAATTACCCCCATTGTATAATCACTTATAGCATATGCTGATTAACATGCATCTTCTTTTTTAGATATTATATACTGCACCAACCAAATTAGATTATTCATTTTTGTCACAGAAATCTCCTGCAGAAGGCTAATTAGCTATGTAGATCGCAGTCACCATTATTATTAATGCATTATTTTGCATTTTTTTGGCATTAAACTGTAATTGCCACAATCTTGACCATTCCTCTAGTCTACCTAGATCCTCAATTTGTTTTACCCCTCCTGGTGTGTCTGCCCTGTTACATACCTTTGTGTCATCTACAAAAAAGCATACTTTTCCTTTAAAGCCATTTGCAATGTTACCAATAAAGATATTAAAATCACTGGTTCAAGTACAGATCCCTGGGGTACTCCACTGGTAACATTTCCCTCCTGTATATGCACTCCATTTACTACAACTCTTTGTTTTGTATCCTGAAACCCAAGATTTTATCCATTCCATATATACAGTCAGGTCCATAAATATTGGGACATCAACACAATTCTCATATTTTGGGCTCTATACACCACCACAATGGATTTGAAATGAAACAAACAAGATGTGCTTTAACTGCAGACTTTCCGCTTTAATTTGAGGGTATTTACATCCAAATCAGGTGAACGGTGTAGGAATTACAACGGTTTCTATATGTGCCTCCCACTTTTTAAGGGACCAAAAGTAATGGGACAAACTAAACAATCCTAAATCATACTTTTACTTTTTAATACTTTGTTGCAAATCCTTTGCAGTCAATTACAGCCTGAAGTCTGGAACGCATAGACATCACCAGACGCTGGGTTTCATCCCTGGTGATGCTCTGCCAGGCCTCTACTGCAAATGTCTTCAGTTCCTGCTTGTTCTTAGGGCATTTTCCCTTCAGTTTTGTCTTCATCAAGTGAAATGCATGCTCAATCGGATTCAGGTCAGGTGATTGACTTGGCCATTGCATAACATTCCACTTATTTGCCTTAAAAGAAACTCTTTGGTTGCTTTCGCAGTATGCTTCGGGTCATTGTCCATCTGCACTGTGAGGCGCCGTAGAATGAGTTCTGAAGCATTTGACTGAATATGAGCAGATAATATTGCCCGAAACACTTCAGAATTCATCCTGCTGCTTTTGTCAGCAGTCACATTATCAATAAATACAAGGAAACCAGTTTAATTGGCAGCTATACATGCCCACGCCATGACACTACCACCACTACGCTTCACTGATGTGGTAGTATGTTTTGGATCATGAGCAGTTCCTTTTTTAGATGTTTGACAAACTCTAATCTGGTCTTCCTGTTTTTGTGGCTCACCAATGGTTTACTTCTTGTGGTGAACCCTTTATATTCACTCTTGTAAAGTCTTCTCTTAATTGTTGACTTTGACACATATACACCTACCTCCTGGAGAGTGTTCTTGATCTGGGCAACTGTTGTGAAGGGGTTTTTCTTCACCAGGGAAATAATTCTTCTGTCATCCACCACAGTTGTTTTCTGTGGTCTTCCGGGTCTTTTGGTGTTGCTGAGCTCTCTGGTGCGTTCTTTCATTTTAAGAATGTTCCAAACAGTTGATTTGGCCACAGCTAATGTTTTTGCTATCTCTCTGATGGGTTTGTTTTCATTTTTCAGCCTAATGATGGCTTGCTTCACTGATAGTGGCAACTCTTTGGATCTCATATTGAGAGTCGACAGCAACAGATTCCAAATGCAAATGTTACACCTGGAATCTACTCCAGACCTTTTACCTGCTTAATTGATGATAAAATAAGGAGGGAATAGCCCACTCCTGTCCATGAAATAGCTTTTGAGTCGATTGTCCCATTACTTTTGGTCCCTTAAAAAGTGGGAGGCACATATAGAAACTGTTGTAATTCCTACAGCGTTCACCTGATTTGGATGTACATACCCTCAAATTAAAGCGGAAAGTCTGCAGTTAAAGCACATCTTGTTTGTTTCATTTCAAATCCATTGTGGTGGTGTATAGAGCCCAAAATATGAGAATTGTGTCGATGTCCCAATATTTATTGACCTGACTGTATATTTGCATGTAGATGGGCACTCAATATACAATGTTTGTATTGCCAGTGTGCCTTCCTTTGGGTATTCACATGACAGTCAGAGCCCCTGACTTGGAAGGATAAGGCGGCACTCCATGGACTTCTGAACATGCAGTGCCATTTATTCCATATCAACATTTCAAGATGTAAACGGTCTTTTCATCAGGATATACCAAAACATATGTTTATTAAGTGTAATTTATATAAATCCTGAAGAAAAGGACGTTTAGGTCTTGAAACGGTGATATGCTGGAAAAAATGTAGCTGCATGTTCAGAAGTCCATGGAGTGTCGCCTGATTCTTGCAAGACTGGGGATCTGAAATTATATATATATATATATATATATATATATATATATACTGTCAAAGTCAGAAAAATATCACGCTGCACGTTGCCATATATGCACTTCATGTGTGTGTGCACGCTGCATATTTAATCAAAGTAATGTATTTTATAAGTTAATATTCCCCTGAGTTCAGCAAAGTATGGTATATTTAAGATGGCTCTTTGACCTTAGAGATCCCCCTTTGCATGTTGGGAGGGCTTCACATGTTCTTATGCATAGTTAAGCACAGGAATAGTAATTGAAGATTAATTGTATTCCGAATAAATTACACCTAAGAATAGTCAGTTTCTGTCCCGCAGACGGAGTACAATAGCCTTTAATTAAGACGGAGTACAATAGCCTTTAACTAAGCTTTGAGACTCAATGAGGAGGGCCAACACCTGTGTTTACGAATGGGGCTGGTTTTTGTCTCCAGAAGAATGATTGCTGAGATGTCATTGTCTCAACTGAAAGTGGACAGTGTGACAGTATTCGCCAAACAATAGCTTTCCACAAGACAGGAATGTGTTAGTCATCACCCACTGTTTTGCATAACCAAGGCCACTGATACAGCTAGCTCACATGCTGTGAAACTCACACACTTCCTGTGGTTGACACACCCCCACAGCTGGAATGGCAGGCTGATACTTACTGGAAATCACAGGGCACACTCACTCACACAGCTACCTAGCACCCAGCAGCATGGCTGGTTCATCCCCAGGACTGACCTCTTTACGAAGGCTAAGTATTGAATTCACATGGCTAGATAAGGTAATATAGACAGATGGCTTTAAGGTCAATGGAGCTGGTTTAATTAGGATATTGTAACTTGTTTGGGAATCTGTGATGGTAGCTGGGACATTAGACAACCTGTAGCATAGCATTTGTGGTATTGTTTTGCCTATGGTGATTTAAAATAGATTGTGCTGGTTTGTTATAATATATCTTGTCAATCATGAATACCGCCATGCAGTTACTTGTGAATATGGGTTTTGTAGCAATGGCATGCTGGGATGTGTGGTTACATTGTGATCTGGTCTTGTGATGATTCATATAGCATAGCCAGCATACCATATGCTCTGGTTATTGAGATACTGAGTTTGTTTGGAATGTGAAATTGAATAAGATGGTTCTAGGAAGTTGGATTGGAATGTGGAATATAATTAGTTGGATTGGAATGTGGAATAAGATTAGTTGGTTTGTAGAAAATGGCTGCTGCTGGGTGTTTTCTCCTCCCCCTTTGAACCATGTGTTGCAGTCTTTGGAATCATGGGAGTTTTCCCAAAATGGAGTCTAGCTTCTGTCCCATGCGGTATTGTAGGGTTGTGTATATAGGGACAGCCAGTATGGGTAAGCTCAAGTATTCTCTCCACAAAGATTCTCAGCATTGACTAACTGCGCAGCGATTGTTTCTCACATGTGTAAGTTTCTCTGCAACCATATTGCCTTTATTGTTATTGTAAGCCATTCTCTCTCTCTCTCTCTCTCTCTCTCTCTCTCTCTCCTTCCCCTTAAACGTACTTGTGTCTTTATTGTATTATATGTTAGTTACTTGGTTAGATATTTTATGTTATTTTGGTAGTGTATAGCTTGTATTGTATTATTCTTTTTGAACGTTCATTCTCTCACTAAAGGCGTTAGAACCTTAGACCGGTATTTGGTTGATTATTGTATTACTAAGGGGTTCTCAGAGCGTCATAGTCGCTCATACAGCTTTTAAGCTAACAAGGTTACACTGCATTACATCTACACATTATCACTGCACAAATGTTTACAGTATAAGTACATTCCTTAAGGTATAGTTAAGGGCGTACCCTTGCGGTACTTTTTGCGCCAATTGCGTACTGTGTTCTTTAACCTTTAACATGTTTTTAATAGGACAAATATTATAGACATTGTCAATTGAGGGCTCCTCCGGTCTTCACATATCTGCACTAGGTAACTTTAGCAGACATTATCGATCAGCAAAAGGCGGGAAGGTGCTATCCCTCGCAGTGCTGACCAGATAAGCGCCTGCTTCACTTAGTAAGGAGTGCTGAGGGAATTCGGGAACTGGAAGGTAAGAACAGTACGTTATTGTCTTTGTAAATCTGGTTTTTATTTCTATTTGGTGCCAACTACACACGCAGATTGGATGGTTTGTCTGTTTAAATAGGTTTAAAATTATTTTTAATCGCTCTGCATAGCGTGATAACTAAAAGGAGCTGGCATGATGATTTTCTTTGTGACAAATGGTCTGACCACCATTTTGTGTAGCCCTCATGGATGTGGAAGGGGGAGGAGCAGCGGCCATTTTGGGAAGGTCACATTTTTTTTCTTTTCTCCTAAGCGGCTGATTTTCAGTTGACTCAGGAAATAATCAGCCATCCATTGTCAAAAAGAAATCATCATTTAATGAGTTTTTTTTTAATGCATTCATTTAATCTATATCATAGTCAATCATAAGTAATAGTGATTGGTACTTATATGTAATATCTATATGCGTGTGCTTACATCAATGTATGTTATTAGATTAAATTTAGAATTGCATGTTCATTTGTGTAGTTTTCACATCTCACCTTCCTGTTTGCCATTTGCATTGATAACGTGCTAAGAAAGATTTGTTGCTATTAGAAGTTAAAGAGTAAAAGTAATACATTAAGGGGTAATTTGTAAAGCACGCACACAGCTTTGCCTAAGATACAAGGAAAGACCTGGGTGGTGCTCGGTAGATGATTGAAGACCATCTACATTGATAAACGTGTTAATTGTATTTCTGTGGACATATCTGGCTGGCATACACGTGTTTCTAACAAAAGGGTTAGACTAGTGTACGCAACGTAAAGGCCGACGCACGCAGCGTATATTACGCAACGGAGCGTCTGGGTACGCCCACGTAACTCAAATCACACTATAGTATTATTTTAACAGGCGAAAAGGTGGCAACGCGATAAATAGCGCAAGTCAATTTTAGTGTCCGAAATTTAAACTAATAGATCCTTCTCTAAATTTACGACTCATCTGGTCTAAAGGAAAGAAATTTCTGCGCAGAAATAGAAACAAAAGTAAAGTGTACATGTGGTGAGTGAGTGTTTGTATATATATGTTTTTACAATTTTTGGGTTGAACCACAAGAAGTCGAGTTCTCGTGAGGTACATACATGTAAGTGACGTGCATGGTGGCTGGGGAGGCATCCCTTGTTAAACATAAATTTGAGCATTAGAGTATAGCAGACCAGGAGGTCTACTGTAGCACAGACCAGGAGGTCCGGAACAGACCAGGAGGTCCAGGTACAGCAGACTAAGAAGTCCGCTATAGAGAAAGGAGCACAACCCAGGGGGTTGGTGCAGAACCCATATAGGCCATTAAAGCTTTGGCTGAAGGAATTCGCAGCTGCAATTTTCGATTCCACTGGTCGCTCCGCACATAAGATTAGTTGCTTATGTGCCGAACGATTGTACCGCACGTAATTGTGTGCATTAGTTAGTAATTTGACCCAGTATCATTTGCGTACGCTAGAGGGGTCATAAACGCTATTTGTACACTCTAACATGATTTGTGTAATTTTTTTTATTTTAAGGGAGGTTCGCTGGTCACTCGGGAACTATCCAACAACCGATACTTGCTGGGGACTGGTAGGTCCAACACGCCCCAGTAAGTAAAGGTTCATAGGGGCCCTAGGTTGGGTACAACAGCTCTGGATACAGTGATTGCAGTACTGGCCAACGTGGGCGAGGAGTGAGTGGAGTACTCGGTAAACTTCGCCGCCGGCCTGCCCCGGACATCTTGGTTTTTGTAAGGGTTCGCTGAAGACCCTGATTTGAAGGTCAGAGGTAGTGAAAGCAACACCTGCAAGTTATGGGGGCCAGTTGTTCAGGTAGGGGGCGATCAACCTCGGTTCGGGTTGACTCAATAAACCGGCCAATCGGGTCGGCAAGGTATGTAATGTGTGAAAAATACGGTTCACACACACAGGTTTTATGTGATGAATGGGAAAGAATGACTGTGCATGACGGGGAGAAGTTTCCCCGGGTAGGTAGCTTTAGCCCAGATGTGTTACAAAATCTAAGGAGAAGGATAGGTCTCATTAAATCAGCAAAGAGACGGATCAAACATTATGACTATTTAAAATTGTGGCAACAGGAAAGTGAAATGCAAAGAAGTTTAACTGACATATCTGACTCTCATCTTGGGAGGAGAGACATGGCAATGGAGAGGATTATGGTTGCGGAGAAAGGCACAATGTTGTACGATAAAAATGCACTTAGTAACTGTATTAAGGATGAAAGTAACAAATGTAATAATGTTTATGAAAATGAAAGTGTAAAAATTACAAATGTTAACCTGTGCAAGTCGCACCCCATGTCAAACTTCCCTCAGGACTACAAGCAAGAAAGTGAGCCCAGCACGATGTCGGCACCTTTACCAGCAGCCATCACACAAGACATCCAGGTGGACACGACCAAATCGGTAAAGGCAATAATCAAACCCCCTAACGGAGGGTCAGGTGAGGTCGTGTCCACAGGTACGTACAATGTTTTATGTCACGCACAAACAAATGTACCCCATATTGTAAGACCAACACAAGATGATGTAGTTGAATTTGATCCTGTCAGGGTGATCACAGTCCCCAATGGGAAGACTGACGATCAGGGAATCATTCCCGTCTGGGACAGTGCAATGCGCTGTCTCTGGTCCTGGACCGAATTGAGATCAATTATGTCTGAATTTCCTGATCCTAGGAAAAATCTAGTCGCATGTCAAAGGTTTATTAAAGAACTAGGAAACGCCACAGAACCCACCAACAAAGATTGGCGGACAGTGCTGAGGGCATGTTTGCCCTCCAGTGTTGACCCTGCGAAATTTATTACTGATTGTCAATTAGACACAGAAGTACCTCAAACGGAGGAACACAATCAGAAATGTATTAAGCAGATTAACCGACAGTTAGAAGTATATTTCCCTGCCGTTGTCAAGTGGAATGAAATTTTCTCCATAAGACAAAACGAAGGGGAAAGTATTTCTAATTATTTAAATCGAGCACTGCAAGTAATGGCTAGAAACACTGGGATCACAGACATCAAAACTAATGCACAGCATAGAGAAATAGCGGTTAAGGTATTAATGAATGGTTTAAAGGAGGTATTGAGAACTAGGATACAGACCACCAACCCAAACTGGAGAAATATCTCGGTGGACGCATTAAGAGAGGCTGCTATTGATCATGATCAGAATATCACCAGATACAGGGAGTCACAAAGTGATAAGTTAATGGCCGCAAGTATACAGGCCCTAACCACAAGACCACTCCAGCATAAGCCCCACACCACTGCGAGAAATTCAAATGTGGAAGTCTGTTACAATTGTCATAAAGAGGGACACTTTGCAAGAGATTGTAGATCAAGAAAAATACAAAAATCATATCAACCCCCTAGACAACAACATAACCATGATATCCAAGGAATCAGGGAGGTACAGGGAAAGCGGTTGATGGTGATGAGCATCCAAGCGTTTGAGGAGGCATCAAATCAACCAAAACCTCAGGTCACTGACACTTGGAAGAAGCCCAGGGTTTGTTATCTTTGTAAAAGAGAAGGGCATTATGCCAGTAACTGTAACAGCCCACATAAAGTCAGACCCCCTAGACAAGAACATGAGCAGAGTTATGATACACAAAATCGTAATCAGATACCACATATGTAAAAAAAAATTTGAGTTACACCTATAAGTTGCAATCAGGAAAGGTGATCATTAAGACTGATGGTAAGCCTGAGGTTATAGTTAATAAAGTGGGAGGTCATTCCCTGAAGACACAGGAATGACCGGGTGAAACGTTGTAAATGTATCTGTGAAATTTTTTTTCTCTCCCCATCTCTGACGATTATTGGTAGGACTCAAACATTGCATAGCTACTTGGTCTTTGCAGAAGTCTACCAAACCCCAGCATGACCTACCCGCATCAATGTATCCTGGCCAGATACAAAGGGTGGAGTATGGAGGTGCTGGTGGGAGGGACTGCGCAAGGATACCATTGGACATGTAGATATGACAGCCTGATGATGAACGGCAGATCTGACAATGTTTTTTTTTTCTCTCCTGAAAAATGTTTGAAAAGTTTTTTTCCCTGTTGTTGTTTATTGTTGGTTTATGTAATATATATATATATATGAATTGTTCTCTCTCTCTTTTGTTTTTTGTTTTGTTTTCTCTCTTCTCACTCATGTTTTCATGTTTTAAAGATGGTATGTCACCCATCAGTTAGACAAATGGTAATGCAAGATTTTTGCTCCGTACAGAGAGATCGCTGGTTTGGAAGGAATATTGCATCACCGGAATGTTCGTTTGGAAGACTGAGAGACAGCACCTTTGAGATGACAGCAGAACAAGAAGGACGACAAGACTAGAGAACTAATTATCGTAACAAGTTTCTCTCCCCCTCAAACTGTTTTCCTGTACCCCCATTACAAATGTCTCCTTTTCTCCTCCTGTAAGATGGACTTGCCCCAAGAGACTGTGATCCGGATTTTCCTGTTGACCATGATGTTGACCCGAGCAGTCTGTTCCGGCGAGAGTACCATGGAGGTCGAGAAAGGATCCAGAATGGGTTTCTGATGACTGAGACGGAGGTGTAAATTTCCAATAACAACACAATCACTGAGCAAAGGCGAGTACCGGAAACGATCTAGCAGCCATGTTATTTGTAAACATTGTGAAGGATTGTTAGCTGAAAAGAGAACTGTATCTGTAGACTCTGTGACAGTGTAGTAGAGGATGGGTGCATCAAGAAATGTCAGTCCAGTTTTAACATTAACATGGACCGGCACCCATTGAGTGACTATCACTCCTTAGTGGGTAAAGTGTTAAATCAGACAGATTGTTGGGTATGCTTTCAAGTACCCCAAGGCCATAGCAAATCAGGCTTAGTACCATTCCCTTTAACGGTAGGGGAGGTACTTGAGCTAAGTGGTGGGAGGCCGGTGGACAGGAGGTTTAATATCTCCAGTCCTCCTAGTTTGAAGCTCCACCAATATCATGTGGATAGATCCCTAATATGTTTTAACATTTCCAATCCCCGAAAGCCGGGAAATTGGGAAGCGTCATGGAATAACCAAACCATGACCTTTTCATATAGAGCAGATAGAATGCCTACAGATACAGAGCTTATACGCCACATAGCCGGTAGTGGAAAATCTTTCCGATATAGGTATACCCTAGGAAGTAGGATCATGAGAGTTGGAGAGGTATCACCAGGATACTGTGCACATATCATACAAACAGATACGTGTACTAGACAGATGGGAGAATTAGGGTTAGGAGATTTCATATGGAAAATGTGTAATATGGTTATGTCCTACTCCGTCCCATATGTTCTCCCCGATGATGCATATTTCATATGCGGGAGAAAGGCGTATGAGCGGCTTGCCCCAAACTCAGAAGGATTATGTTATATTGGAAAAGTACTGCCTGAGGTAATGACTGTATCGCATAACAAAATTGATTTGATTTATGACCCAACGATAGAGACACTGTTGTGATGAAAATGTGATTCCACGGTCCGTTTCTTTCACCTGTTTCTCCTTTGTTTTTTTTTCCAAGGTAAAAAGACCCGCTTGGAAGAGGAATTTGACGACCGTGTATACAGACAGCAGATAGACTAAAGAAGAAGTTTTGACAACCTTGTACACAGACAACAGATGGACTATGCCATAGACCCCCTTATCCCTAGTAACGTTAAAATTACGCTAGCCCAACACTTTTTGTAAGTCTATGGACATTGACAAAGCTTTTGCTCGCACTTTTGACAAAAGCCCAAAGAAGACTGCAGTCAACATGTACATCAAGACAAGACTTCAATCAACAAATGTACATTAACCTCACATAGAATATGACTGCATTTTCCATAATTGTTCTTTATCTTCATCTCTACAACCTTCAGGTAATGACACACATAGTCGATAGGGAATACAGGCACAGATATCAGCACTCACATATCCCCCCATTCATGTATCATCAGCTAAAATGTGCTCCCCCATTTTGTTGCAACCAAAAGCCGAAAAGAGCTCGGTAAAGTTTGACAGCCCATCCACAGACCCTTAATATGGGATAAGAAGGAATTCAAATGTATACTTCGCAATACCTCGAAGCTTGATTTAAAACACGTACGGCACGATGATACATGACCCCCCAAACACGGATTCATACACACATGCTTCTGCTATCTCACTAGGTCAAACCCTTTTCCCACCTTCTTCTCTCCTCCCTTACCCAATCATAGAAATGTATTTAGATATGACATATATTTTTCTCTTTTTGAAATGTTTTAGGAAGTGGCAGTTATTGGTGACTGCCAAAGGGTGGACTGTCAAAGTCAGAAAAATATCACGCTGCACGTTGCCATATATGCACTTCATGTGTGTGTGCACGCTGCATATTTAATCAAAATAATGTGTTTTATAAGTTAATATTCCCCTGAGTTCAGCAAAGTATGGTATATTTAAGATGGTTCTTTGACCTTAGAGATCCCCCTTTGCATGTTGGGAGGGCTTCACATGTTCTTATGCATAGTTAAGCACAGGAATAGTAATTGAAGATTAATTGTATTCCGAATAAATTACACCTAAGAATAGTCAGTTTCTGTCCCGCACACGGAGTACAATAGCCTTTAATTAAGACGGAGTACAATAGCCTTTAACTAAGCTTTGAGACTCAATGAGGAGGGCCAACACCTGTGTTTACGAATGGGGCTGGTTTTTGTCTCCAGAAGAATGATTGCTGAGATGTCATTTTCTCAACTGAAAGTGGACAGTGTGACAGTATTCGCCAAACAATAGCTTTCCACAAGACAGGAATGTGTTAGTCATCACCCAACGTTTTGCATAACCAAGGCCACTGATACAGCTAGCTCACATGCTGTGAAACTCACACACTTCCTGTGGTTGACACACCCCCACAGCTGGAATGGCAGGCTGATACTTACTGGAAATCACAGGGCACACTCACTCACACAGCTACCTAGCACCCAGCAGCATGGCTGGTTCATCCCCAGGACTGACCTCTTTACGAAGGCTAAGTATTGAATTCACATGGCTAGATAAGGAAATATAGACAGATGGCTTTAAGGTCAATGGAGCTGGTTTAATTAGGATATTGTAACTTGTTTGGGAATCTGTGATGGTAGCTGGGACATTAGACAACCTGTAGCATAGCATTTGTGGTATTTGTTTGCCTATGGTGATTTAAAATAGATTGTGCTGGTTTGTTATAATATATCTTGTCAATCATGAATACTGCCATGCAGTTACTTGTGAATATGGGTTTTGTAGCAATGGCATGCTGGGATGTGTGGTTACATTGTGATCTGGTCTTGTGATGATTCATATAGCATAGCCAGCATACCATATGCTCTGGTTATTGAGATACTGAGTTTGTTTGGAATGTGAAATTGAATAAGATGGTTCTAGGAAGTTGGATTGGAATGTGGAATATAATTAGTTGGATTGGAATGTGGAATAAGATTAGTTGGTTTGTAGAAAATGGCTGCTGCTGGGTGTTTTCTCCTCCCCCTTTGAACCATGTGTTGCAGTCTTTGGAATCATGGGAGTTTTCCCAAAATGGAGTCTAGCTTCTGTCCCATGCGGTATTGTAGGGTTGTGTATATAGGGACAGCCAGTATGGGTAAGCTCAAGTATTCTCTCCACAAAGATTCTCAGCATTGACTAACTGCGCAGCGATTGTTTCTCACATGTGTAAGTTTCTCTGCAACCATATTGCCTTTATTGTTATTGTAAGCCATTCTCTTTCTCTCTCTCTCTCTCTCTCTCTCTCCTTCCCCTTAAACGTACTTGTGTCTTTATTGTATTATATGTTAGTTACTTGGTTAGATATTTTATGTTATTTTGGTAGTGTATAGCTTGTATTGTATTATTCTTTTTGAACGTTCATTCTCTCACTAAAGGCGTTAGAACCTTAGACCGGTATTTGGTTGATTATTGTATTACTAAGGGGTTCTCAGAGCGTCATAGTCGCTCATACAGCTTTTAAACTAACAAGGTTACACTGCATTACATCTACACATTATCACTGCACAAATGTTTACAGTATAAGTACATTCCTTAAGGTATAGTTAAGGGCGTACCCTTGCGGTACTTTTTGCGCCAATTGCGTACTGTGTTCTTTAACCTTTAACGTGTTTTTAATAGGACAAATATTATAGACATTGTCAATATATATATATGTATATATTTTTTTTATATATATATATATATATATATATTGCTCAAAAAAATAAAGGGAACACTAAAATAACACATCCTAGATCTGAATGAATGAAATATTCTTATTACATACTTTGTTCTTTACATAGTTGAATGTGCTGACAACAAAATCACACAAAAATTATCAATGGAAATCAAATTTATTAACCCATGGAGGTCTGGATTTGGAGTCACACTCAAAATTAAAGTGGAAAAACACACTACAGGCTGATCCAACTTTGATGTAATGTCGTTAAAACAAGTCAAAATGAGGCTCAGTAGTGTCTGTGGCCTCCTCGTGCCTGTATGACCTCCCTACAACGCCTGGGCATGCTCCTGATGAGGTGGCGGATGGTCTCCTGAGGGATCTCCTCCCAGACCTGGACTAAAGCATCCGCCAACTCCTGGACAGTCTGTGGTGCAACGTGGCATTGGTGGATGGAGCGAGACATAATGTCCCAGATGTGCTCGGGCCAGTCCATAGCATCAATGCCTTCGTCTTGCAGGAACTGCTGACACATTCCAGCCACATGAGGTTTAGCATTGTCTTGTATTAGGAGGAACCCAGGGCCAACCGCACCAGCATATGGTCTCACAAGGGGTCTGAGGATCGCATCTCGGTACCTAATGGCAGTCAGGCTACCTCTGGCGAGCACATGGAGGGCTGTGCGGCCCCCCAAAGAAATGCCACCCCACACCATTACTGACCCACTGCCAAACCGGTCATGCTGAAGGATGTTGCAGGCCGCAGAACGTTCTCCTTGGCGTCTCCAGACTCTGTCACGTCTGTCACATGTGCTCAGTGAGAACCTGCTTTCATCTGTGAAGAGCACAGGGCGCCAGGGGTGAATTTGCCAATCTTGGTGTTCTCTGGCAAATGCCAAACGTCCTGCACGGTGTTGGGCTGTAAGCACAACCCCCACCTGTGGGCGTCGGGCCCTCATACCACCCTCATGGAGTCTGTTTCTGATCGTTTAAGTAGACACATGCACATTTGTGGCTTGCTGGAGGTCATTTTGCAGGGCTCTGGCAGTGCTCCTCCTGTTCCTCCTTGCACAAAGGTGGAGGTAGCGGTCCTACTGCTGGGTTGTTGCCCTCCTACGGCCTCCTCCACGTCTCCAGATGTACTGGCCTGTCTCCTGGTAGCACCTCCATGCTCTGGACACTACGCTGACAGACACAGCAAACCTTCTTGCCACAGCTCGCATTGATGTGCCATCCTGGATGAGCTGCACTACCTGAGCCACTTGTGTGGGTTGTAGGGAGGTCATACAGGCACGTGTGATTTTGTTGTCAGCACATTCAACTATGTAAAGAACAAAGTAATTAATATGAATATTTAATTCATTCAGATCTAGGATGTGTTATTTTAGTGTTCCCTTTATTTTTTTGAGCAGTGTATATATATATATATATATATATATATATATATTTATATGTTGCGATTGGCTGGCACTCTAAACTAACACCAACTCCCACGGTGCACGCAAAAGGGGATTTAAACAGCAAACAAATCAGGGCACTCGTGTATAACTCCAAAAGAACAACTCTGTAAGCAGAAAGACTTGCAACGTTTCGGGCTTTAATTGCCCGTCGTTGTCTCTTCTGCCTGACGACGGGCAATTAAAGCCCGAAACGTTGCAAGTCTTTCTGCTTACAGAGTTGTTCTTTTGGAGTTATACACCACGAGTGCCCTGATTTGTTTGCTATATATACATATATATATATATATATATATATATATATATATATACTGTACAAGGTATCCAGCGCTTGCCTCACCAAAAATACAGCCTGGGTGCCATCGCACCATCACATGTAGACTGTCGTTTATATAGACTGTCACTTATATAGGCTGCACTAACAGGATATATATATATATATATATATTTAAAAAAAATGTTTTGGACACACACACCACACACACATAGCATATATGCACACAGCATACTTACAACCAGACGAAAGGCATACACGCACGCACAGCATGCCCAGACACACAGCATACTTATAAACACACACAGGGCATACACACACATAATTCTGGTTTCCTACTGCGGCTTCTGGCACATCAGATAGGGCTTCCCCACCCACCCCCACCCCTCCACTCCGCCGCGGCCGCCGGCACCCCTGACACGGGATACACACACCTGCAGGGTTAGCCCCATCCTGCCAGCATAGCTCCATCAAAGCTCCGAAGAGGTAGACATGCATGAGGGGAGCTGTGGCCGCAGCTCCTCTCCTACATTACATTCATCCAGCAGCAGCACTGCCTCAGCTCTTTACAGACACAGCCTTCTCCCTGTGCTCCACTCTCTTAAAGAAATAATATTTGGTAAGCTGAGATGAAGGATCGGCAGGCAGGGGGGGTTTCCAGGGACTCAGAAACCCCCCCTGCATGCGCGTATGCATTTAACCATTTTAGTATCCAATCCCATACATTCAAGTTTATTTAGCAGTCTGCAATGTGGGACAGTGTCAAAAGCCTTGCTAAAGTCTAGATATGCTATATCTACAGTCCACTCCCCCTTTATCTATTACTTTAGTCACACAATCAAAAAAGTCAGTAAGATTTGTTTGACATGATCTCCACCCAGTAAATCCATGCTGTTTGGAATCCTGTAAATTACTCGATTTGAGATATTCTACAACTCTTTCTTTTAAGAGTGTTTCCATCAATTTCCCTGCTACTGTTGTAAGGCTCACTGGTTGGTAGTTGCTTGGCTCTTCCTTGCTTTCACTTTTGTGCAGTGTATAATGGATTCTACTTTGTGGCATATTGTATATAAGAGGTGTTCTACTTTGTGGTGTAATGTGTATAAGGGGTACTACTGTGTGGTGTAACATGCATAAGGAGTACTACTGTGTGGCATACAGTTTATATAAGGGGTACTACTGTGTGGTATAATGTGTAGAAAGGGTACTACTGTGTGATGTAACATATATAAGGGGGGATCCCGCATGACATGATCCCGAGAGGGGGATCCGTCCGCCAGAATGCCGGCAGCAGGGTGAGCGCTAGTAATGCCTGTTACACATTATACTACACACTGTAATGCCCATTACACAATATGCCACACATCGCAATGCCCCTGACACATGCCACACACATTATGCCACACGGCAATGCCCGTGATACATTATGCCGCACACCGTAATGCCTGTGATACATTATGCCACACACTGCAATGCCCCTGACACATTATATCACACACCGCAATGCCCGTGATATAGTATGCCGCACACCACAATGCCTGTTATGCATTATGCCACACACCGCAATGCCAGTGATACATTATGTCACACACAACAATGCCCATTACACATTATGCCCCACAGTAAGGTTTCTAAGTACTTTTAAATTACCTGCTCATTGCCAGGGGTTTCATGCTCTGGGTTTCATGCTCGTTGCCAGGGGTTTCATGCTTTGGGTGTCATGCTTGTTGCCAGGGGTGTAATGCTCTTGGAGTCATGCTCGTTGCCAGGGGCACTGCACCACATAGCACTTATCACCTAAAGCTGGCGGAGGCTGACTCCTCACTGTCACTGTGTGTGTAGAACTCACATGTCACTCACACAAACGGTTTGGGAGCTCCGCGACCACGTATCGCAGAGACAGAGTGGCTGAGTCTGTCACTGTCTGTGTTTCACAGGCACCGGGCGCGGCCATGGTATAGTCATCCCGGGGCCACAGCCAGCAGCACTCCACACCACGTTGCCCGGCTTCCTCTCCCTTCACACACATACACTGGAACTCTGCTTCCTCCCTCACTTCTCTTTCTAATTCGGCAGCCACTCACGGCTGACGCCTGCTATAGGCGGAATGAAGCGACAGTCAGTCACTGTCACTGTTCTCAGCATTAATCACCACTACCGCCAGTGCCGGACCCCAAAGCCATAGCAGGGTCTGCGTGGGCTGTAGTTACGCCACTGAAGGAGGGAAAGAATACTATTGCTCTTGCCCCCTAGTGTGACTCTTTACTGTACTATTTTGGAGGTGGAAGCTTTCGTTTTGATTCTACCTATTGGTGACCATTTATATGCCTTGGTATTTTCTATGCTTTCTACTATAACCCTCATTCCAAGGTCTTTTAAGATTGTACTGTACGTGTTGTAATACTCTGTTCAGTATTCCTGTTTCGATCTGCAAATTATACTACTGTATGGTCAAGAAAGCAGCAACTACAGTTTAATGCAAAATCATGCACTTGGGTCTCAAGAACCCCCATATCAGGGGTGATTCAGTCCTGATCTCTTAGCTGCTAAATTTGTTGAGCTGTGTTCCAATAGTCGCCCCCCCAAGGGGAGTGTATATTCACTGTGCGATCGCATATGTACGCTGAGCTGCAAAAAATCCCTCAGTCAGCGGACAGCTGCAAATCCGTTCACACCACACTCACCATTGATTGATTTTTCCACTGTGTGCAGTCTGTGCGCAGCCCAGGACTTACTCCTACAGTGCGATAAGAACAGGCTGATCGGGTCCGGTGCTGATGTCACACACCCTCCCTGAAAACGCTTGGGAACGCCAGTCTTTTCCCTGACACGCCTAGAAAACGGTCAGTTACCACCCACAAATGGCCTCTTCCTGTCAGCATGCGAATGGCTGTACGATTGTAATCTTCGCACCAGCCTGCAGCTGTCCAGCGATGCCTGTTGTTGTTTACCGACACACGTACACATTGCGGTGCGTATGCCTGCGCCGTCTATCGCTGATCGCCCGCTGTGTGAATACACACAGCAACGATCAGATTTGAATCATCCCCATAGTATCAAGGGTACTATAATGCAAACTACTGAGGAGGAAAGGGATTTACAGTAGGAGTCACTATTTCAGGTGACTTAGAGGCAGGAAAGCAATGCAATGAAGCAATGAGAAAGGCAAGTCAAATGTTTTGTTGCATAGGGAGAGGAGTCAGCAGCAGGAAAAAAAAGTTTATAATAATTCCACTGTATAGGTCATTGGTACGGCCTCCTCTAGAATACTGTGTCCATTTCTGGACCCAGGGCCGGTGCAAGGTTACTCAGCACCCTAGGCAAATAGTCAGCACCCCCCCCCCCCTGCCAAAATACCGAGCCCTTAGGCACTGGCGTATCTATAATGGGTGCAGTGTGTGCGGTGCACACGGGCCCCTGGGTCCAGAGGGGGCCCCCACCGCACACACTGCACCCATTTCTTCTAAATACTTACCTCTCTGGTCTTCGGGTGTGGGTCCCCTCCTCTCCCGAGTCCCGTAGCCGGCAGCAGCACTGTTAGCGCTCTGTCTGAGCACTAGAGACTATAGCACACTGCCAGAGTCTACAGCGCATGTGTATGTCTCCGAATAAATGGTCACGTGCCATTTTTTCAGAGACCGGCTCATGTGCTATAGACTCTGGCAGTGTGCTATAGTCTCTAGTGCTCAGACAGAGCACTAACAGTGCTGCTGCCGGCTACGGGACGGGAGAGGAGGGGACCCACACCCGGAGACTGCACACGGGGTCCCCTCCTCTCTAGATACGCCCCTGCCCTCAGGTAAAAATTAGGGATAGGATAATAGTGTTGTTTTAGCAGTTTGGGTTAAGGTGTTAATATTAGGGGTTGTTATTATTATGGAGAGATGTGTGTGTGTGTGTGTGTGTGTGTGTGTGTGTGTGTGTGTGTGTGTATATGTTTCACGTTGTGAATTGTTAATACACTTTGCCTAATTAAAGACCCTGAGTGCCGCAGTTATTTTTACAACTCAGCTATCCTTCTTACTGAAGGCACCGGGTCACCTTTACCATTGGAGGAGTGTGGGGCTTTGCTTTCTTTATATATATATATATATATATATATAAAAGCATATAAGCAATGTATGGACCGGCACTCCTCCTTAAGTGTTCAGCTGCTCTGGTGCCTCCAGCGAACATGTGATGTGTGAACGAGCAAGAAAGACTGCGGCACTCAGAGGCTTAAAGCAAACTTCTTAGTGTATTAAAACACGCTTCTGAAATCCAACGTTTCGGGGTTGGCACACCCCTTTGTCAAGGAGAAACATACCACTCGCTACTCGTGAAAAACAGTTTAGCCGTATTTTGCATGTTGTGCCAAACTGAGTAAAAAAGCATAAATGTAAGTGGACACATCTGTACATGGAATACATACATGCAGTGCTGTAACTAGGCATTTTAGCGTTGTGTGCAAGAAACGGCATTGGCGCCCCCCCATGCAAGATAGGGGCAGTGCGCGCCGTAGGCGCGCGAAAAACATATAGGGGCATGGCTTCATGGGGAAGGGGCATGGCCACAAAATAATACCAATTCATACTACGGTGCACAGTAGTCTCCATTATTCAAATTACGCTGCACAGTAGCACCACTACACCAGGTAGGGCCCCTTTTACACATTACGCCAGACAGTGTCCCCTTTTTACATATTACAGCAGACAGCATCCCTCTTTTACAGATTACGGTAGACAGCATCCCCCTTTTTACACATTACAGCAGACAGCGTCCCCCTTTATACACATTACGGCAGACAGTCCCCCTTTTTACACATTATGGCAGACAGCGTCCCCTTTTTACACATTACGGCAGACAGCGTCACCCTTTTTACACATTACGGCAGACAGCGTCCCCCTTTTTACACATTACAACAGACAGCGTCCCCCTTTTTACACATTACGACAGACAGCGTCCCCTTTTTACACATTACGGCAGACAGCGTCACCCTTTTTACACATTACGGCAGACAGCGTCCCCCTTTTTACACATTACAACAGACAGCGTCCCCCTTTTTACACATTATGGCAGACAGCGTCCCCTTTTTACACATTACGGCAGACAGCGTCACCCTTTTTACACATTACGGCAGACAGCGTTCCCCTTTTTACACATTACAACAGACAGCGTCCCCCTTTTTACACATTATGGCAGACAGCGTCCCCCTTTTTACACATTATGGCAGACAGCGTCCCCTTTTTTACACATTACGGCAGACAGCGTCCCCTTTTTACATATTACGGCAGACAGCGTCCCCCTTTTTACACATTACGGCAGACAGCGTCCCCTTTTTTACATATTACGGCAGACAGCGTCCCCTTTTTACACATTGCGGCAGACAGAATAGATAAATAGAGAGAGAGAGAGAGAGAGAGAGAGATACTTACCATCTCTCCGCACTGGCAGTCAGGCTCCTCGTGCTGGCAGATCCCTCGATGCAGGCAGGGGAGGAGGAGGGAGGGGGACTGGAGCCGCAGCAGCGCTATGTAATTGGTAGAGGCGCCGCTGCACCAGTCCCATCTCCTTCCGTATTGGCTGCCCGCCGCCGCTGTGAATGCTGGGATGAAGGAACCGCATCCCAGCATTCATAGCAGTGCCGGGCAGCCAATACGGAAGGAGACGGGACTGCAGCAGCGGTGCCTCTACCAATTACATAGCGCTGCTGCGGCTCCAGTCCCCCTCCCTCCTCCTCCTTCTCCGCTGCCTCCGGCGCTGCTGCTCTCCTCACCAGCGCGGCGCACACAGCAGAGGTGGCTTGTAATGAGTCAATTTGACTCATTACAAGCTGCTGCCCATTGCGCCCTCAGGGCAACTGCGCTGTGTGCCAGGCACACCTGGCACACACGTAGTTACGGCCTTGCATACGTGTATATGTATATATATATATATATATATACACATCCCAAAAATAGATAGGCACTCGGAGACAAAGATATAGCAAACAGCGTGTATTGAACGGTCTAGTACTTTCGGGTTCACAGACCCGTCGTCAGGACCACACAGCAAAAGTTGTCTTTTGCTGTGTGGTCCTGACGATGGGTCTGTGAACCCGAAAGTACTAGACCGTTCAATACACAATTTTTGCTATATCCTTCTCTCCGAGTGCCTATCTCTTTTTGGGATGTATGGATGCTTGGAATGTAGCACCGGAGCCCACTGTATCAATTTATTGGAGTGCCGGCCAATGGACATTATTTTATATATACATATATACACATGGAATACATACGTTATCTTGGCGCTTAGGATGCCAAAATACTGACAGTGGCATCCCAGAGATTAAAATCCTGACACTTACTAATTAAGTAAGGTAACCCTGATCACTAACCCCCCCAAACCCTAAACCACCTTTCCCGCAGCCTCACCTTAATGCTACCCCCCCCCCCCCCCCCACGCAGCTTAATCCTAACCCTCCCCGGTGTTACCTAACCACCCCCTTCCCGCAGCCTGAACCTAGCCCTCCATCCCCCCCGCCTAACCCTCCCCAAGGGTGCCTAATCCTTACCTCCCCCTTACCCGCATCTTAATCCTAACCCCGCGGTTTACATCTCTAGAGTTCTGGCAGTTCGGGATACCGGCTCCGGCATTTAGATATTAGTTGAGATCCCGGCGATGGTATTCCTAGCAGTGTCGGGATTCTGAACGCAGGGATCCTGATCGCATCTACTATAGAATATATATATATAGATAGATATATATAGATATATAGAGAGAGAGAGAGAACACATCCAACAAGCAGCGGCACTCAGAGAATATATAGTTATTGATGTAAAAAAAAGTGTATTTAAATCCTCACAGCAATCGCAACGTTTCGGGGCTGTAATGCCCCTTTGTCAAGGTAATACAAGATGTATGTGAAAAAACATACCTTTAAATAGAAGAAGACCCACGAACGGGAAGTACAGTGTGCTCCGGGAGTGGGAACGGCTTCCGTCCCGGCATCCAATGTGTAGCATCATGACGTAAGCGCCCACGGCGCCTGGGATCACCTAGGAACCAGGCCCCACGGAAACAGTCAGTGCATCGTGGTGGTCACGATAGAGATATATATATATATATATATATATATATAGTAACTTGGACCTATCCTACCATGCTACACTTCATCCCCCAAGCCCCACTGTGAATAATAGAAATGCACAGACTATAAAGTATAATATATATATATATATATATATATATATATATAAAACAGGGTAGGGTGATGCTGTGTGACATTGGGGCTGTGACTCTGTAATGTTACACCGAACCCAACCCCTCACTCCCCAACCACATGGAAGCCCCCCTGCGTATCCCCAGCACCGATGGGGGGGGGGGGCGGAATAACAGTCCCACACGGTGGTGTCGGAGGATGTGGCTCTATCCCGGCTGCACGGAGCACATAGGTGCAGAGAGAGCAGATGACGGATGCTGCCAGTGAGAGCGCGGCTCCTGCAGGTCCCTGCGCTGCTGCTCACCTCTTGTCAACTTGAGTTGCGAGGTTGTGGGGGAGCAGCTGAAGCTCCCGGTGAAGACGACCACGAGGGTCAATTTCCCCCGTACTGCAGGTTAAAGTCAGAAACGGCAGGGGGATCCACCAGTGGTTGGGGATTCAGCCCTGTCCGCACAGAGTGAAGGTCCCGCCCCCGCCTCCTCCTCCTCGGGCTCCAGCAGCTTTGTTGCTCTTTAGCCGTTTTAGGGCGGAGGGTGCAGGTCTTCTACGTGGTCATCAGGTAGGGAGGGTGAGGGGGAAGTGAGCGACACAAGAGGGGAAGGTTTTGATCCGCCAGATCTGAGGCCGCGTGAGCAGGGAGCGGGTGCCGCACATCCTTACTGGCGAGCGCAGAGCAGTCACTCCCTTCATTTTTTTTTTCTGTTGCACTCAGCGCCGCCATTCAAGTGCTGCCGCCCATAGGCAGCTGCCTAAAGCTGCCTAATGGTGGCGCCGGCCCTGTCTGGACCATATCTCCAGAAGGATATAAATACATTAGAGAGCATACAAAGAAGGGCAACTAAAATGGTGAATGGCCTACATCACAAAACTTACCCGGAATCTTGTTTGGGTTTAGGCATATCAATATCCTTACAAAGAACTTAAGGGGGGTACACACTGAGAGATCTGTGCTTAAATTCTAAGCAATCTGACTAGATTGCTTAGAAGTTAAGCACGGATCTCTCCGTGTGTATGCCCCACAGCGATAGCGATGCGCGGCCCCGCTCGGCGCTATCGTTGGTGCTAGATTGGTCTGCATGCAGGCACAATCTAGCAGTCGCTCATTTCATTGCTGGATTAAATGAGCGCCCCCCCCTTACCCGCCGCCCCCCTCGCTCAGCTCACATCGCGCTGTGCTGAGCGGGGGGGGGTGAGATGTGTGCCAAGCGGTCTGTGACAGATCGCTCAACACACATCTCTCCCCGGGGCTTAAGGTTCAAAAGGGTTTGAGATTGCCTAAAGAATTAAAGATTAGGTGGGCCAAATGATTCTTATCTACCGTCAAATTCTGTTTCTATGTATATGTTACTATGCCACCTAGTGGTCTATTAAAGTAATTTTTCATACATATTATTGAAAACTTAATTTTTCCTCAGCGAATAAGTTTAAGGGGCATACTAAATGGGGATCACTAAAATATCACAATCACTACACTCCGCAGGAGATGTAGAAATTGTGACATTCATCAAACTGCGAAAAAGCATTTTCCAGAGTTTGACTGTGAAACTGTTTGCCACCCTGAGATGGCAAACAGCTTCTGAATTTCAGCACATGCTGCTGTTTACACACACATATTTTATATATATAAAATATTCACACCTATCTATACTCACAGCCACTATATTAGGGAAGGTTCCCATGAGGTAATTTCTGTTGAGTAATTGGTGCACTTGTGATAGGATTGACCTCTAAATTTAACAATCTGGTCAGTGGGACCAACCTAGTACCAACTGAGACAGCTTTCAGTTAATAATATAACATGAGTGATCTAATATCAATAACACTCGGATATTTATAGAAACCCTAAGAGCGTTACATATCAGTAAACACACGTGGACACGTTTTTTATTCTTTATTCACATTTTTCTTTGTGATTTTAACCTCTATGTTTCACTGTAGTCTGGGATAATAAATTTACATATATCCTATTTTAGGCTACATTTAATAAAGATTATATCTTATGATAAGTCAACCCTTTTTCCACTGTGCTTGAGTCAGGTGCATTCCCCCTCCTTTGCCTATATCGTAGGTGGATGTATAGGCTTGAATGGCCTTTTGCTGCTCCTCCATCCTCTGAAGCATATAGAGTGTTGAATTACACCTCATTACCACCTCTTGCTTCAGGTGATGGCAGGGCAGGTTCAGGAGTGTTTGCTGGTGCTCCAGTCTTCGGCACGCAGTGGCTGAATGTCAAAAGTGGTCCGCAAGTTTCCAGGCTCCCGGGCCCGAGCATCCACAGACAGTGAGGAGCACCCACGGAACCAGCCGCTGCCGATGCTCCAGTACAGTTACGCTAGCCGCCGATGCCCCACAGTGGATTGAGATGCTCTGGCTCAATCAGTATTTATATGGCTAGCCTCTGCACATCAGTATTTATGTGGCTAGCCCCCGCAGCCCCCGCACATCAGTATTTATATGGCTAGCCCCTGCACATCAGTATTTATATGGCTAGCCCCTGCACATCAGTATTTATATGGCTAGCCCCCGCAGTGGATTGAGACGCTCTGGGGGCTGAGGAAGCACTTCCGTACATTGCAATGTAAAAACCCCCACCAAAAATGGCCGCCGCCGAGGCGGCAGGAATTTTAAGGTTTTTTTTTTCACACTGTAATATACAAAAGCGCTTCCGCAGCCCCCAGAGCATCTCAATCCACTGCGGGGGCTAGCCATATAAATACTGATATGCGGGGGCTGCAGGGGCTAGCCATATGAATACTGATGTGCAGAGGCTAGCCATATAAATACTGATGTGCAGAGGCTAGCCATATAAATACTGATGTGCGGGGGCTGCAGAGGCTAGCCACATAAATACTGATGTGCAGGGGTTAGCCATATAAATACTGATGTGCAGAGCCTAGCCATATAAATACTGATGTGCAGGGGCTAGCCATATAAATACTGATGTGCAGGGGCTAGCCATATAAATACTGATGTGCAGAGGCTAGCCATATAAATACTGATGTGCAGGGTCTAGCCATATAAATACTGATGTGCGGGGGCTGCAGAGGCTAGCCACATAAATACTGATGTGCAGAGGCTAGCCATATAAATACTGATGTGCAGAGGCTAGCCATATAAATACTGATGTGCAGGGGCTAGCCATATAAATACTGATGTGCAGAGGCTAGCCATATAAATACTGATGTGCAGGGGCTAGCCATATAAATACTCATGTGCAGGGGCTAGCCATATAAATACTGATGTGCGGGGGCTGCAAGGGCTAGCCATATAAATACTGATGTGCAGAGGCTAGCCATATAAATACTGATGTGCAGAGGCTAGCCATATAAATACTGATGTGCAGAGGCTAGCCATATAAATACTGATGTGCAGGGGCTAGCCATATAAATACTGATGTGCAGAGGCTAGCCATATAAATACTGATGTGCGGGGGCTGCAAGGGCTAGCCATATAAATACTGATGTGCAGGGTCTAGCCATATAAATACTGATGTGCAGAGGCTAGCCATATAAATACTGATGTGCAGAGGCTAGCCATATAAATACTGATGTGCAGAGGCTAGCCATATAAATACTGATGTGCAGGGGCTAGCCATATAAATACTGATGTGCAGAGCCTAGCCATATAAATACTGATGTGCAGGGGCTAGCCATATAAATACTGATGTGTGGGGGCTGCAGAGGCTAGCCATATAAATACTGATGTGCAGAGGCTAGCCATATAAATACTGATGTGCAGAGGCTAGCCATATAAATACTGATGTGCAGGGGCTAGCCATATAAATACTGATGTGCAGGGGCTAGCCATATAAATACTGATGTGCAGAGGCTAGCCATATAAATACTGATGTGCAGGGGCTAGCCATATAAATACTGATGTGCGGGGGCTGCAAGGGCTAGCCATATAAATACTGATGTGCAGGGTCTAGCCATATAAATACTGATGTGCGGGGGCTGCAGAGGCTAGCCACATAAATACTGATGTGCAGAGGCTAGCCATATAAATACTGATGTGCAGAGGCTAGCCATATAAATACTGATGTGCAGGGGCTAGCCATATAAATACTGATGTGCAGAGGCTAGCCATATAAATACTGATGTGCAGGGGCTAGCCATATAAATACTGATGTGCAGGGGCTAGCCATATAAATACTGATGTGCGGGGGCTGCAAGGGCTAGCCATATAAATACTGATGTGCAGAGGCTAGCCATATAAATACTGATGTGCAGAGGCTAGCCATATAAATACTGATGTGCAGAGGCTAGCCATATAAATACTGATGTGCAGGGGCTAGCCATATAAATACTGATGTACAGAGGCTAGTCATATAAATACTGATGTGCGGGGGCTGCAAGGGCTAGCCATATAAATACTGATGTGCAGAGGCTAGCCATATAAATACTGATGTGCAGAGGCTAGCCATATAAATACTGATGTGCAGAGGCTAGCCATATAAATACTGATGTGCAGAGGCTAGCCATATAAATACTGATGTGCAGAGGCTAGCCATATAAATACTGATGTGCAGGGGCTAGCCATATAAATACTGATGTGCGGGGGCTGCAGGGGCTAGCCATATAAATACTGATGTGCAGAGGCTAGCCATATAAATACTGATGTGCAGAGGCGAGGCTAGCCATATAAATACTGATGTGCAGGGGCTAGCCATATAAATACTGATGTGCAGGGGCTAGCCATATAAATACTGATGTGCAGAGGCTAGCCATATAAATACTGATGTGCAGGGGCTAGCCATATAAATACTGATGTGCAGGGGCTAGCCATATAAATACTGATGTGCGGGGGCTGCAAGGGCTAGCCATATAAATACTGATGTGCAGAGGCTAGCCATATAAATACTGATGTGCGGGGGCTAGCCATATAAATACTGATGTGCAGGGTCTAGCCATATAAATACTGATGTGCGGGGGCTGCAGAGGCTAGCCACATAAATACTGATGTGCAGAGGCTAGCCATATAAATACTGATGTGCAGAGGCTAGCCATATAAATACTGATGTGCAGGGGCTAGCCATATAAATACTGATGTGCAGAGGCTAGCCATATAAATACTGATGTGCAGGGGCTAGCCATATAAATACTGATGTGCAGAGGCTAGCCATATAAATACTGATGTGCAGAGGCTAGCCATATAAATACTGATGTGCAGGGTCTAGCCATATAAATACTGATGTGCAGAGGCTAGCCATATAAATACTGATGTGCAGAGCCTAGCCATATAAATACTGATGTGCAGAGGCTAGCCACATAAATACTGATGTGCAGAGGCTAGCCATATAAATACTGATGTGCAGGGGCTAGCCATATAAATACTGATGTGCGGGGGCTGCAGGGGCTAGCCATATAAATACTAATGTGCAGAGGCTAGCCATATAAATACTGATGTGCAGGGGCTGCAGAGGCTAGCCACATAAATACTGATGTGCAGAGGCTAGCCATATAAATACTGATGTGCAGAGGCTAGCCATATAAATACTGATGTGCAGGGGCTAGCCATATAAATACTGATGTGCAGAGGCTAGCCATATAAATACTGATGTGCAGAGCCTAGCCATATAAATACTGATGTGCAGAGGCTAGCCACATAAATACTGATGTGCAGAGGCTAGCCATATAAATACTGATGTGCAGGGGCTAGCCATATAAATACTGAGGTGCAGGGTCTAGCCATATAAATACTGATGTGCAGGGGCTAGCCATATAAATACTGATGTGCAGAGGCTAGCCATATAAATACTGATGTGCAGGGTCTAGCCATATAAATACTGATGTGCAGGGGCTAGCCATATAAATACTGATGTGCAGAGGCTAGCCATATAAATACTGATGTGCAGGGTCTAGCCATATAAATACTGATGTGCAGAGGCTAGCCATATAAATACTGATGTGCAGGGGCTAGCCATATAAATACTGATGTGCAGAGGCTAGCCATATAAATACTGATGTGCAGAGGCTAGCCATAGAAATACTGATGTGCAGAGGCTAGCCATATAAATACTGATGTGCAGGGTCTAGCCATATAAATACTGATGTGCAGGGTCTAGCCATATAAATACTGATGTGCGGGGGCTGCAGAGGCTAGCCACATAAATACTGATGTGCAGAGGCTAGCCATATAAATACTGATGTGCAGAGGCTAGCCATATAAATACTGATGTGCAGGGGCTAGCCATATAAATACTGATGTGCAGGGGCTAGCCATATAAATACTGATGTGCGGGGGCTGCAGGGGCTAGCCATATAAATACTGATGTGCAGAGGCTAGCCATATAAATACTGATGTGCGGGGGCTGCAGGGGTTAGCCATTTAAATACTGATGTGCAGAGGCTAGCCATATAAATACTGATGTGCAGAGGCTAGCCATAGAAATACTGATGTGCAGAGGCTAGCCATATAAATACTGATGTGCAGGGTCTAGCCATATAAATACTGATGTGCAGGGGCTAGCCATATAAATACTGATGTGCGGGGGCTGCAGAGGCTAGCCACATAAATACTGATGTGCAGAGGCTAGCCATATAAATACTGATGTGCAGAGGCTAGCCACATAAATACTGATGTGCAGAGGCTAGCCACATAAATACTGATGTGCAGAGGCTAGCCATATAAATACTGATGTGCAGGGGCTAGCCATATAAATACTGATGTGCAGGGGTTAGCCATATAAATACTGATGTGCAGGGGTTAGCCATATAAATACTGATGTGCGGGGGCTGCAGGGGCTAGCCATATAAATACTGATGTGCAGGGGCTAGCCATATAAATACTGATGTGCAGGGGCTAGCCATATAAATACTGATGTGCGGGGGCTGCAGAGGCTAGCCACATAAATACTGATGTGCAGAGGCTAGCCATATAAATACTGATGTGCGGGGGCTAGCCATATAAATACTGATGTGCAGGGGCTAGCCATATAAATACTGATGTGCTGGGGCTGCAGAGGCTAGCCACATAAATACTGATGTGCAGAGGCTAGCCATATAAATACTGATGTGCAGGGGCTAGCCATATAAATACTGATGTGTATTTATGTGTGCAGTTAACATACTCATGCCCGCACCCACCCTCCCATACTTTACTCGAGCAACGGCCAGGAGACCCCTGGCAACACGCAGGTAACTCTTGGCAACGCGCATGAAACCCCTGGCAACGCGCATAAAACCCCTGGCAATGCGCATGAAATGCCTGGCAACGCACAGGAGACCCCGGGCGAGCATGGAACCCAGAGCATAAAACCCATGACAACGTGCAAGAAACCCTTGGCAACGAGCATGAGACCCCTGACAACAGGCAGGTAATTTAAAAGTAATTAGAAGCCTTACTGTGTGGCATCATTTGTAAGGGGCATTGTGTGTTGAGCATAAAATGGTGTCAGGGTCATAACTGTGTGGCATAATATGTAATTGACATTACAGTGTGTGTCATAATGCATAATGGGTGTTATGGTGTGTAGGATAATGTGTAGTAGACATTACGGTGTGTGGCATATTGCGTAAAGGGCATTACAGTGTGTGGCATATTGCGTAATAGACATTACGGTGTGTGGCATATTGCGTAATGGCCATTACAGTGTGTGGCATATTGCATAATAGACATTACGGCATGTGGCATATTGCGTAAGGGACATTACGGTGTGTAGCATAGTGCGTAATAGACATTACGGTGTGTGGCATATTGCGTAATGGGCATTGCGGTGTGTTGCATAATGTGTAATGGGTGTTACGGTGTGTTGCGTAATATGTAATGGGCATTAGTCACTGCCGAGGCCGTCCGTTCATTGCCGCTCCCGCTGAGCACCCACCAGCAAAAAAATAAATCGGCACCTATGCTGGGTGGAAGGGGTCATGTTGAGGCTCTGGGGCACTATGGGGATTGTGCAGAGCCACAATTTATAAAGATAAGAGTACCTAATATGCATTTCAAGTGAACCTTTAACATATGTACAACGGAAGTCCATTTAGGGAACTAATAGTATTTGTGAGACTGTATTCAATTGATAGAAATTAATTGGTAACCAGAGCCGGATCAGTACTAAATCCCGCTGGAAGGGATCCCGGCGGTCAAAATACCGACGCCGGAATCCTGACCACACAATCCCGACAAGGGTGGCGAGCGGAACGCAGCCCCGTGCGGGCACGGTGCCTCGCTACGCTCGGCACACTATTATATTCTCCCTCTGTGGGTGTCATGGACACCCACGGAGGGAGAATATGTCGGGATTGTGCCGGTCGGGATTCCGGCGTCTGTATTTCGACCGCCTGGGATTCCGTCCGGCTGGATCTTGACCGCCTCCCCCAGATATAAAAAAGGGGGGAACGGGGAGGGGAATCAAAAAGTAGTTGCCTAGTAGGGCGCACTGACGCGATTTGTACTCAAATAACTGTATAAAACTTAGCTTTTATTGCTTCTGCCTTCTAAAATATCCCATTTCTCTGGGGATTACACAGCAAAACATAGAGGTTAAAAACTTAGACACATACAGACAAATAGGTGAAAAGAAATAGAAATGAATGTGAGTAGATTTAAAAAGCAGTACTTCCACTTATAACTCCTGACACGGTGTAGAAAAATAAATGTTTATGGAGCCCTTGAGAGTCCAGATATATTATCTGGCCAGATCCCCCAGTTCTATCAGATTCTTATCATGTAGGGGGGTCAGTAATCCCTATTCAAGATTTACACAGCCTTGTTTGTACTTGTAAAGTGATGCAGGGTTGGGATATGTGTATCTATATGGCAACCTGATATTATAAAGGTATAATGTGAAACGTCATTTGTCACAATAAATCTCTCTTGCAAGTGTGGTGTGTGTTTTTTGTGTTCATACAATATACACGTTTTTATTCTTCTAATTAATTCCACACAATCACCTCACATATATATCACTGACTTTTTATTGAAAGAAAATGCCCCATGGGTTAATACCCCTGCAATGAGGATAAAGGGTGATAGAGAGATGTATCTCGTAATTATGGTGAATTCCACATATTCACTTCACATTGCGTATCATTGATTTTTGTTGAAAAGACACCATGGGTTAATACCCCTATAGTGAGGAATAATAAAGGGGTGTGTCACAGAGTTGTCTTGTGGCCCTTAAATTACATAAGTGACAAATCAATCGATCAAAAATGGTTGCCAGCATTTAATTATCCAGTGATACTTTCACTCAAATATTGTAGCAGCCTGTATTCGCGATAGAATAACACAGGGATGATATTGCTACATTAATGTTGTTATTCTGGCTGCACCTGTGCTTGTAATCAAACAATGTATCAAGTTATGTTACACAGTACACTTCACTTATGTATCACTGGCTTCTGCTTAAGGGCTGGAAGACGTATGCTCAATCAGTAGTTTATATCTATTATATTGATAGATGGAGCGCAGCATTCATGTGTAATTACCATGGAACAACTACTGACACTATTACATCGATGTGGTATATATGATATTATGTTGCCAAGTGCTAGATACAGCACCTTAGTGAGTAGATTTCAGAGTGGCCACACAGTGCTGCTGCTGACATACATAATCATAAATGACATAAATCATTCAAGGTCTGTGTCTGAGTATCTGAGTCATATGCAATTTTTCTTATCACTCTCAGTGTTACTCCCTAATAACCTGTCCTGACACTTGAGCTTAATTCATATCACCTCAATATTCGAGGGTGTCAGAGAGGGTCTATAGTAACTGCCTATCTAATTCGATTCTACACCATTGAATACATTATTAATAAAGGAGTGTGGTAAGCCACTGAAACGCTGACGTGCACGTTTCGCTGTATAGCTTTAACGAGGCTGAACCCGATTGCCTTCCGTGAGCATAATTTCTAGGATTGACCGCAGCCAATCGTATGCCAGATGCAGATCATGTGTACCTCTCCGCCAATGGCAACACATCCTCGTCCCGTTCGGGCACTAGTCACGTGAATGCTGACGTTGGCCCACTCCAATCACGTGGTGTCGGACGTCAGTCCGTGGCTGGAATGTAAACATCCGGTCCGATCACATGATCAGGGTCTTTGAATTGTCAGTATGCACTATTCTATTTACTTTGCAGACCGGGAAAGGAAGGCACAAGACATACATGCACCTAGGTAAATCAATGTGCAATTAAATAAATGTCCCAGACTGACTCATCTATTGAAGATCTTAACAATCCTTCTGCACGTTGTATATTGTGCGTTCCGATTACCATGAGAACACAGGCTTCATGATCACTTGTTGGATGGTATATTGTGCCGCAATTGACCCCATAATTATGGGATATCTCATATCACAAATTAATTCTTGATCCCACACAGGAATCGGGGACGTGGTCCTAAAATGTAGGTGTTGCGGAATTATATAAAGATCACGTTCATGAGATAGGGACATATAATATTGGTGTTACCCAACCTATCTCAGAGGGGCCAAAATGGGCCACAACAAAAATAGGTTCACCCAAGTGACCCAATAAGATAATATCCATATTGGGGTTCTTGTATACCTTTAATGGATCCTAATTATACAGGTAAGTATGTGACCAGCAGCAAAGGCTGTATTTCCTGATTTGGAACAAATATTATTAAACCTGTCTCAAAGCGGCCAAAAATAGGCCACAAGAAAATAGGTTCACCCAAGTTACCGTATGAGGTAATCTCCATATTGGGGTTCTTATATACCTTTAATGAGTCCTAATTATACAGGTAAGTATGTAGTCAGCGGCATAAAGCTGTACCTCCTGATGTTGGAACAATTGTTATCCATATTATCCATGTAACTTCTCCTACAAAGCGTGTTCCTCGTATGTCTTCTAAATTTCTTAGGTGAACATGTGTTAGCCGTGTCCATGTGTCTCATGCCTAATATAAAATATATTAGTCATTTGAAAATTCATGTCGCGGTCCGTCACAAGATGTAATACATTGTACTCAAACTCAATTAAATGTAATTACAACACTGTTACATTATTACACAAGGATATACAAGGGAAGGGATGCTGGCATATGATAGCCAGATACCAGTTGCTATGCTGTCTGTCTGATTATTCTGGCTTATGAATAACCAGCGGCCTACAGCCCAATATAACTTGTCTAGAAGGGGTGTTTAGATAAGGACTAGGTAAGTGTGCCCCAAAGGTCCAACTCGTGGGGTATACATAAATTCCTCCTATAGACAACATCCTAGAAGAAACTGAGGATTTATTCAGAGGCTTGTTATTGTCCTTTATGAGGAAGAGGACAATATTAAATACGATTTATGTCCTAATATTACTACCTATGAATCTGGATAGTGTATGCATTGTTATAATCATTGTGGAATGAAAATGTGAAAGAGAAGAGAAGAGAAGAGAAAAGTTGGAATAAAATAGAATAATAAAGTGACAAAAGTGAGTGCACTGTGTCTAAGACTCCCAAAATTACAAATTAAATAACGAGAGGGAGATGGGGAAAGATATGTGTGAAAATTGAAAAACATACTTCTAAAGTGTGGTGCTGATGTGATTGTATTTACTTAAACTAGTAGACGCTAGCAATAGATTACATGTGATGTGTAATAAACATTGCCGATGTGTGATGTCCTATGGTCAATTTCAGGCCACAGACATAACATTAAAAATGGGACCCCTTTCCCCGAATGCCGGGACCCCACGTGACTCCTGTCACAGAGGGTCCCTTCAGCCAATCAGGGAGTGCCACGTCGTGGCACTCTCCTGATTGGCTGTGCGCGTCTGAGCTGTCAGACGCGCATAGCACATACCGCTCCATTATCTTCAATGGTGGGAACTTTGCGGTCAGCGGTGAGGTTACTCGCGCTCATGTGTAAACATGGGACCCTTTTCATGGCGTGGTCCGGGTAATGCGGTTTGTTTTTTTGCCAAGTACGTGGATTACAAAACAGAAGAGGACAGATCTACACTGGATTTTGGTGAGTATAATTTTATTTTCAGGTACACTGTGGATTCTACTTGGAGAAGTGGACCGAACCTCGTGTCAACATATGTGTCTCGGTATGCATGTATGTAATAAAGTTTTACTTCCACGGTGTCTGTGTACTGTTTTTATTTGGGTATTTTTATGCAGTAGAACTACAGGTACCAGCGGGCCTGTTTCCCCCCTGCATGCTGGTACATGTGGTTCTCCAAGTACCAGCTTGCGGGGAAGGCTTGCTGGGACTTGTAGATCTGCTACAAAAAACAATATTCTTTTATTTGACACAAGGCTATCAGCCCCCCATCCGCAGCCCTTGGATGGGGGGGGGGCAGCCTCGGGCTTCACCCCCTGGCCCTTGGGTGGCTGGAGGGGGGACCCCTTGATTTAAGGGGTCCCCACTCCTCCAGGGTACCCCGGCCAGGGGTGACTAGTTGGGGATTTAATGCCAGGGCCGCAGGGACCAGTATAAAAGTGTCCCCCGGCTGTGGCATTATCTCTCCAGCTAGTGGAGCCCGGTGCTGGTGTTAAAAATACGGGGGACCCCTACGCTTTTTGTCCCCCGTATTTTTTGCACCAGGACCGGACGCAGAGCCTGGTGCTGGTTGTAAAAATACGGGGGATCCCCTGTCAATTTCCCCCCCGTATTTTTACAACCAGGACCGGCTCAAAGAGCCCGAGGCTGGTTATGCTTAGGAGGGGGGACCCCACACATTTTTTTTCGTGATTTTTAACCCATTCCCACCCCTTCCCACTAAAAAACATGCTCTGATCTCTCCATATTATTTTAGTCAGTAAAAAAAAAATATATATATTCTTTTAAAAAATATATAAATAATACTTGTGGCTCCTAATAGACAAACCAAGTAGATAATCCCTTCTAATATAAATAGATTAGCAACAAAAAAAAACACAAAAAAAAACACGTTTTTAAATTTTTTTAATAGATTCCGCCAGCAAAATGAGGCGGACTGAAATTGACGAAATGACTGTCGAAAAGCACTGTTGTCGAATCGACATTCTTCAATTGAATATACTTTTGTCGAAAAGCCGCATTTTTCTATTGCAGACATGTCGAATTTAACAACTGTCGAATTTCAAAAAGTCGAATCTGAAACGTCCGTTTTTTTGTCAAAAAGTACTGTATTGTCGAAAAAAAAAATTTGTGTCGAAAATGCCCCGTTTTTCGACATTTGCAGCAATTCGACCGCAATTGCATATACCCCTATGTGTAAATTATGCAATATGTGGATAAAATATCAGATATGTCTTTGTGGCTTTTCTATGCTGATGCGTATGCCACCGTATTTACTCATACCACGCACTAATATGCAGGGCTTCACGAGCCAATGTACGCAGCGTGCGGGTATGCACACGCACGGCAGACAACGCACGCGCACAGAGACCACTCTGTGTGGGGTTTGGATGTGTGTATGCGGTATGTAATATTTTTGACTTCGACATCTCAGAGATGGACTTGCAGACTGCATTTGGGCCACTAGTTGACCAACCCCATTTTACAACAACACATAGGTATTAATGTCTATTATCAATCAGTACTGTTCAAATTATTAAGGAAGGGCTTGGGAAAAGCAAATAAATTTACAAACAGTGCATGATGCTTTAATTGTACTAAAAGTTCTTAGGGGCACAAAAGATCTGTAGGGTCTAAATTAGTTCAAAGAAACTTTTAGGCATTAAAAAGACACTTGAGACAAATGTGATTCACTCTACTACTCCTGCTCTGCTCTAGCTACTATTCCAGCTCTATTGTCTATGTATAGATATATCCGCATCGAGATCCAGTCAGGACTGGCAGTCGGGATCCCGGCAGTCAGAATACCGATGCAGGAATCCCTGACACCGGCATTCCAATTAGAGTCACCAGCCTAGCACCTGTATCCCGACCTCTAGGATCCCGAAGGAGCACAAGCCGCGGGGAGGGGGGCGGCAGAGGCAGAACTCTGGGAGGCAACGGAGTCATCTGCCCCCGGGCTCCTGCTCTGAAGGGGGCACCTCTCCTCCCATTCTGTGACATCATTGAATTAAGTTAATTGATAGCTGCCGCTGTCTTTTTAGTGGGCGACTTCCTCACTGGTCCCTGCACCTTACAAATCACACCCTCTTTATTATACACATTTTACAAGTGTCACACCCAGGATTAGAAACAACAACCTATTACACTGGAAGCAGACACTTTACTGATGAAGCTGTTTGCTCCTGTATAGGAAATCTGAGAATTTTAACTATATGAAGATACTTCTCTGACAATTGCACGTAACTTCATATAGTTAGCATTGTCATGCTCAGGGCCGGCTCCAGGCATGTTCGACTGGAGCGGCCGCGCGGGGCGCCACTCTTTTAGGGCGCCGCACGCTGCGGCCGCCATATTCCTGCCTGGAGCCAGCCTTCAAACTGTGTGTGTGTGCGCGCAGCGCGCTGTGCGGCGCCGGCGTCTGACGTTAGACGCCGGCGCCGCGCAGCGCAGACGGAATCGTTCATCCGTCCAGCCGCCCGCCCGCCTGCCTGCCTGCCTGGGCCCACAGCAGTACTCCCCCTCCCGGCTCCCAGCACCGCAGTCCGCAGTGACAATGCCATGTAAGTTAAAATCTGCACTGTGGGGGCATTATATATCTGGCACTGTGGGGGCATTATGTTTATTCATGTGGGGGCATATCTGCACTGTGGGGGCATTATATATCTGGCACTGTGGGGGCATATCTGCACTGTGGGGGCATTATATATCTGGCACTGTGGGGGCATAGCTGCACTGTGGGGGCATTGTTTCTTGCACTGTGGGGGCATATCTGCACTGTGGGGGCATTATATATCTGGCACTGTGGGGGCATATCTGCACTGTGGGGGCATTATATATCTGGCACTGTGGGGGCATATCTGCACTGTGGGGGCATTATATATCTGGCACTGTGGGGGCATAGCTGCACTGTGGGGGCATTATGTTTCTTGCACTGTGGGGGCATATCTGCACTGTGGGGGCATTATGTATCTGGCACTGTGGGGGCATATCTGCACTGTGGGGGCATTATATATCTGGCACTGTGGGGGCATAGCTGCACTGTGGGGGCATTATGTTTCTGGCACTGTGGGGGCATATCTGCACTGTGGGGGCATTATGTATCTGGCACTGTGGGGGCATATCTGCACTGTGGGGGCATTATATATCTGGCACTGTGGGGGCATATCTGCACTGTGGGGGCATTATATATCTGGCACTGTGGGGGCATAGCTGCACTGTGGGGGCATTATGTTTCTGGCACTGTGGGGGCATATCTGCACTGTGGGGGCATTATGTATATGGCACTGTGGGGGCATATCTGGCACTGGGGGCATTAATGTATCTGACACTGTGGGGGGCAATAATGCATCTGGCACTGTGTGGGCACTTATGCATCTGGCAATATGTGGGCATTTATGTATCTGGCACTGGGGGGATTTATGTATCTGGCCCTGTGGTGGCATATCTGGCACTGTGCGGGCATTTTTATATATGGCACAGTGGGGACATATCTGGCACTGTGTGGGCATTTTTATATCTGGCACTGTGTGGGCACTTATGTATCTGGCACTGCGGGGGCATCATGTATCTGGCACTGTGGGGGGCATATCTGCACTGTGGAGGCACTTATGTATCTGGCACTTTGGGGGCATTTATGTATCTGAACTGTGGGTGCATATCTGGCACTGTGTGGCCATTTATGTAGCTGGCACTGCTGGGGGGCATGTCACGTGTAGCTGGCACTGCTGGGGGGCATGTCATGTAGTGTTCCCGCTAGGCGTCTGTGGCTAGGCAATGTGTCTCAGTGCTGTGCCTGGCGCAAAGTGTATAGGAGGTTCTACCTGGTGCAGTGTGTATTAGCTGCACTACTGTGTGGTGTAATGCAAATTGCCACTATTATGTGGCCACGTACCTTCCCCACGAAGTAACTCCCATTAATTTTTGCTGCGCGCCTTCGGCGCGCACTGTCCATGCTTTGACATATAGGTGTGGGAACAACAAGCAGTATGTACATCATTTTGCCCTCCTAACTTAAAAATGTGCCCTCCCTGTGATCAGCACCATGCCCTAAAAAGTGAACACTATCCTGTGTAGCTGGCACTACTGGGGGGCATGTCATGTGTAGCTGGCACTGCTGCGGGGCATGTCATGTGTAGCTGGCACTGCTGCGGGGCATGTCATGTGTAGCTGGCACTGCTGGGAGGCATGTCATGTCTATCTGGCACTGCTGGGAGGCATGTCATGTCTATCTGGCACTGCACATTATGTGTATCTGGCACTATACTGGAGACATTGTGTGTAAGGAACACTACTGTGGCTATGTGTAAGGCTGCTAATTGTGTGAAAATATTTTTACAGTTTGATGATATGAAGTTACGAGTCCACGCCCACTTTTCCAGAGGCCACACCCACTTTTCCGGGAGCGCGCGCGCCTTCGGCGCGCGCATGGGGGGGGGGGGGGCGCTTTTACATTTTCTCGCTCAGGGTGCTAGTAGGCCTGGAGCCGGCCCTGGTCATGCTTCCTGTACAGGAGCAAATAGCTCCATCAGTAAAGTGTCTGCTGTTAGTGTAATAGGTCATGGGTTCTAATCCTGGGTATGACTGCTAAGAAATGTGTGATTTAAAATAAAAGACAATTACATGTATGAATACAGTATATACATTTTTTTCAGAACACTTCATACACACACACACACACACACACACACACACACACACACACACACACATTTATCTTGATATAGGAAATAGGGGGGCACCAATATTTATCTTGCCTCAGGGCAACTGGGATGAACTTACACAACTGGGGGGCGGGTTAGGTTTAGGCTGTGGGAGGAGGGTTACATATGCTTACCTACATCCCACGAAGCCTTGCCCAGTAAAAATCCATAGGGTACCTGTTAAAAAAAAATACTCACCTTATATCTGCTGTAGATCGGTCCTCTTGGGTCCATGTAAGCATCCAGGAGGTTTAAAAAAAAAAAAGCATTAACCTGAACCAGAACGGACATAAGGAATTCCATGTATATAGATTAGATAGATCCCCTTTTCCCGAATGCCAAGAAGCCAAGACTTGTGTCACTTGGAGACCCGCCAGCCAATCAGAGAGCGCCACGTCATTGCGGTTTCCTGTTTAGCTGAGTGCTCCTTGCCTATTCCTCAAGCGCAGCCATTAGAGTTTAATGGGGACGAAAATCCCCATTGAAGTTTATGGGTGGGAACCTGTGGTCTACCGCAGACCGCAAGGTTAATTGAGGTCACCCACAAGAGTAACACATGCAGAGGCGGCGCTTGGAGAGGAGATGATCTACAAGTGTCTCCTCTTCCTATAGGGTGAACGTGTTTCAGGTCGTATTGAAGCCGTGTCGAACCCTGGTCGCTACCAAAGTTGAAATACCGGGTTGCTCAACCAAGATTATTTCAACTGGACTCTTTCAGACTGCACAACAACCAGGGTTCACGTGCAATAACCCAAGTTTTTGCTGGCGGTCTGATTGAGGTAATAGATAATCATGTCTAAAAAGAAAACCTAAAGAGACCTAAAGAAGAAATACGTAGAACTCAAGAAATACAGATTCTGCCATTAAAAACCACACCCAGGGGTGTTGTAATGGGGGGGGGGGTCTAGGGAGAAGTTCGCTCCCCCCAAAACAGGAGAGAGGCGCCATCCATCGCCCCACACCCGCACGCCAGCGCAGCCGCCACCAGCATCTTCATCGCTGCCTGCACTGTATTAGCAGCGGTGCGTCTAGCACTGCTACTATTACTTTCCCCATGTGTCCGCCCAGCGCCGGCCCGGCACATACGTGGGCTATGTAGCCGCGAAGAGTGCCGGTCAGTGGAGGGCACCGCTGCTGTCATGTTCACACACTGACTGTACAGCGTGTGCCCGCCCTCCACATCACAGTGAGCGGCTCCATGGTGATGGTCCTCCTCCGCCCAGCCCTCCAGGCTGCCCACCTGCCCAGCGGGTCCCAGCGACTCTATGTGGCTCCATGGTGACGGTCCTCCTCTGCCCGGCCCTCCACACCTGTGGCTTGCACAATATGAAGGGTAGAGGGGTCAGGTGGAAGGGGACAGGGAGATGACCTCTTGTGGGACACAATTGCAAAGAGCTGCAGGAGGGGCAGGGAGCTGGTACCATGTCAGAGAAGGTCTCTCTCTCTCTCTCCCCTCCTTCACACTCTCTCCCTCCCTCTCCTCTCTCTCTCTCTCCTTTCTCTCTCTCTCCCTCCCTCTCTCCATCCCTCTCTCTCTCTCCCTCTCCTCTCTCTCTCCCTCTCCTCTCTCACTTCCTCCCTCCCTCCCTCCTATTTCTCCATTTTCTCTCTCTCTCACTCCTTTCTCTCCCTCTCCCCCTCCCTCTCTCTTTCTCTTTCTCTCTCTCTCTCTCTCTCTCTCTCTCTCACTCTCCTATTTCTCCTTTCTCCCACCTCCTTTCTCTCTCTCTCTCCCCCCATCTCCCTCACTCTCCCCCTCCCGCTCCATCTCTCTTTCTCTCTCCATCCCTCCTTTCTCTGTCTGTCTCTCTCTCTCTCTCTCTCTCCTCACTTTCCTTTCTCTCTCTCCTCTCTCTCCTCTCTCTCTCTCTCTCTCTCTCTCTCTCCCTCCTTTCTCTCTATCTCTCCTTTCTATCTCTCCCCCCTTTCTCTCTCTCTCTCCACGTAATATGTATAATGGGCTCTACCTGGCATAATCTGTATAAGGGGCTCTACCAGGTGTAATGTGTATAATGGGCTCTACTTGGCATAATTTGTGTAATGTGCTCTACCTGGCATAATGCGTATAAGGGGCTCTTCCAGGTATAATGTGTGCAAGGGGCCACTCACTCCCAGCTGCTCCATAGTGTTCCGTACAGATGCAAGTGACCCATCTATGGTGGCCAGAAGCTAGGGGCACCAGATAGAGATTTTATCTTGGCCTCCCCCAACCAAAAATGGTTCTGACGCCCCTGACCACACCTATAATGTTTTCTTTCTTGTCCAATCATTTATGTAGTTTGGAAGCAACTGCAGACATTTGTAAACATCCGGTGCCTGTTTATTTCTATGGTTTGATACCTTCAATTTCGAAAGTCAGAGACAAAAGTGGTCTAGCTTTAAGGAATAGCAAAGTTACAGACACCAAATACAGCAATGTTCTGCTGATGGCAAAAACATAAGTGCCACCAACATGGGTAGTAGTAAAAGTTGTTGAAAAGGAAATTGAAGATGCAGCATTGTAGATACGGTGCCTAATGTTCCAGTTTTATATTAATACTAGTGATGTGCACCCAAGTGGCCGACACAAACAACTGGCCCATCTAGGAGTGGCACTGCAGTGTCAGACAGGATGGCACTTCAAAAAATAGTCCCCAAACAGCACATGATGCAAAGAGATACACCAAGGTCGCTGGATGGATAGTATACTTGACGACACAGAGGTAGGTAGAGCAGTGGACTACTGTACCGTACTGCTATATATTATATACTGGTGGTCAGCAAAATTATGCATTGTCCTCCTACTATATATATACTGCGCAAAACTTAAATGCACCACAGGTATGGATGGATAGTATACTTGACGACACAGAGGTAGGTAGAGCAGTGGACTACTGTACTGTACTGCTATATATTATATACTGGTGGTCAGCAAAATTATGCACTGTCCTCCTACTATATATATACTGCGCAAAACTTAAATGCACCACAGGTATGGAATATGGATGGATAGTATACTTGACGACACAGAGGTAGGTAGAGCAGTGGACTACTGTACCGTACTGCTATATATTATATACTGGTGGTCAGCAAAATTATGCACTGTACTCCTACTATATATATATATACTGCGCAAAACTTAAATGCACCACAGGTATGGAATATGGATGGATAGTATACTTGACGACACAGAGGTAGGTAGAGCAGTGGACTACTGTACCGTACTGCTATATATTATATACTGGTGGTCAGAAAAATTATGCACTGTCCTCCTACTATATATATACTGTGCAAAACTTAAATGCACCACAGGTATGGATGGATAGTATACTTGACGACACAGAGGTAGGTAGAGCAGTGGACTACTGTACCGTACTGCTATATATTATATACTGGTGGTCAGCAAAATTATTCACTGTCCTCCTACTATATATATATATATATATACTGCGCAAAACTTAAATGCACCACAGGTATGGAATATGGATGGATAGTATACTTGACGACACAGGTAGGTAGAGCAGTGGACTACTGTACCGTACTGCTATATATTATTGTTATGCACACCAGTGCCTGCAGGAATGTACTGGTGTATGAACTGTTATGCACACCAGTGCCTCCAGGAATGTACTGGTGTCTGAACAGATAGGGATGCAAAACAAATGAACTCACAGACAGACTGGGGAATAGGACATTACGTACACAGAAGGTGATAGGGTAACAAAATAAACACAAAGTGAACAGAGAAGCCCAGAGGCTAAGAAACTGGGTGTCTCCCTAGTATTAAGAATGCTCAGATGGAAAAAGCAAGATGTTGTGTTTTAATACGTAGAGAACCCGAAATGCTGTTGCTAAGGGCAACAGCAAAACCCTAAAGGGTTACCAACGGGTGTGGCAGTAAACTCCTTGGTCAGAGATGGAATGATAGACACAAGGAGAGTCTCCACAATCCTAATCCTCACTTGCAGTGCACAGGTTCAGCTTACTGCCACTAAACTGACACCTGAACACCTTGCACAGTGAGACAGGATTTAGGCAGGCAAATCTGAGAATACAGCCGCAAACTTGCTAAGTTCACAGAGTAGCAAAAGAACCCCAGCAAGTTAAACAACTGACTCCAGTCTTACTGCTAGGTCTGGATTGGCAGAGTGTAGTACCAAATCCCAAGGCCTATATGCAGTAAGCAACAACAAATACAAAGCTACACAGTACTGGCTAACTTTCAGGAACTAACTAACCAACAAAGATTCAGCAGCATCTGCTTAACCTGAGAAGAGGCCTTATATAGCAGGTGCTGTCCACGCCCCACTCAGACCTCACAGACTGTGAGCACAAAAACCAGCACCGGATCCCCTGCCGTGCACAGAGCCTGTAACCACTGCACAGCAAAAGACCCGAACCGGAGTATCAGCTGCTCTCAGGTTACTCCGCTAGCACTTGTCTCCCGGTTGCCATGACGACGTGGCAGCACAGGGCAGGAGACCCTAACAGTACCCCCCCTCTGACGAGGGGTCAAAGAACCCCTACCACCGGGTTTATCGGGGAACTGCGAGAAGAAAGAGCGTATCAGTCTGGGGGCATGAAGATCACAACTGCGCACCCACGACCGCTCCTCCGGGCCATACCCCTTCCAGTGCACCAAAAATGACAGCCGACCCCGAACCATCTTGGAGTCAAGAATCCTTTCAACAACAAACTCCCTCTGGCCACGTATCAGAAGAGGGGAAGGTCTTCCACTGGAAGAAGGATTACTAATCGCCCGTTTTAAAAGGGAACAATGAAATGTTTTATTGATACCCAAAGAACGGAGCAGATCTAACTGAAATGCCACCGGATTGATAACCCTGGTGATCTTATAAGGGCCGATGAACCGGGGGCCTAACTTATGAGATGGCTGTCTCAACTTCAAATTCTTGGTAGACAACCAGACGAAGTCTCCTAATTTGAAGCTGCAGGGTCTTTTCCGCTTATCAAAAACCCTTTTGGTCACTAATGACACAGACACAAGGGCTTTCTTCACTTTCCTCCAAATACCTCTAAGGACCGAAACCACAGAGGAACCACCAGGCGTGGAGTCCAGGGGGTCAAAAGAATTGGCCTTAGGATGATGCCCATACACACAAAGGAAGGGAGAGATCCCTGTAGCAGAGTGAGCCGCGTTGTTATAGGTAAACTCCGCCATGGACAGATGAGCAACCCAGTCAGTCTGACACTTGGAGACATAACACCTGAGGAACTGCTCCAAGGACTGGTTCACCCTTTCAGTCTGCCCATTAGACTGCGGTGTTAGGCGCCGGGGTCCGCTCGTCGGTGCGGCCCGGCGCCTAGCAACCAGGGACGCCGTGCGCGTACAGCCGCCGGCTCCCTGGCAACGCTGGACGCCGGGCGCACGGAGCCGCACGGACCCTAGCAACGGGGACGCCACTGACGGACCGCGTTCCCCGTTGCTGGGTCCATTTTAATTAATAGGACACCTGTTTCCTGGCCATGCAGCTAGGCAGCTGTATGGCATCTAATCCAATCAGCCTCTAAACAGCTGATTGGAGGACTCCCTGTTAAATACACTTCCTGGGCTTCTCACAGACGCCGGTAATAGCTTCTTGCATGCTGTATCTGTTTGCTGAGAGTGTTTCCAGTCCTGCTGTATCCGGTCTTTCCTGTTCTCAGTTGTCCTGTACTCGGAAGTCGTCATCTGTTCCTGGAGTCCTGACTGAGCACCTTTGAACATCCAGTGGTGTTCGTGAGTCACGGCGTAGCCGTGTGTTGCGGCTTGGCCGCTTTATCATTTATTATTTATTATTTGTGTTTCGGAGCTTTTGCGGAGGATTCCGCTCCCACAGATCCACTCTGGTATCCAGCGGTGCTGGGTAGGAGTAATGGACTAGTGGATTTTGGTTGTCCTTTTCCCTGGCGGGTTTCCGCACATACCTCAGCTTTTGTCAGTTAGCTTGTAGCCCCTGGCCTGGTTGTTTAGTCAGAGGGCCCCTTGTTATCACCCTGTCTCGGATTTCCCTTTGTCTCCCATTAAGACCTGAGGGGGCATCGGAGTTGGGCAGACATAATCCGCCCTTCAAACGCGGCTGCCATGGGCTCAAGCAACCATAGTCTCGCAGGGGATTTCTGACAGCACGGGCGAGACAACGGAGTTAGGGCGCCAGGGGCTACTTTCTATTCCCGCTTCCTTCCCCAGCATTACGTTCCAGTGCTCCGGTCCTTGCAATAGGACCTCCTCAGACCAGAGTGCTGGAATCATAACATTATTACCGGCCACACCCAAACTTAAAATTAAACAGGGTTTGATTTTTTCCTTATTCAGTTTTGTAAGATTTATCGGCCTCATGAATCCCACTGGTTTAGGGCCAAATCCTGGCCAGCTCCTAGTTAGCCAGATTCAAGAACTTACTCAGATGGTTCAGGATCTTTCCCTTCGGGTGAAGTCGCAGGAAGATCTTTTACGAACTTCCCCGAGGGTAGTCCCTGAACCAAAAATGCACTTGCCTGACCGCTTTTCTGGTGATAGGAAGGAGTTTTTTAATTTTAAAGAGTCCTGTAAACTTTATTTTCGTTTAAGACCAATCTCCTCAGGTACTGAATCTCAGCGGGTCGGAATTATTATTTCTTTGCTCCAGGGGGATCCTCAGACCTGGGCTTTTGGTTTAAAAGCAGAGGATCCGGCATTGTTGTCAGTAGACGCCTTTCTGGGGTCTTTAGGGCTTTTGTATGATGACCCTGATAGAGAGGCATCCGCTGAGAGTCAGTTACGCGCTCTCAGACAGGGTAGAAATCCTGCAGAGGTTTATTCTACGGAGTTTCGCCGTTGGTCGAACGACTGTGGCTGGAATGACCCAGCCCTGCGCAGTCAGTTTCGCCTCGGCTTATCTGAGTCTATAAAAGACAGTCTCCTTCAGTATCCCGCTCCTGAGACTCTCGATAAACTCATGGAGCTTTCTATTAAGATTGATCGTCGTCTCAGAGAGCGGAGGGCTGAAAAAGGAGCACCTGTCAGGTCTACTCCATGTGTATTTTCCATTCCTGAGGACATAGAGGAGCCCATGCAGATGGGTCTCTCCCGGCTGTCTCCAGAAGAAAGAGCCAGAAGGCAAAACTCTGGTCTTTGTTTGTACTGTGGGGGTAAGGGACATTTTGCCCGTAATTGTCCGAATAAGTCGGGAAACGCCTCGACCAAGTGAATTGTGAGGGGGTTCACTTTGGTCTGCAGCTTATCTCCTCGAATAACTCCCTTTTAGTCCCAGCTAAAGTTTCCTTTGGCAGCCTCAGTTCTTCGGTGTCGGCTTTTGTTGACAGTGGAGCTGCAGGGAACTTTATGGACTTAACGTGGGCCAAGGCCTTGGGTATTCCTCAGTTAGCTTTGGGTAGGTGTATCACCATGCATGGTTTAGATGGGAGTCCCTTGTCCAATGGGGTTATTTCCCTCTGTACACCCCCTGTACTACTTACGGTAGGAGCTCTTCATTCCGAAAAAATTGAGTTTTTCCTAACCCATTGCCCAGCAGTTCCAGTGGTTCTGGGTCACCCTTGGCTGGCCTTTCATAATCCCATCATTGATTGGCAGTCGGGGGAGATCTCACAATGGGGTACCATCTGTAATAAGGAATGTATTACATTTCCCGTCAGAATAGCTGCTGCCATTCCCGAACCCATTCCCGTGGAATACCAGGACTTTGTTGATGTATTTTCCAAGGGCAATGCGGACATTCTGCCTCCCCATCGGCCTTATGATTGTGCTATTGAGCTAATTCCTGGTGCCACATTGCCAAAGGGAAGGTTATATGCATTGTCCGGGCCAGAAACTGCGGCCATGAATGAGTATGTTAAGGAGAGCCTAGGGAAAGGATTTATCAGGCCATCTAAATCCCCTTTAAGTGCAGGCTTCTTCTTTGTGGAGAAGAAAGATGGATCACTCAGACCTTGCATTGACTTTAGAGCCCTGAATAAGATCTCAGTTAAAAATACTTACCCTCTGCCACTGATTTCTGTCCTCTTTGATCAGCTGCGTTCGGCTGTGATTTTTTCTAAAATTGACCTGAGGGGAGCGTATAACCTCATCCGAATCAAGTCGGGAGATGAATGGAAGACGGCGTTCAGTACTCAGTCGGGTCACTATGAGTATCTGGTGATGCCGTTCGGCTTGTCTAACGCTCCGGCAGTTTTCCAGGATCTCATTAACGATGTGCTCCGTGATTTTCTAGGAAGATTCGTGGTCGTTTACTTAGACGACATCCTGATCTATTCTGACTCTATTGAACAACATGTTACCCAGGTGCGTCAGGTTCTTCAAAAATTACGTGAAAATCACCTATATGCCAAGCTGGAGAAGTGTGAGTTTCATGTCACGGAGGTATCCTTTTTAGGGTACATTATTTCCCCTCGGGGATTCTGTATGGAACCTAAGAAGCTCCAAGCCATCCTTAGTTGGGCGCAACCCACCAACTTAAAAGCAATTCAGCGCTTTTTAGGGTTTGCGAATTATTATAGAAGATTTATTCATGCTTTTTCCGACCTGGTTGCTCCCATTGTGGCACTGACTAAGAAGGGAGCGGATCCTACCAACTGGTCACGTGAAGCTGAGTTATCCTTTCAGGCCTTGAAACAAGCTTTTGTCTCAGCCCCAATCCTCAGACATCCCAACCCTGAATTGCCCTTCATTGTTGAGGTTGATGCCTCGGAGGTTGGAGTGGGGGCTATCCTATCTCAGAAGGATCCGGACTCTCTAGAACTACATCCTTGTGCCTTTATGTCCAGGAAATTCTCATCCGCTGAATCCAACTACGATGTTGGTAACCGGGAGTTACTGGCTATTAAATGGGCTTTCGAGGAGTGGAGGCATTGGCTTGAGGGAGCAACACATACCATTTCAGTATTGACTGACCACAAAAATCTTCAGTACATCGAATCAGCTAAGCGGCTGAATGCCCGGCAGGCTCGTTGGGCTTTATTTTTTACTCGTTTCAAGTTTATTATCACCTTTAGGCCAGGTTCCAAGAATACCAAGGCGGATGCCCTGTCACGCAGTTTTCTTCCAGTTCATAATAACAGTCCTGTTACTCCCATACTTCCGTCTTCAGTCATTTGGGCAGGCCTCACACAAGATTTATTTACCCAGTTAAAGCAGCTTCAACATCAAGCTCCTGGAAATACTCCTGCTGGTCGTCTTTACGTCCCTGAGTTTTTGAGAGCTACTGTTTTGACTGAGTTTCATGATAGCAAAGTTGCCGGGCATCCGGGGATCTCTAAGACTTTGGAATTAGTCTCCCGCTCAGTATGGTGGCCTGGTCTTTCTAAAGACATTAAGGAGTTTGTTTTTTCTTGTCAGGTCTGTGCACAGCATAAGGTTCCCCGTTCCTTGCCTATCGGGCAACTTATGCCCTTAAATGTTCCTCTCAGGCCATGGTCTCATATTTCCATGGATTTTGTGGTAGACCTCCCTCTGTCAGCCGGATTCCGAGTCATATGGGTGGTAGTGGACCGTTTTAGCAAGATGGCCCATTTCATTGCTCTTCCCCGACTGCCATCTGCCCAGGGATTGGCAGTTTTGTTTCTCCGCCATGTTTTCAGACTTCATGGGTTGCCCACTGATATTGTTTCTGATCGGGGTCCACAATTCATTGCACAATTCTGGAAGTCTTTTTGTGCCTCATTAAAGATGAAATTGTCTTTAACATCCGGCTACCATCCCCAATCCAACGGGCAGACCGAGCGAGTTAATCAATCATTAAAACAGTATTTGCGTTTGTACTCAGCCAAACTCCAGAATGATTGGTCCGAGTTTCTTCCTTTGGCGGAGTTTGCTTACAACAATTCTTGTCATTCCTCCACTAATGTGTCTCCATTCTTTTCAGTTTTTGGTTTTCACCCCAGAGCTAATCCTTTTTTTTAACATTCCTCTGTTTCCTCGCTAACCTTAACCTCTCATCTCAGAGTCATTTGGAAAAAAGTGCACCTTGCTCTCAGAAAAGCGGCATTTCGAGAGAAAAATTTTTCTGACAGGCTCCGGCGTCCTTGCACTTTTAAGGTGGGAGATAGGGTATGGTTGTCGACTCGTAACATTAAACTTCGACAAACCTCAGCTAGATTGGGCCCCAAATTTATTGGACCATTTCATATTATTAAAAAAATCAATCCAGTTGCTTTCCGGTTACGTTTACCAAGAGCTCTCCGGATCGGAAATACGTTCCATTGCTCCCTGTTGAAACCATACGTTTCTTCCAGTAGATTTCCTCGGAAGATCTCTCAGGGGAAATCACCAGTAGATGTACAGGGTCATCAGGAGTTCTTGGTGGAGAAGGTTCTCGATTCCAAATTGTCCCGGGGTCGGCTTTATTTTCTGGTGCACTGGAGAGGCTATGGTCCAGAGGAAAGGTCTTGGGTCCTGGATAAGGATCTCCATGCCCCGAGGCTCAAGAGGGCATTTTTTCGGGACTTTCCTCGGAAACCTGGCTTTAGGGGTTCCTTGACCCCTCCTCAAGGGGGGGGGTACTGTTAGGCGCCGGGGTCCGCTCGTCGGTGCGGCCCGGCGCCTAGCAACCAGGGACGCCGTGCGCGTACAGCCGCCGGCTCCCTGGCAACGCTGGACACCGGGCGCACGGAGCCGCACGGACCCTAGCAACGGGGACGCCACTGACGGACCGCGTTCCCCGTTGCTGGGTCCATTTTAATTAATAGGACACCTGTTTCCTGGCCATGCAGCTAGGCAGCTGTATGGCATCTAATCCAATCGAGAGCGCATCAGCCTTGATGTTTTTTGACCCAGGGCGATATGTTATCAAAAAATTAAAGCGAGCAAAAAACAAAGCCCATCGTGCCTGCCTGGCATTGAGACGCTTCGCTGACTCTAAATTAGAGATGTGCACTTGAAATTTTTCGGGTTTTGTGTTTTGGTTTTGGGTTCGGTTCCGCGGCCGTGTTTTGGGTTCGACCGCGTTTTGGCAAAACCTCACCGAATTTTTTTTGTCGGATTCGGGTGTGTTTTGGATTCGGGTGTTTTTTTCAAAAAACCCTAAAAAACAGCTTAAATCATAGAATTTGGGGGTCATTTTGATCCCAAAGTATTATTAACCTCAAAAACCATAATTTCCACTCATTTTCAATCTATTCTGAATACCTCACACCTCACAATATTATTTTTAGTCCTAAAATTTGCACCGAGGTAGCTGTGTGAGTAAGATAAGCGACCCTAGTGGCCGACACAAACACCGGGCCCATCTAGGAGTGGCACTGCAGTGTCACGCAGGATGGCCCTTCCAAAAAACACTCCCCAAACAGCACATGACGCAAAGAAAAAAAGAGGCGCAATGAGGTAGCTGTGTGAGTAAGATAAGCGACCCTAGTGGCCGACACAAACACCTGGCCCATCTAGGAGTGGCACTGCAGTGTCACGCAGGATGGCCCTTCCAAAAAACACTCCCCAAACAGCACATGACGCAAAGAAAAAAAGAGGCGCAATGAGGTAGCTGTGTGAGTAATATAAGCGACCCTAGTGGCCGACACAAACACCGGGCCCATCTAGGAGTGGCACTGCAGTGTCACGCAGGATGGCCCTTCCAAAAAACACTCCCCAAACAGCACATGACGCAAAGAAAAAAAGAGGCGCAATGAGGTAGCTGTGTGAGTAAGATAAGCGACCCTAGTGGCCGACACAAACACCGGGCCCATCTAGGAGTGGCACTGCAGTGTCACACAGGATGGCCCTTCCAAAAAACACTCCCCAAATAGCACATGACGCAAAGAAAAAAAGAGGCGCAATGAGGTAGCTGTGTGAGTAAGATAAGCGACCCTAGTGGCCGACACAAACACCGGGCCCATCTAGGAGTGGCACTGCAGTGTCACGCAGGATGGCCCTTCCAAAAAACACTCCCCAAATAGCACATGACGCAAAGAAAACAAGAGGCGCAATGAGGTAGCTGTGTGAGTAAGATAAGCGACCCTAGTGGCCGACACAAACACCGGGCCCATCTAGGAGTGGCACTGCAGTGTCACGCAGGATGGCCCTTCCAAAAAACACTCCCCAAACAGCACATGACGCAAAGAAAAAAAGAGGCGCAATGAGGTAGCTGTGTGAGTAAGATAAGCGACCCTAGTGGCCGACACAAACACCTGGCCCATCTAGGAGTGGCACTGCAGTGTCACGCAGGATGGCCCTTCCAAAAAACACTCCCCAAACAGCACATGACGCAAAGAAAAATTAAAGAAAAAAGAGGTGCAAGATGGAATTGTCCTTGGGCCCTCCCACCCACCCTTATGTTGTATAAACAGGACATGCACACTTTAACCAACCCATCATTTCAGTGACAGGGTCTGCCACACGACTGTGACTGAAATGACGGGTTGGTTTGGACCCCCACCGAAAAAGAAGCAATTAATCTCTCCTTGCACAAACTGGCTCTGCAGAGGCAAGATGTCCACCTCATCATCATCCTCCGATATATCACCGTGTACAATCCCCCTCCTCACAGATTATCAATTCGTCCCCACTGGAATCCACCATCTCAGCTCCCTGTGTACTTTGTGGAGGCAATTGCTGCTGGTCAATGTCTCCACGGAGGAATTGATTATAATTCATTTTAATGAACATCATCTTCTCCACATTTTCTGGAAGTAACCTCGTACGCCGATTGCTGACAAGGTGAGCGGCGGCACTAAACACTCTTTCGGAGTACACACTTGTGGGAGGGCAACTTAGGTAGAATAAAGCCAGTTTGTGCAAGGGCCTCCAAATTGCCTCTTTTTCCTGCCAGTATAAGTACGGACTGTGTGACGTGCCTACTTGGATGCGGTCACTCATATAATCCTCCACCATTCTTTCAATGGTGAGAGAATCATATGCAGTGACAGTAGACGACATGTCCGTAATCGTTGTCAGGTCCTTCAGTCCGGACCAGATGTCAGCATCAGCAGTCGCTCCAGACTGCCCTGCATCACCGCCAGCGGGTGGGCTCGGAATTCTGAGCCTTTTCCTCGCACCCCCAGTTGCGGGAGAATGTGAAGGAGGAGATGTTGACAGGTCGCGTTCCGCTTGACTTGACAATTTTCTCACCAGCAGGTCTTTGAACCCCAGCAGACTTGTGTCTGCCGGAAAGAGAGATCCAAGGTAGGTTTTAAATCTAGGATCGAGCACGGTGGCCAAAATGTAGTGCTCTGATTTCAACAGATTGACCACCCGTGAATCCTTGTTAAGCGAATTAAGGGCTCCATCCACAAGTCCCACATGCCTAGCGGAATCGCTCCGTGTTAGCTCCTCCTTCAATGTCTCCAGCTTCTTCTGCAAAAGCCTGATGAGGGGAATGACCTGACTCAGGCTGGCAGTGTCTGAACTGACTTCACGTGTGGCAAGTTCAAAGGGCAGCAGAACCTTGCACAACGTTGAAATCATTCTCCACTGCGCTTGAGACAGGTGCATTCCACCTCCTATATCGTGCTGAATTGTATAGGCTTGAATGGCCTTTTGCTGCTCCTCCAACCTCTGAAGCATATATAGGGTTGAATTCCACCTCGTTACCACTTCTTGCTTCAGATGATGGCAGGGCAGGTTCAGGCGTTTTTGGTGTTGCTCCAGTCTTCTGTACGTGGTGCCTGTACGCCGAAAGTGTCCCGCAATTCTTCTGGCCACCGACAGCATCTCTTGCACGTCCCTGTCGTTTTTTTAAAAATTCTGCACCACCAAATTCAAGGTATGTGCAAAACATGGGACGTGCTGGAATTTGCCCAGATTTAATGCACACACAATATTGCTGGCGTTGTCCGATGCCACAAATCCACAGGAGAGTCCATTTGGGGTAAGCAATTCCGCGATGATCTTCCTCAGTTGCCGTAAGAGGTTTTCAGCTGTGTGCGTATTCTGGAAACCGGTGATACAAAGCGTAGCCTGCCTAGGAAAAAGTTGGCGTTTGCGAGATGCTGCTACTGGTGCCGCCGCTGCTGTTCTTGCGGCGGGAGTCCATACATCTACCCAGTGGGCTGTCACAGTCATATAGTCCTGACCCTGCCCTGCTCCACTTGTCCACATGTCTGTGGTTAAGTGGACATTGGGTACAACTGCATTTTTTAGGACACTGGTGAGTCTTTTTCTGACGTCCGTGTACATTCTCGGTATCGCCTGCCTAGAGAAGTGGAACCTAGATGGTATTTGGTAACGGGGGCACACTACCTCAAGAAATTGTCTAGTTCCCTGTGAACTAACGGCGGATACCGGACGCACGTCTAACACCAACATAGTTGTCAAGGCCTCAGTTATCCGCTTTGCAGCAGGATGACTGCTGTGATATTTCATCTTCCTCGCAAAGTGGGCTTACGACTTCCCCTCTGGGATGACGATCGACTCCCAGCAGCAACAACAGCAGCGCCAGCAGCAGTAGGCATTACACTCAAGGATGCATCGGAGGAATCCCAGGCAGGAGAGGACTCGTCAGAATTGCCAGTGACATGGCCTGCAGGACTATTGGCATTCCTGGGTAAGGAGGAAATTGACACTGAGGGAGTTGGTGGGGTGGTTTGCGTGAGCTTGGTTACAAGAGGAAGGGATTTACTGGTCAGTGGACTGCTTCCGCTGTCACCCAAAGTTTTTGAACTTGTCACTGACTTATTATGAATGCGCTGCAGGTGACGTATAAGGGAGGATGTTCCGAGGTGGTTAACGTCCTTACCCCTACTTATTACAGCTTGACAAAGGCAACACACGGCTTGACACCTGTTGTCCGCATTTCTGTTGAAATACTTCCACACCGAAGAGCTGATTTTTTTGGTATTTTCACCAGGCATGTCAATGGCCATATTCCTCCCACGGACAACAGGTGTCTCCCCGGGTGCCTGACTTAAACAAACCACCTCACCATCAGAATCCTCCTGGTCAATTTCCTCCCCAGCGCCAGCAACACCCATATCCTCCTCATCCTGGTGTACTTCAACACTGACATCTTCAATCTGACTATCAGGAACTGGACTGCGGGTGCTCCTTCCAGCACTTGCAGGGGGCGTGCAAATGGTGGAAGGCGCATGCTCTTCACGTCCAGTGTTGGGAAGGTCAGGCATCGCAACCGACACAATTGGACTCTCCTTGTGGATTTGGGATTTCGAAGAACGCACAGTTCTTTGCGGTGCTTTTGCCAGCTTGAGTCTTTTCATTTTTCTAGCGAGAGGCTGAGTGCTTCCATCCTCATGTGAAGCTGAACCACTAGCCATGAACATAGGCCAGGGCCTCAGCCGTTCCTTGCCACTCCGTGTGGTAAATGGCATATTGGCAAGTTTACGCTTCCCCTCCGACAATTTTATTTTAGGTTTTGGAGTCCTTTTTTTACTGATATTTGGTGTTTTGGATTTTACATGCTCTGTACTATGACATTGGGCATCGGCCTTGGCAGACGACGTTGCTGGCATTTCATCGTCTCGGCCATGACTAGTGGCAGCAGCTTCAGCACGAGGTGGAAGTGGATCTTGATCTTTCCCTAATTTTGGAACCTCAACATTTTTGTTCTCCATATTTTAATAGGCACAACTAAAAGGCACCTCAGGTAAACAATGGAGATGGATGGATACTCGTATACTTATGGATGGACTGCCGAGTGCCGACACAGAGGTAGCTACAGCCGTGGACTACCGTACTGTGTCTGCTGCTAATATAGACTGGATGATAATGAGATGAAATCAATATATATGTATATATAATATCACTAGTACTGCAGCCGGACAGGTATATATTATATATTTATTATGTAATGACTGATGACGGACCTGCTGGACACTGTCTGCTCAGCAGCACCGCAGACTGCTACAGTAAGCTACTATAGTAGTATGTATAAAGAAGAAAGAAAAAAAAAACAACCACGGGTAGGTGGTATACAATTATGGATGGACTGCCGAGTGCCGACACAGAGGTAGCTACAGCCGTGGACTACCGTACTGTGTCTGCTGATAATATAGACTGGATGATAATGAGATGAAATCAATATATATGTATATATAATATCACTAGTACTGCAGCCGGACAGGTATATATTATATATTTATTATGTAATGACTGATGACGGACCTGCTGGACACTGTCAGCTCAGCAGCACCGCAGACTGCTACAGTAAGCTACTATAGTAGTATGTATAAAGAAGAAATAAAAAAACAACAACCACAGGTAGGTGGTATACAATTATGGATGGACTGCCGAGTGCCGACACAGAGGTAGCTACAGCCGTGGACTACCGTACTGTGTCTGCTGCTAATATAGACTGGATGATAATGAGATGAAATCAATATATATGTATATATAATATCACTAGTACTGCAGCCGGACAGGTATATATTATATATTTATTATGTAATGACTGATGACGGACCTGCTGGACACTGTCAGCTCAGCAGCACCGCAGACTGCTACAGTAAGCTACTATAGTAGTATGTATAAAGAAGAAAGAAAAAAAAAACAACCACGGGTAGGTGGTATACAATTATGGATGGACTGCCGAGTGCCGACACAGAGGTAGCTACAGCCGTGGACTACCGTACTGTGTCTGCTGCTAATATAGACTGGATGATAATGAGATGAAATCAATATATATGTATATATAATATCACTAGTACTGCAGCCGGACAGGTATATATTATATATTTATTATGTAATGACTGATGACGGACCTGCTGGACACTGTCAGCTCAGCAGCACCGCAGACTGCTACAGTAAGCTACTATAGTAGTATGTATAAAGAAGAAAGAAAAAAAAACAACCACGGGTAGGTGGTATACAATTATGGATGGACTGCTGAGTGCCGACACAGAGGTAGCTACAGCCGTGGACTACCGTACTGTGTCTGCTGCTAATATAGACTGGATTATAATGAGATGAAATCAATATATATGTATATATAATATCACTAGTACTGCAGCCGGACAGGTATATATTATATATTTATTATGTAATGACTGATGACGGACCTGCTGGACACTGTCAGCTCAGCAGCACCGCAGACTGCTACAGTAAGCTACTATAGTAGCATGTATAAAGAAGAAAGAAAAAAACAACAACCACGGGTAGGTGGTATACAATTATGGATGGACTGCCGAGTGCCGACACAGAGGTAGCTACAGCCGTGGACTACCGTACTGTGCCTGCTGCTAATATAGACTGGATGATAATGAGATGAAATCAATATATATGTATATATAATATCACTAGTACTGCAGCCGGACAGGTATATATTATATATTTATTATGTAATGACTGATGACGGACCTGCTGGACACTGTCAGCTCAGCAGCACCGCAGACTGCTACAGTAAGCTACTATAGTAGTATGTATAAAGAAGAAAGAAAAAAAAAACAACCACGGGTAGGTGGTATACAATTATGGATGGACTGCCGAGTGCCGACACAGAGGTAGCTACAGCCGTGGACTAACGTACTGTGTCTGCTGATAATATAGACTGGATGATAATGAGATGAAATCAATATATATGTATATATAATATCACTAGTACTGCAGCCGGACAGGTATATATTATATATTTATTATGTAATGACTGATGACGGACCTGCTGGACACTGTCAGCTCAGCAGCACCGCAGACTGCTACAGTAAGCTACTATAGTAGTATGTATAAAGAAGAAAGAAAAAAAAAACAACCACGGGCAGGTGGTATACAATTATGGATGGACTGCCGAGTGCCGACACAGAGGTAGCTACAGCCGTGGACTAACGTACTGTGTCTGCTGCTAATATAGACTGGATGATAATGAGATGAAATCAATATATATGTATATATAATATCACTAGTACTGCAGCCGGACAGGTATATATTATATATTTATTATGTAATGACTGATGACGGACCTGCTGGACACTGTCAGCTCAGCAGCACCGCAGACTGCTACAGTAAGCTACTATAGTAGTATGTATAAAGAAGAAAGAAAAAAAAAACAACCACGGGTAGGTGGTATACAATTATGGATGGACTGCCGAGTGCCGACACAGAGGTAGCTACAGCTGTGGACTAACGTACTGTGTCTGCTGATAATATAGACTGGATGATAATGAGATGAAATCAATATATATGTATATATAATATCACTAGTACTGCAGCCGGACAGGTATATATTATATATTTATTATGTAATGACTGATGACGGACCTGCTGGACACTGTCAGCTCAGCAGCACCGCAGACTGCTACAGTAAGCTACTATAGTAGTATGTATAAAGAAGAAAGAAAAAAAAAACAACCACGGGTAGGTGGTATACAATTATGGATGGACTGCCGAGTGCCGACACAGAGGTAGCTACAGCCGTGGACTAACGTACTGTGTCTGCTGCTAATATAGACTGGATGATAATGAGATGAAATCAATATATATGTATATATAATATCACTAGTACTGCAGCCGGACAGGTATATATTATATATTTATTATGTAATGACTGATGACGGACCTGCTGGACACTGTCAGCTCAGCAGCACCGCAGACTGCTACAGTAAGCTACTATAGTAGTATGTATAAAGAAGAAAGAAAAAAAAAACAACCACGGGTAGGTGGTATACAATTATGGATGGACTGCCGAGTGCCGACACAGAGGTAGCTACAGCTGTGGACTAACGTACTGTGTCTGCTGATAATATAGACTGGATGATAATGAGATGAAATCAATATATATGTATATATAATATCACTAGTACTGCAGCCGGACAGGTATATATTATATATTTATTATGTAATGACTGATGACGGACCTGCTGGACACTGTCAGCTCAGCAGCACCGCAGACTGCTACAGTAAGCTACTATAGTAGCATGTATAAAGAAGAAAGAAAAAAACAACAACCACGGGTAGGTGGTATACAATTATGGATGGACTGCCGAGTGCCGACACAGAGGTAGCTACAGCCGTGGACTACCGTACTGTGCCTGCTGCTAATATAGACTGGATGATAATGAGATGAAATCAATATATATGTATATATAATATCACTAGTACTGCAGCCGGACAGGTATATATTATATATTTATTATGTAATGACTGATGACGGACCTGCTGGACACTGTCAGCTCAGCAGCACCGCAGACTGCTACAGTAAGCTACTATAGTAGTATGTATAAAGAAGAAAGAAAAAAAAAACAACCACGGGTAGGTGGTATACAATTATGGATGGACTGCCGAGTGCCGACACAGAGGTAGCTACAGCCGTGGACTAACGTACTGTGTCTGCTGATAATATAGACTGGATGATAATGAGATGAAATCAATATATATGTATATATAATATCACTAGTACTGCAGCCGGACAGGTATATATTATATATTTATTATGTAATGACTGATGACGGACCTGCTGGACACTGTCAGCTCAGCAGCACCGCAGACTGCTACAGTAAGCTACTATAGTAGTATGTATAAAGAAGAAAGAAAAAAAAAACAACCACGGGCAGGTGGTATACAATTATGGATGGACTGCCGAGTGCCGACACAGAGGTAGCTACAGCCGTGGACTAACGTACTGTGTCTGCTGCTAATATAGACTGGATGATAATGAGATGAAATCAATATATATGTATATATAATATCACTAGTACTGCAGCCGGACAGGTATATATTATATATTTATTATGTAATGACTGATGACGGACCTGCTGGACACTGTCAGCTCAGCAGCACCGCAGACTGCTACAGTAAGCTACTATAGTAGTATGTATAAAGAAGAAAGAAAAAAAAAACAACCACGGGTAGGTGGTATACAATTATGGATGGACTGCCGAGTGCCGACACAGAGGTAGCTACAGCTGTGGACTAACGTACTGTGTCTGCTGATAATATAGACTGGATGATAATGAGATGAAATCAATATATATGTATATATAATATCACTAGTACTGCAGCCGGACAGGTATATATTATATATTTATTATGTAATGACTGATGACGGACCTGCTGGACACTGTCAGCTCAGCAGCACCGCAGACTGCTACAGTAAGCTACTATAGTAGTATGTATAAAGAAGAAAGAAAAAAAAAACAACCACGGGTAGGTGGTATACAATTATGGATGGACTGCCGAGTGCCGACACAGAGGTAGCTACAGCCGTGGACTAACGTACTGTGTCTGCTGCTAATATAGACTGGATGATAATGAGATGAAATCAATATATATGTATATATAATATCACTAGTACTGCAGCCGGACAGGTATATATTATATATTTATTATGTAATGACTGATGACGGACCTGCTGGACACTGTCAGCTCAGCAGCACCGCAGACTGCTACAGTAAGCTACTATAGTAGTATGTATAAAGAAGAAAGAAAAAAAAAACAACCACGGGTAGGTGGTATACAATTATGGATGGACTGCCGAGTGCCGACACAGAGGTAGCTACAGCTGTGGACTAACGTACTGTGTCTGCTGATAATATAGACTGGATGATAATGAGATGAAATCAATATATATGTATATATAATATCACTAGTACTGCAGCCGGACAGGTATATATTATATATTTATTATGTAATGACTGATGACGGACCTGCTGGACACTGTCAGCTCAGCAGCACCGCAGACTGCTACAGTAAGCTACTATAGTAGTATGTATAAAGAAGAAAGAAAAAAAAAAAAACACGGGTAGGTGCTAGGTGGTATACAATATTATATATATATATTATATACAATTATATATATATATATATATATATATTAAACTCATAAACTGGTGGTGATTATTAAACTGGTGGTCAGGTCACTGGTCACACTATCAGCAACTTGCAAGTAGTACTCCTGAGTCCTAAGCAGACAATCACAATATATATTATACTGGTGGTCAGTGTGGTCACAAACAATGGCAGTGTGGCTGGCACTCTGGCAGCAAAGGTGTGCACTGTACGTTATATGTACTCCTGAGTCCTGAGTCCTGCTCTCAGACTCTAACTGCTCCCCACTGTCAGTGTCTCCCCCACAAGTCAGATAATACAGTCACACTATCTCTCTCTATCACTTCAGCAAGTACTAGTAGTAGTAGTACTCCTCCTAATGCTCCCCAAATTACTACTGTGTCTCTCTCTGTCTCACTCTCTTCTCGAATCTCTATAAACGGAGAGGACGCCAGCCACGTCCTCTCCCTATGAATCTCAATGCACGTGTGAAAAATGGCGGCGACGCGCGGCTCCTTATATAGAATCCGAGTCTCGCAATAGAATCCGAGCCTCGCGAGAATCCGACAGCGTGATGATGACGTTCGGGCGCGCTCAGGTTAACCGAGCAAGGCGGGAAGATCCGAGTCGCTCGGACCCGTGTAAAAAAAACTGAAGTTCGGGCGGGTTTGGATTCCGAGGAACCGAACCCGCTCATCTCTAGTTTTTACTGTATAAAGTATATGAAAAATACAAAGAATACGTTTGAAATATCTTCTTTGCATTATTCTAAACATTTTCATAGCCAAAACTGTGGAGTTAAAAGTCTATGGCAAGGGAGGCAGTGCCTCACCTGTGTATCCTTTCCACACATCTCTGATCAAAACTCACAAAATTTTCAGGAGTTTATACTGCTGCACATGTGTATAATGCCCCCATGTACCCTTTGGCTCATATATTGTGTGTAAATCTGGCTCTGGTGCAAGCCAGTGGCTCCTGAGCAATTTAGCTCACCGCACGTCCCTGCTTTTTACCCACGAAGAAGAACCCCGACCCAACTGGAGACTGTGAAGGTCTGATAAATCCCTTAGCCAAGTTCTCCTGAATGTACTCTGCCATAGCCTGAGTCTCAGGACGTGACAGGGAGTACAACCTGCTCTTGGGAAGCTTAGCATTTGGCAACAAATCAATGGCACAGTCATAGGGGCGATGGGGAGGTAGTACCTCTGCAACTTTTTTGGAGAACACGTCCGCAAAATCTGCATAACACCCTGGCAATCCTGGCAAACTTAGCTGCGAGAGCCTGACTGGAAGGCTCAAGCAACTCCTGAAACAATCAGTACCCCAACTAAGAATCTCCCCAGAGACCCAGTCAAATTGAGGATTGTGGGCCCTTAACCAGGGTAACCCCAACACCAATGGGGCAAAAGTACAGACAGTCACATAAAAGGACAATTTTTCAGAGTGTGTGGCTCCAATAAACAAAGAAATCTGGCTAGTGCAAGAGGTAATTTTACCTTGGGATAATGGTTCCCCGTTTAACCCACAAATCTCAATTTCCGATGCCAAGGGTACTAAGGGAACAGAGTGTTTCAGGGTGAATTGGCGGTCCATAAAAACCCCGTCGGCCCCACTGTCCACAAAGGCCTCAGTCTTGACACTTTGACCGAGGATCTTCAAGGTCACCGGAATGATAAAAGTCTTCTTGGGAAATTCTGACTTCTGGCCTGACAGGATATTTCCCATCACCTGATACTACCACATGACCTTTATTCCCACAGTACAAACACAACCCCTGCTGTCTCCTCCGCGTCTTCTCACGCGAGGAGAGGCGGGTAGCCCCAATCTGCATAGGCTCCTCGGAAAATTCCTCAGAGTCTGAGGTTCCCTTGGGAAAGAAGGAAACCTCGGTCTCCCTTTCAAGCCTACGCTCTCTCAGCCGTCTATCCACCCGGATGGATAACTGCATGAGCTGATCCAAGCTATCAGGCAAGGGATATTGTACCAGTTGGTCTTTTATCTGGTTAGAAAGACCTCTTCGGTACTGGTGTCTCAGGGCTGGGTCATTCCACTGGGTATCATGGGCCAACCTCCGAAACTCCGTACAGTAAACCTCAACTGGCCTTCGCCCTTGCTTAAGGATCGAAATCTGAGCCTCGGCTGAGGCCGTCTTGTCAGGGTCATCATACAACATGCCCAGTGCCGAAAAAAAAAGCATCAACACTTTTAAGCGACGGACAGTCAGGCTGCAACCCATATGCCCAGACCTGTGGGTCTCCTTGTAGCAAGGAAATCACTATGCCCACCCGCTGAATCTCCGACCCAGAAGACTGAGGCCTAAGCCGGAAGTATAGCTTGCAGCTCTCCTTGAAACAAAAGAACTGCGAGCGATCTCCAGAAAAACGATCCGGGAGATTTACTTTCGGCTCCTTAACCCCTGAAGGTGCTGCTGCTGCGGGAGCTCCGCCAGCGGCCTGGGAGGTGTGCATTTTAATGGACAAATCATTAAATTGTCGAGTCAGGACCTGCACCTGATCGACCACCTGTTGCAACGTATTTTGAGGGGTATGCTCCATATTCCCACAAAATTTCAACAGGAGTATTAGGCTGCTGAATATGTTATGCACACCAGTGCCTGCAGGAATGTACTGGTGTCTGAACTGTTATGCACACCAGTGCCTGCAGGAATGTACTGGTGTCTGAACAGATAGGGATGCAAAACAAATGAACTCACAGACAGACTGGGGAATATGACATTACGTACACAGAAGGTGATAGGGTAACAAAATAAACACAAAGTGAACAGAGAAGCCCAGAGGCTAAGAAACTGGGTGTCTCCCTAGTATTAAGAATGCTCAGATGGAAAAAGCAAGATGTTGTGTTTTAATACGTAGAGAACCCGAAATGCTGTTGCTAAGGGCAACAGCAAAACCCTAAAGGGTTACCAACGGGTGTGGCAGTAAACTCCTTGGTCAGAGATGGAATGATAGACACAAGGAGAGTCTCCACAATCCTAATCCTCACTTGCAGTGCACAGGTTCAGCTTACTGCCACTAAACTGACACCTGAACACCTTGCACAGTGAGACAGGATTTAGGCAGGCAAATCTGAGAATACAGCCGCAAACTTGCTAAATTCACAGAGTAGCAAAAGAACCCCAGCAAGTTAAACGACTGACTCCAGTCTTACTGCTAGGTCTGGATTGGCAGAGTGTAGTACCAAATCCCAAGGCCTATATGCAGTAAGCAACAACAAATACAAAGCTACACAGTACTGGCTAACTTTCAGGAACTAACTAACCAACAAAGATTCAGCAGCATCTGCTTAACCTGAGAAGAGGCCTTATATAGCAGGTGCTGTCCACGCCCCACTCAGACCTCACAGACTGTGAGCACAAAAACCAGCACCGGATCCCCTGCCGTGCACAGAGCCTGTAACCACTGCACAGCAAAAGACCCGAACCGGAGTATCAGCTGCTCTCAGGTTTCTCCGCTAGCACTTGTCTCCCGGTTGCCATGACGACGTGGCAGCACAGGGCAGGAGACCCTAACAATTATATACTGGTGGTCAGCAAAGTTATGCACTGTCCTCCTACTATATATATACTGCGCAAAACTTAAATGTACCAGAGATATGGATGGATAGTATACTTGACGACACAGAGGTAGGTAGAGCAGTAGACTACTGTACCGTACTGCTATATATTATATACTGGTGGTCAGCAAAATTATGCACTGTTCTCCTACTATATATATATACTGCGCAAAACTTAAATGCACCACAGGTATGGATGGATAGTATACTTGACGACACAGAGGTAGGTAGAGCAGTGGACTACTGTACCGTACTGCTATATATTATATACTGGTGGTCAGCAAAATTATGCACTGTCCTCCTACTATATATATACTGCGCAAAACTTAAATGCACCACAGGTATGGATGGATAGTATACTTGACGACACAGAGGTAGGTAGAGCAGTGGACTACTGTACCGTACTGCTATATATTATATACTGGTGGTCAGTAAAATTATGCACTGTCCTCCTACTATATATATACTGAGCAAAACTTAAATGCACCACAGGTATGGATGGATAGTATACTTGACGACACAGAGGTAGGTAGAGCAATGGAATACTGTACCGTACTGCTATATATTATATACTGGTGGTCATCAAAATTATGCACTGTTCTCCTACTATATATATATATATATATATATACTGCGCAAAACTTAAATGCACCACAGGTATGGATGGATAGTATACTTGACGACACAGAGGTAGGAAGAGCAATGGACTACTGTACCGTACTGATATAATACTGGTGGTCACTGGTCAGCAAAATTCTGCACTGTCCTCCTACTATATACTACAATGCAGCACAGATATGGAGCGTTTTTCAAGCAGGGAACGTAGATATTTTCACTTCAGCACACTGAGCACAGATATTTGCAAGCACACTGAGCACAGATATTTGCAGTACACAGATATTTGCAGCACACTGAGCACAGATATTTGCAGCACACTGAACACAACTGAGAGAACCCTGCACACGTCCTTTCCCTATCATCTCCAATGTACGAGTGAAAATGGCAGCGACACGCGGCTCCTTATATAGAATCCGAATCTCGCGAGAATCTGACAGCGGGATGATGACGTTCGGGCGCACTCGGGTTAACCAAGCAAGGCGAGAGGATCCGAGTCTGCCTCGGACCCGTGTAAAATGGGTGAAGTCCGGGGGGGTTCGGATTCCGAGGAACCGAACCCGCTCATCACTAATTAATACATTTATTTAGCTTCGAAACTTCTGCTTGGTCATTTGCATATTGTTATTTTATTTATTGCTATTTTTTAGAATGTAGTTTTATTAAATAATTTTAAACTAACATAATTATAAACTCAAGTATATCAAGGGTTTGATCAAGGTACAGGAGGAGAGCATTCTTCAAAGGAAGAGAAGTATTAGAATATGAAGACATGACTGGAGGGATTGAAGGAAGAAGGTTCAGTGGAAATCTGAGGAGGAATGACTTCAAAGAAAGGGTAGTGAATAAATGTAATAGCCTCCCACAAGAGGGGTTTGATATGTATTACCGGCGGACGGGATCCCGGCTGTCCATATCCCGACAGCGGCATCTCACCTGCCAGAATGCCGGCAGCGGGCTGAGTGCTAAGAGTCCCCTTGCGGGATCACTACGCACCCCACAGTATCTATTTCCAGTCTATGGGGGTAATTCAGAGTTGATCGCAGCAGCAGACTTTATAGCAGGTGGGCAAAACCATGTTCACTGCAGGAGGGGGACAGATATAACATTTGCAGAGAGAGTTAGATTTGGGTGGGTAATTTTGCTTCTGTGCAGGGTAAATACTGGCTGCTTTATTTTTACACTGCAATTTAGATTTCAGTTTGAACACACCCCACCCAAATCTAACTCTCTCTGCACATGTTATATCTGCCCTCCCGGCAAAGCACATGGGGGGTCATTCCGAGATGTTCGCTTGCTAGCAGATTTTAGCAGCATTGCACATGCTAGGCTGCCGCCCTCTGGGAGTGTATCTTAGCTTAGCAGAATTGCGAACGAAAGATTAGCAGAATTGCGAATAGAAAATTCTTAGCAGTTTCTGAGTAGCTCGAGACTTACTCCTACACTGCGATCAGCTCAGCCCATTTCGTTCCTGGTTTGACGTCACAAACACGCCCTACGTTCGGCCAGCCACTCCCCCGTTTCTCCAGACACTCCCGCGTTTTATCCTGGCACGCCTGCGTTTTTACACACACTCCCAGAAATCGGTCAGTTTCCGCCCAGAAACACCCACTTCCTGTCAATCACACTCCGATCACTTCCACGATGAAAATTCTTCGTTCAGACGTGAGTAAATCTACTAAGTTTTGTGCAAAAAATACTTAGCGCTTGCGCACTGCGTACCATGCGCATGCGCATTTTTTCCTTAATCGCTCCGTTGCCAAAATCGTCAACGAGCGAACAACTTGGAATGACCCCCATGGTTTTGCCCAACTGCTACCAAATTTTCTCATACGTCCTACAGGATGCTGGGGTCCACTTCATGACCATGGGGTATAGACGGTTCCGCAGGAGCCATAGGTCCTCATAAGACTTTTCAATGGGTGTGAACTGGCTCCTCCTTCTATGCTCCTCCTCCAGACCTCAGTTTTAGAAATGCGCCCAGGCAGACTGGATGCACTCTAGGGGAGCTCTACAGAATTTCTCTGAAAGACTTATGTTAGGTTTTTTATTTTCAGGGAGAACTGCTGGCAACAGTCTCCCTGCTTCGTGGGACTGAGGGGGCAGAAGTAGGAACCAACTTCCTGAAGAGTTTCATGGCTCTGCTTCTGGCTGACAGGACACTATTAGCTCCTGAAGGGTACTGAACGCTAGCCGTGTCTAGATGTTCACTCCCACAGCAAGCCGTCACCCCCCTCACAGAGCGAGAAGTCAGATGACAGTTGAGTAGAAGAAGACAGATCTTCTATCAAGTAAAGTGACGGCTGAGGTACCGTGCGGCTGGCGTGAGCGCAGCGCGCAATTGCTGCCCACACACACAGGCACTGCAGGGTGCAGGGCGCGGGGGGCGCCCTGGGCAGCAAAAATACCTATATACACTTGCAAATAGGGGGCATAAGTTGCCCAGGCACAGCCCTACCCCGCCAGTATAAATATTATGCAAAGTCTCTGAGGTAAAAACGCACCATTGCGGGGGCGGAGCTTCTTCCTCAGGCAGCCAGCACACTGCTCAGCGCCATTTTCTCTCTCTTCTCAGGCTGCAGAGACATCGCTGGTCCTCCTTCACTTCTGACTACAAGTATCAGGGTGCAAAACAGGGGGGGGGGGCACAAGCGAATTTGGTGCTTTACAAGTGTGTTTTACTGTGTAAAAAGCGCTGCATGTCAGTGGGCATTCTGTGTTCACAGGCATTAGATACTGGCGCTGGGGTTGTGAACTGGCTGCTCCTAAACTGTGTCCCTCTGACAGATTTTACTGTGGGTCTGTCCCCTATAAGTCCCAGTGTGTCTGTGTGTGTGTTGTGCACGTGTGTAAGACATGTCAGAGGCAGGGAGTTCTACCCCGGAGGAAGCCATTTTAGGGACACAGACTTGTAAGTGGTGGCGCTGCCGGCACACCAAGAGCCTGTATGGGTGAAAGAAATACGTGATAGTATGCATTATATCAATAGGAGATTAGATAAGTCTGAATCTCATGCTGAATGCTGGAGAAAATCTGTGGAAGATGTGATTTTTCAGTGTTCTGTTCTTCCATCTGCAGGCGACCCCTCTGGGTCACATTTGTGAATATTGTGAATACTGATACCGACACGGACACTGATTCCTGTGTCGACGATAGTGGCTCCAGGGAAATAGATCATAAATTGGTAAAAAAATATACAGTATATGATTGTGGCTATAAGGGAAGTTCTGGAAGTCACGGAAGCCACTCCTGTACCTCAGGAGAAGGCTTATTTCTATAAAAAAAAGAAATCTAAGGTCACTTTCCCTCCTTCACACAAGCTTAATATTCTCTTTGAAGGGATGTGGGTGAATCCCAAAAAGAAATTTCGTATCCCAAGAGAATTCAAATGGCTTATCCTTTCCCGGTAGAGGACAGAAAAAAAATGGGAGTCACCCCCTGTGTTAGACAGTGCACTGTCCAGGTTGACAAAGAAGGTAATTCTCCCTGCACCTGGCACGGCTTCACTAAAAGAGCCGGCAGACCGGAAAATGGAAACGACATTAAAATCCATTTATGTTGCCAATGGTACGCTGCTCAGGCCCACAATTGCTTGCGCATGGGTGAGTCGCGCTATTGAAAAAAGGGTCAGACAGCGTGTCATCAGAAATTGACAAAGATGAGATACTCCTCAAGTTAGGGAATATCAAAGACGCTGCCGCATACATGCTAGAAGCGATGAAAGATATTGGACTCTTGAGTTCACAAGCCACTACCATGGCAGTATCTGCTCGAAGAGCGTTGTGGATTCGCCAGTGGAACGCGGATGCAGATTCCAAAAGAAATGTGGAGGCTCTCCCATATAAAGGTGAGGCCTTATTTGGCGATGGACTGGATACGTTAGTCTCAGCGGCTACTGCAGGTAAGTCGACATTTTTGCCCTCTGCGCCTGCACCAGCAAAAAAGACATATCACTCTCACATGCAGTCCTTTCGGCCCAATAAATACAAAAAAGCGAGAGGTTCCCCCTTCTTTGCAGGTAGGGGAAGAGGGAAGGGAAAGAAGTCCACAGCGGCTTCAGGTTCCCAGGAGCAGAAGTCTACCCCTACTTCTGCCAAATCTTCAGCATGACGCTGGGGCTCCCTTGCGGGAGGCCGCTCAGGTGGGGGCACGTCTCAAACTGTTCAGCCAAGCCTGGATTCTGTCTGGCCTGGATCCCTGGGTGTTACAAATAGTGTCCCAGGGGTACAAGCTGGAGTTTCAAGACGTTCACCCATGCCGATTTTTCAAATCGACCTTGCCAGCTTCTCTTCCAAAAAGAGAAGCAGTAACAGCGGCAATCCAAAAATTATGTCAGGATCAGGTCATAGTCCTGGTACCTTTGTCACAACAAGGGGAGGTGTTTTATTCAAGCCTTTTTGTAGTTCCAAAGCCGGACGGCTCGGTCAGACCGATCCTAAACCTAAAAAATCGGAATCTCTACTTGAAACGATTCAAGTTCAAAATGGAATCACTGAGGGCAGTGATTTCCAGTCTGGAGGAGGGGGATTACATGGTGTCAGTAGACATAAAGGATGCTTACCTGCATGTTCCCATTTATCCTCCTCACCAGGCTTATCTGAGATTCGCGGTTCAGGATTGCCATTACCAATTCCAGACATTGCCTTTCGGTCTCTCCACGGCACCGAGGGTATTCACAAAGGTGATGGCGGAGATGATGGTTATCCTGCGTCAAAAAGGAGTCAATATAATTCCTTATCTAGACGATCTCCCGATAAAGACAAGATCCAGGGAGCAGTTGTTACAGAACATCACGCTCTCCCTGTCTATACTACTGGTACAACAGATATTGAAGCCAACAAGTGTGACGGTCCATCAGTGCATTCAGTTGTTGGGGAAAATGGTGGCGGCCTACGAGGCCATACAATTTGGCAGGTTCCATGCCAGAGTATTCCAGTGGGACCTGTTGGACAAGTGGTCGGGATCCCACCTACACATGCACCGAAAGATAGTCCTGTCGTCAAAAGCCAGGATCTCGCTCCTGTGGTTGCTACACAGCTCGCACCTACTAGAGGGACGCAGGTTCGGGATTCAGGACTGGGTCCTGGTAACCACGTATGCAAGTCTCCGAGGCAGGTGAGCTGTCACACAGGGAAAAAACTTCCAAGGAAAATGGTCAAGTCAGGAAGCCTGCCTTCACATAAACTTGCTGGAATTGAGAGCCATTTACAACGGCCTTCAACAAGCGGTACATCTTCTTCATGATCATCCCGTGCAGATCCAGTCGGACAATGTAACAGCAGTCGCATACATAAACCGTCAAGGCGGAATGAAAAGCAGAATGGCAATGGCAGAGGTGACGAAAATCCTCCTCTGGGCAGAAAGACATGTAAAGGCTCTGTCGGCAATTTTCATTCCGGGAGTAGACAACTGGGAAGCAGACATCCTCAGCAGACATGATCTCCATCCAGGAGAGTGGGGCCTCCACCAAGAAGTCTTCGCAGAGGTGACAAGTCTTTGGGGAGTTCCTCAAGTAGAAATAGAAATATTATTCCAGGTCGAGAGACCCTCAAGCAATAGCAGTGGATGCGCTAGTGACCCAGTGGGTATTCCGGTCAGTGTATGTCTTCCCTCCACTTCCGCTGATCGCAAAAGTTCTCAGGATCATAAGAAGAACAAGGGTTTGAGCAATCTTCATTGCCCCAGACTGGCCAAGAAGGGCTTGGTACCCAGATCTTCAGGAGTTGCTCATAAAAGATCCTCGGCCTCTTCCTCTTTGCGAGGACCTGCTGCAGCAGGGGCCGTGCGTGTATCAAGACTTACCGCGGCTACGTTTGACGGCATGGCTGTTGAGCGCCGGATCCTAGCCAGAAAGGGTATTCCAAAAGAAGTCATTCCCACACTTATTCAGGCCAGGAAAGGAGTAACGTTGAAACATTACCACCGTATTTGGAGAAAATACGTGTCTTGGTGTGAATCCAAGACGGCTCCTACGGAAGAGTTTCAGTTGGAACGTTTTCTCCATTTTCTGCAGGCTGGTGTGGAGGCGGGCCTTCGATTGGGGTCAATCAAGGTCCAGATTTCGGCCTTGTCAATTTTTTTCCAAAAACAATTGCCCGCTCTTCCAGAGGTTCAGACCTTCGTGAAAGGGGTACTGCACATCCAGCCTCCATGGGACCTTAATGTGGTGTTGCAGTTCCTTCAATCGGATTGGTTTGAGCCTCTACAAGAGATAGAGTTGAAGTTTCTCACTTGGAAAGTGGTGATGCTTTTGGCATTGGCATCCGCAAGGCGGTTGTCTGAATTGGAGGCCTTGTCTCACAAGAGCCCTTACCTGGCTTTTCATGAAGATAGGGCAGAGTTGAGAACTCGCCAACATTTTCTTCCAAGGGTGGTTTCATCTTTCCACATAAACCAACCTATTGTGGTGCCATTAATTACTGACACGTTCACTGAGTAAAAGTCTCTAGATGTGGTTAGAGCTTTGAAGATTTATGTCACTAGAACAGCTAGGATTCGGAAAACAGAGGCTCTGTTTGTCCTGTATGCTCCCAACAAGATTGGGTGTCCTGCTTCCAAGCAGACTATTGAGCGCTGGATCAGAGGTACGATTCAGCATGCACATTCTACGGCTGGATTGCCGTTACCTACGTCAGTGAAGGCCCATTCTACTAGGAAGGTGGGCTCATCCTGGGCGGCTGCCCGGGGGGTCTCGGCATTACAACTTTGCCGAGCAGCTACTTGGTCAGGGTCAAACACATTTGCTAAGTTCTACAAGTTTGACACCTTGGCCGATGAAGACCTCAAGTTCGGTCAATCGGTGCTGCAGGGTCATCCGCACTCTCCTGCCCGTACTGGAGCTTTGGTATAAACCCCATGGTCATGCAGTGGACCCCAGCATCCTCTAGGATGTATGAGAAAACAGGCTTGTAATACCTACCAGTAAATCCTTTTCTCCTAGTCCGTAGTGCGTACTTTACCTGCAGTTTTGTTATTAGAGTTACACAAGTTGTGTTTTATTAGTTTTCAGCATGTTGTTGTAATTGGTTCATGCCTGTTGGTGTGTGTTTTGTTGAATGCCATGTGTGCGGCATGGTTGCGGTGTGAGCTGGTATGTATCTCACCATTAGGTTTAAAGTAAATCCTTTCCTCGAAATGTCCGTCTCCCTGGGCACAGTTCCTATAACTGAGGTCTGGAGGAGGGGCATAGAGGGAGGAGCCAGTTCACACCCATTGAAAAGTCTTAAGAGTGCCCATGGCTCCTGCGGAACCGTCTATTCCCCATGGTCATGAAGTGGACCCAGCATCCTCTACGGACTAGGAGAAAAGGATTTACCGGTAGGTATTAAAATCCTGTTTTCTGCTGCGATCAACTCTGAATTAGGCCCTATGTACCCCAACAAGTGGGAATAGCCCTGGTGTGCCAGGATTCCGTCTGGCGGCATTGTCAGCTGTCAGGATTTTGTCATCGGTATCCCAAACACTGGGATCCCGACCACTGGCAAATTAACTGCATCCCCACCAGAGGCATAGGTAGCAGCATAAGGATATCCTTACAATTAACTAATTTTCAAATAGTGTTTGAGGTTACCCTAAGGTTAAAAAAGGGGCAGACTAGATGGGCCAAGTGGTTCTCTTATCTGTCGTCAAATTCTCTGTTTCCATGTAACCCGAAACCTATACTCTAACCCCTAACCCTAATCAATCCCAATATCCTCACCGTCACCCCTAACCCCTAACGCTATGTTTCTAACCACCTGGCATATGGGTGGTCATTCCGAGTTGATCGCTCGCTAGCTGCTTTTAGCAGCAGTGCACACGCTAAACTACCGCCCTCTGGGAGTGTATCTTAGCTTAGCAGAAGTGCGAACGAAAGAGTAGCAGAATTGCTACTAAAAAATTTCATGCCGTTTCTGAGTAGCTCCAGACCTACTCCTATCTTGCGATGAATGCAGTTTGTTTAGTTCCTGGTTTGACGTCACAAACACGCCCTGCGTTCGGCCAGCCACTTCCCCGTTTCTCCAGCCACTCCTGCGTTTTTGCGTGGCACGCCTGCGTTTTTTAGCACACTCCCTAAAAACGCTGAGTTTCCTGTCAGCCATACTACGATCACTCGAGCGACTGAAATACGTCGCTCGAGCTTGGGTAAAACTACAAAGTTTTGTGTGAAAGTACTTAGCGCATGCACGCTGCGTACCATGCGCATGCGCACAATTGCCATTTTTTCACTTGATCGCTGCGCTGCGAAAAACGGCAGCGAGCGATCAACTCGGAATGAGGGCCATTGGCCCTCATTCCGAGTTGTTCGCTCGCAAGCTGCTTTTAGCAGCTTTGCACACGCTAAGCCGCCGCCTACTGGGAGTGAATCTTAGCTTATCAAAATTGCGAACGAAGATTAGCAGAATTGCGAATAGACACTTCTTAGCAGTTTCTGAGTAGCTCGAGACTTACTCGGCATCTGCAATCAGTTCAGTCAGTTTCGTTTCTGGTTTGACGTCACAAACACACCCAGCGTTCGCCCAGACACTCCCCCGTTTCTTCAGACACTCCCGTGTTTTTCCCAGAAACGGTAGCGTTTTTTCACACACTCCCATAAAACGGCCAGTTTCCGCCCAGAAACACCCACTTCCTGTCAATCACATTACGATCACCAGAACGAAGAAAAAACTTCGTAATGCCGTGAGTAAAATACCTAACTGCATAGCAAATTTACTTGGCGCAGTCGCACTGCAGACATTGCGCATGCGCATTAGCGACTAATCGCTCCGTTGCGAAAAAAAAATACAGAGCGAACAACTCGGAATGACCACCATAGTTATAATAAGTGGGAGCTATTGTTGTGATAAATGTGCCAGATGCTCCCTCTTGTGGTGGAAATGTGGAAGTATGTTGTGAAGTCCCATGTTTCCATATACAGAATAATGATGTATGGCCTGGACGAATAAATTTACTTGATCCCCATTCATTGTCATATAGCTTTCAATAGACAGTTTATATCAGAACATCCACATTTCAGGTTCACCATGGAGGGCATCCCCATGAGGCAGGATTGAGAGTTTACAGATCTGATATAAGACATTGGGGGATACTCAATTACCCGCACCGACTGCGGATGTAAAAGTATCGCCGGGGGGGCTGTCTAATTAGCCCTGATAATCCGGCGTGTGCTGCAGCTAATCTCGGATTTTGTTTCACCTGCCTCCGGCAGACGAAGCAAAATCCCCGATAACAGGGATGAAAACGGGGCTATTTCACCCGAAAACGCACAGGTTTCACTGAACCTGTGTATTTTCGGGTGAAAATGCACTTTTTAAAGGCCGGTCAAATCGAATAGGCCGACAGCAAAACCCAAAGAAACATCGGCAATTTTTACTCCCGATGTCTCTTCGGGGGCTAACTGAATATCCCCTATTAGCTGAAATGTGGATCTACCTAATAAAACGTTTTCTTTTTAGGTGTTTACACCCCTTTCAGACATAAACCTAAAACCCAGGTATTTGCGCATTAACACGATCAATCCGGGTCCAGCTTATGTCTGAATGGGTCTACCCGGGCTGAGAGTCCCGGGTCCGTGACCCTGCTCGCTAGCAAGGTTTTCCCAGAACTTGCAAACCTGGTAGACGAACCGGCTTAGGTCTGATGACCCGGGTAATGCCTAAAATAAATTGATTATTGATTATGTATTTATAATCACATTATTAACATTCTCTATTGCAATGGATATTTTTATTTTTAATGAAAAGGTCCCCATTAAGTACTAAAGTTGACTCGGGGGGACAGTGGTAGCGGTAACATATTGGAGGAGTCTTTCACACTGCACAAATGCACTGTGTCAGATTCAGGAGCCAGCCGGAGGCTGTGAGAGAGGGATCATAAGGTCCTACACCTCCGAATATGCCTCCATATGGATAAAGCGGATTATGCCATCTGAGGATGGCATAAACCAACAGGGCACACTCAGAAATGCTTTGCTTTTCTAAGTTTGATACATAGGGGTCAGACCGTAGTCTGCATGGGGACTGCGGTCTATAGTGCTAATCAGTTTTCTGTAGGAGATTTCTGCGAAATTACCTGCATTAGGCTGTTAGGACATAGGGGGGTCATTCCGAGTTGATCGCACGTAGCAAATTTTTGCTGCTTGTGCGATCAACCTGACGCCGCCTATGGGGAAGTGTATTTTAGCATAGCAGGGCTGCGAACGCTTGTCAGCCCTGCTATGCTAAAAAGTTTCACGTAAAACAAGACCAGCCCTAGGCCTGCTTACCATTTGCGACAGATCCAGCGATGCAGGTCCCGGATTTGACGTCAGACATCCGCCCTCAAAACACCTGGACACGCCAGCGTTCACTGGACCACTCCTGGAAAATGGTCAGTTGACGCCCCGACATGCCTTCCTACTGTTAATCTTCTTGAGGTCGCCGCTGCGACCACTTTCCTCGCTCCTAGCATCGTTGCCCTGCGACAACCGTCACTGTACAATGCCACGCATGTGCAGTTCCGACCCGATCGCACCGCTGCGAAGAAGTGCAGCGTGCGATCGGGTCGGAATGACCCCCATAGTGGGAAGCAGTGCTATAACTAGACATTAGGGTATTGGCAGAAAGGGTATTGGTGCCCTCCTCCCCCATAGTTTGAATAGGTGCAGCCTAAAATAGGTGCATGATCTTTCAGGGAAGAGGTGAGGCCACACAATAGTACCCCTAATTCAAATTACGCAAGGGTCGGACTGGCCCACAGGGGAACAGGGGAAATCCCCGGTGAGCCCCACTGCCTGTAGGCCCTCCTCCTCCTCCTCTAGGGATCAGGTTCTAGACTTTATCCAGGTGCACTTGAATTGTGCATTATACATATGTTCAGGCTTGGACTGGCCCACAGGGGCACAGGGGAAACCACCGGTGGGCCCCACTGCCTGGGGCCCCACCTTCTGCTCTAAGGATCAGGTTCCAGACTGTGCACTTGAATTATACTGTACATTATACATATGTTACCTTTTACTGGACTATGGTGTATTTTCTACAGTGCATTGCTGTTACTAATCTGTTATTAATCTGGTACATTATCATGCATGCAGCAGCTGAATTTACTGTATATATTTATGAAGGGGCCCAGACGTTGCACTCTCTATTGGTTAGTCAAACCAATGAGGTAGCAGGCCACACCCCCTCTGCAGACTGGCCACACCCCTAACATGGGCCCCTACCACTGCATTCCCCCCGGTGGGCCCTACATGCCCCAGTCCGACACTGCATATGTTACATTATACTTCACAAGAATATGGTTTATTATATATTCACCAAGGGGTACAGAATAGCAGGGCTGTAACTAAGTGTGTGCTAGCAGTGCCTGGCACACAGCGCATGTGCACTGTGGGTGCAGGACCGCCAGCAACACCTGCAGCCAGGGCCGGAAAAATGGGGGTGTTACAGAGGCAGCCGTATTGGCAGTAGCGGCTGTACCGCTGTGCGGGGAAAGCAGCCGGCAGCTCACAGGGAGCCAGCGAGAGGGCTGTTTACTGAATGCATCATTTACTTTCCGGCACCGGCAGGCTGTCAGCGCTTAGATTCCAGGCAGCTGCCGGGTGCCGCTCTGTCTTCTCTCCTCGTCTGCTCTCTACTCTGCGTGGTGCTGCCGTGCCTGCGCGTGACGTCTCACAGCCACATGCTCGGAGAGGAGCTGATCAGTACGATGATGGCGTGCAGCGGGAGGCCAGTGTACTGAAGGATACATGGTGAGTTGCTCCCGTGGAGGACTCAGGGAAGGTGGAGGAGGTCTGGTTGTGGTTGTGGAGCCAGAGGTTCTGGACGGTGGTAGTAACAGCAGGTGGTCCTATACAGCATCCTGCAGCTCTCCTCTCCTGTCCTGCTCCATTACTATTGTAGTAGCTTTTGTATGTGCATTTGTATATGTGTATTGGTGTATGTGTATCTATATGTGTATTGGTGTATTCAGGGCCGTAACTAGGTGTGTGCTAGCGGTGCCTGGCACATAGTGCATATGCACTGTGGATGCAGGACCGCCGGCAACACCATAGTTCTGTGCCACAATATGTGTCCTCGTGGTACAGCCGGGCAGAGCTGTACGCCGGGTGCACTCTGTGCTCCTATTTCCACACCTTCCCTCTACCACCCCCTCTCTCCTGCCCCCGAGCAGAGGTTACAGTGAGCCTGATCCCACCCCAGCAGCTGGCGCTTACAGTGCAGCCTGGCCCTGGCCACCCCGCACACAGAGGTTACAGTGTGAGCCGCGGCATGGACAGCAATGCCCGATACCACCACCACCCCTTACAATGCAGCCTTAGCCCGCCCCTCACCCCCCCCCCCCCCCCGGAGTTTACAGTGCAGCCCGACAGAAGATGCGGCTGCTATGGGGCCTGGGCTGTTTCCAGGTGCCGCTGCTCCCCTGCACCCAGAAACCTGTGGTGTCTTCAAGCACTGGACTTTAAACCCCACCAGTTCTCCCCAGAGCTCACTACTCCGCGCTGCACAGTGCAAGCTGCCTGAGCCCGGAATCCCGGGTCTCCAGCCCCGTAGATGACCTGCGCCTGCTCAGGACCAAGGTGATTGTAAAAGGGGACTCTACCAGCCGTGTAAAAGGGGACTCTACAGCCGTAATGTGTAAAAGGGGACTCTACAGCCGTAATGTTTAAAAAGGAACTCTACCTGCCATAAATTGTAAAAGGGGACTCTACCGCTGTAATGTGTAAAAAGGGGACTCTGCCTGCCGTCATGTGTAAAAAGGGGACTCTGTCTGCCATAATGTGTGTAAGTGGCGCTACTGTGAAGCGTAATTTGAATTGGTATTATTTTGTGGCCACGCCCCTATTTTTGACGCGCGCGTGCTGGCCCTATTTTAAATATGGGGGGGTGGGGCGATGCTGTTTCTTGCACACAGCACTAAAATGTCTAGTTACGGCACTGCAGAATAGAATAGAATATGTACTCTGTAATGGTTAGCCTAACCTCTGTGGTGGCTGGCCACGCCCCCACTGGAGCCTGGACATGGACCCCTACAACAGCATTCCCCCGGTGGGCCCTTATTGCCCCAGTCTGACACTGAATTACGCTACAGAGTAATGCCCTTTATACATGTTACACCACACAGTAGGGCCTTTTATTCACATTATGCCCATTATTCCACAGTAGCACTCCTTATACACATTATGCCACATAGTAGTGCTATTTATTTATGTTTTGCCACATAGTAGTACCCCTTAACACACAATGTCACACAGTTGCACTGTCCATTTTACACATGCCACACAGTAGTAGTGCCCCTTATACACATAATGCCATACAGTTGTAGGGCCCCCTAAACACATTATGCCACACAGTAGTGCCATTTATTAATGTCTTCCCACACAGTAGTGCCCCTTTAAAAACACAGTAGTTCCCCTTATACACATAATGTCACACAGTTGTACTGCCCGTTTTACACATAATGTCACACAGTAGTAGTGCCCCTTAAACACATTATGCCACACACTAGCAGTGCCTTTTGCACACATAATGTCACACAGCAGTAGTGTCCCTTATATACATAATGCCACACAGTAGTAGTGCCACTTATACACATAGTGCCATGCATTAGTAGTGCCCCTTTTACACATTATGCCACACAGTAATTGCCCCCTTATACACATAATGCTACTCAGTAGTAGTGCCCCTTTGCACTTTATGACACACAGTAGTAGAGCCCATTATATACATAATGATACACACTAATAGTGCCCCTTATATAAATAATGCCACACAGTAGTAATGCTACTTACAGTGCATCCGGAAAGTATTTACAGTGCTTCACTTTTTCCACATTTTGTTATGTTACAGCCTTTCAGACTGGAATAAATAAATTTTCCCCCTCAAAATTCTACACACAATGGGTCTAATTCAGGTTGGATCGCAGTGTGCAATCCACCCTCAAATAATGAAAAAAAGATGCGGGCGCATGCACAGCGCCCCTCCTGCGCATGCACCCACATTTTCTGGGGGGCACGCAGAAAATGCGATCTCCTCTGCCTTTCAATCAGGCAGAGGTGGTCCCGGGGTGGGGGTCGGGGGTGGTGGCAACGCTCCATTTCCAGGGAGGAGATGGAGCGTTGTGGGGGTGGTGCGGCGCAAATGGGGGCGTGATCATGGCAGCTGCGTGACGTCACACGCAGCCACCGCTATTGAGAACATGGCGGCAGGCCTCCTGCGGGCGCAGCTGAGCATTCACAATTTCTGCTTGTTGAACGGGTGGAGGCGCCGGTCAGCATGCCGGGCGACCTTGCCCAGCGATGGGCGGCTCCCAGCATACGATCCAAAGGATTGCAAATGCTGCTAATTAGCAGAATTTGCAACCCTTACTGAATTAGACCCAATACCCCATAATGACAACGTGAAAAAATATTTTTTTACATTTTTGCTAATTTATTAAAAATAAAAAACTAAGAAATCACATGTACATAAGTATTCACAGCCTTTGCTCAATACTTTGTTAATGCACCTTTGGCAGCAATTACAGCCTCAAGTCTTTTTGAATATGATGCCACAAGCTTGGCACACTTCTCTTTGGCCAGTTTCACCCATTCCACTTTTCAGCACCTCTCAAGCTCCATCAGGTTGGATGGGAAGCATCGGTGCACAGCCATTTTCAGATCTCTCCAGAGATGTTCAATCAGATTCAAGTCTGGGCTCTGGCTGGGCCACTCAAGGACATTCACAGAGTTGTCCTGAAGCCACTCCTTTGATATCTTTGCCGTGTGCTTAGGGTCGTTGTCCTGCTGAAAGATGAACCGTCACCCCAGTCTGAGGTCAAGAGCGCTCTGGAGCAGGTTTTCATCCAGGATGTCTCTGTACATTGCTGCATTCATCTTTCCCTCTATCCTGACTAGTCTCCCAGTTCCTGCCACTGAAAAACATCCCCACAGCATGATGCTGCCACCATCATGCTTCACTGCAGGGATGGTATTGGCCTGGTGATGAGTGGTGCCTGGTTTCCTCGAAACATGACACGTGGCATTTACGCCAAAGAGTTCAATCTTTGTCTCATCAGTCCAGATAATTTTGTTTCTCATGGTCTGAGAGTCCTTCAGGTGCATGTTGGCAAACTCCAGATGGGCTGCCATGTTCTTTTTACTAATGAGTGGCTTCTGTCTGGCCACTCTACATACAGGCCCGATTGGTGGATTCCTGCAGAAATGGTTGTCCTTCTGGAAGGTTCTCCTCTCTCCACAGAGGATTGCTGTAGCTCTGACAGAGTGACCATCGGGTTCTTGGTCACCTCCCTGACTAGGGCCCTTCACCCCTGATAACTCAGTTTAGACAGTCGGCCAGCTGTAGGAAGAGTCCTGGTGGTTCCGAAGTTATTCCATGATGATGGAGGCCACTTTAAATCAGCAGATATTTTCTGTACCCTTCCCCAGATTTGTGCCTCGAGACAATCCTGTCTCGGAGGTCTACAGACAATTCCTTTGACTTAATGCTTGATTTGTGCTCAGACATGCACTGTCAAGTGTTGGACCTTATATAGGCAGGTGTGTGCCTTTCCAAATCATGTCCAATCAACAGAATTTACCACAGGTGGACTCCAATTAAGCTATAGGAACATCTCAAGGATGATCAGTGAAAACAGGATGCAACTGAGCTCAATTTTGAGCTTCATGGCAAAGGCTGTGAATACTTGGGATTTCTTAGTTTTTTATTTTTAGTTAATTTGCAAAAATCCCGAAAAAAAACTTTTTTCAAGTTGTCATTATGGGGTATTGTGTGTAGAATTTTGAGGGAAAAAATGTATTTATTCCATTTTGGAATAAGGCTGTAACCTAACAAAATGTGGAAAAAGTGAAGTGGTGTGAATACTTTCCGGATGCACTGTATACACGTGATGCCACACAGTAGTAGTGCTCCTTATACACATTATGCCACACAGTAGTAGTGTCTTTTATACACATTATACCATACAATAATGCCTCTTGCACATTATGCCACACAATAATGCCCCTTACACATTATGACACATAGTAGTCCCTACTGTATAGAAGAATGGATGGAGAGACATCAGGGCAAGCTGCAGTAGGACGGCCTCAGAGAGGAGGAGCCGGGAGAGTGACATGTAGGGAGGGTCCCCCTTTTTCTAGCCTGACCCAGCTGTAGCAGCTGCCTGTCAGTCCAGAAGGTGTTGCAGGCGCAGTTACCACTTTTTCCATTACTTACTAGCGCCTGCTCCTCCTTGTTGCTGCTGCCTCACCTCCTGTGCCCTGTAAGTCATGCCGGGCACAATGCTAGCAACATACATCACAGTGGGCACCCAGCAAAAAGAGATTGCAATGGCAGCTGGTGCTTACCCTATGGCATCCTGCACCTGCTGCACCACCCTAATTAAGGCACAGGCAGAAATATATACAATTATGCAGAAACTGCTGTTAATGCATAATTTTATGAAACAAATTGGCTTGATAAATAGGTCCCTCAAACATAGAAAAAAATGGTTAATAAAGTGTTTATTTTGGGGATTGTAAAAGAAACAGGTCAATAAATATACTACTGAAATATTTGTTGTATAATAGTACTATTATAATTTAAATAAAGTAAAAGAATACTTTGTTTATAAAAAAAACAAAAACTTTACCATAAGCCCAAATCTAAAATGCGATTGCCTGCCGTTATCAGTCACAATACGGTTTCATCCACATGGGATTCCACCGCAATCTGTGGGGTCACGCAGCAACAATGCGGCCGCTCCGCATGCACAGTTTGCCACCATTGGCAAACTGCGCTGTGGACCACATTAGCGGCCGGGTCAGAATGACCTCCACTGGCCATTATAGGAAAAAATAAAGAACATTAGTCCCAAAAGGAAAATATAACGCATTGGTCCACATAGGAAAAAAACCAAACACACTGGCCAAAATCAAACATACTGGCTCCCACAGGAAAAAAATTAAATAAACCACATTTGACTGATTCAAAAAAAGCGGGACCCAACAGTAAAAATAAAATACAACACAAAGGTCCCTACAGTAAGAAAATAAAGCAAATTAGCTCTGATAGGAAAAAATAGGACATATTGGTCCACACAGGAAAAAAAACAAACATATTGGCATCAGAGGGGAAAAAAAACACAGTGGCCCACAAAGGAAAAAACTAAGTACGACCCAATAGGAAAAAACTAAAACATATTTGCACCCAATAGGAAAAAAAAATGTATTTGCCTCCATGGGAAAAAAATAGACACCTAGGACCTGATAGAAAAAAAATTAAACACACTGGTCCCCAGAGGAAAAAAAACATACTGGCCTACCAAAAATAAACCCAAACACATTAGCCCCCACAGGAAAAAAGGACCTATTGGCCCCAATAGGAAAAAATAAAACACATTGGTCTCCACGAGAAAAACAAACAAACATATTGACCCCATAGGAAAAAACGCAAACATGTTGACCCCCACAGGAAAAAAACACAAACACGCTGGCCCCTACAGTAAAATGATAAAACACACTGGACACTACAGCTAAAATATACAACATACTGGCCTCCATAATAAGAAAGTAAAGCACACATTAGTTGCCCCAGCCCTCCACAGAAGACTTACCTGACCTGTCAGTAGCACTGCAGAGGAGAAGAGCTCGAAAGTCACTCCCTTGTTCTCAGCTGTTTGCAGCACCAACAGCTGTTGGAGCAGTGCAGCCAAAGTGATGCAGAGTACTATATGGGTGGGACGGTGATGGCTTGCAGCTGCGTGACCTATGGTGGTACGCTGCTGCATCACCATAGATCATAGCCCAGGGCAGGTCTGAGCCACTTGGAAGTTCACAGTTCTGCTCTGGCGCAAAGTTAGGATTGGTGGTGCTTGTGGCTGGCTCTGCAGTTTTCACAAGTCTTGATCAGTCCCCCAGCAGCGGCCACATTGCGCCCCCATTCGGCCTCTCTGATGGCTAGTGGTAACAGGGGTCAGATCGCCCCTTGCATCTGCCCCTAGAAATGGCACTGACTCTCAGTTTAAACTTATTTTCTCATATGTCCTAGAGGATACTGGGGTCCACATTAGTACCATGGGGTATAGACGGGTCCACTAGGAGCCTTGGGCACTTTGAGAAATCAATAGTGTGCACTCGCTCCTCCCTCTATGCCCCTCCTACCAGACTCAGTTTAGAAAATGTGCCAGAAGGAGCCGGTCACTCTTAGGGAAGCTCCTGAAGAGTTTTCTACATTTATTTCTTCTGTTTGTTATTTTCAGACAGTGCTGTTTGGCAACAGTCTGTCTGCTTCGTGGGACTTAGGGGGGGAACGGCCCAACCTCCTCCAGGGTTAATGGTCCCGTTCCCCGCTGACAGGACACTGAGCTCCTGAGGGTCCTATTCGCAAGCCCCACCACGGCGAGTGTATGGTCCCGCAACACGCCGCCACCCCTAACAGAGCCAGAAGTAAGAAGAGTGGTGAGTAGGTAACCGATGTCCTGAAATAGCGGCATAAGGGTGTGGAGCGCAGCGCTGACAGGCAGGCTGCACTCCAGGGCTCAGGATGACATGCTATGTGCGTGTGTTCTGCTGTGAGAGGTGAGCTGAGCCACCACTTACATTACACACACTGGTAAACTAGCTCAGAGGGGTTCTAACCCACTGTTGAGCAACATGCATACCAGTATAAAAAAACGGGAAGACTGCGCGGCATTACGGGGACGGGGCTTCACTATGAGTGGACCCAGCAGCTCACCAGCGCCATTTTCCCTCTGCAGCTCTACACAGACAGACTGGCAGGGAAGCGCAGCCCCTCCATAAGGATTCCTGCTTGCCTCAGTGGTGGTCATAGCAAATGGGGGGAGCAGTATTAGAATACTGAGCCTTTATTAAGAAGGCTTAGTTTGCGACCCAGCTAACCTTATAATTAGCTATAGGGGCGCTATGTGACTGGCTCCATCATACTCTGTGTCTTCCTAGGGGGCTCTGTGTGGGTTAACTGTGCTTTTAACCTATTCATCCTGTGTGTGTGTGTGTGTGTGTGTGTGTGTGTGTGTGTGTGTGTGTGTGTGTGTGTGTGTGTGTGTGTGTGTTTTTACATTTTACTATGTCAAAGGAGTGTGTTTCATGCACAGTAGAGTGTTTTTCTCACTCAGGGGATCCCTGCAGTGTACTCAGGATAGTACACATTCTCAGGCTAGTGGGTCCGAACCAGTATGGTTGGATTCATTAAAAGGGATGATCTCAAATATTGCACAAAAATGATCCCAAAATGAGAAGGAGACGCAATACTTAAGACAATCTGTGGATGACCTGATGAATAGAGATTCAGGGGCCATTCCTGCGTCTCAGACCCCTGCCATTTGTCCACAAAGGCGTACACTGGCCCAAATCATGCAGACTGATACTGATGATGCTGTATCAGACGTTGAGGAGGGTGAGGTGGACTCGGGAAGGGGGGATGCAGCTTTGTCACAGGGAATACAGGCCCAGATAGAGGCTATTAGAGATGTCCTACACATTCCTGACAAAACGACAGAGGACGATGAGGAATCTTATTTTAATGTAAAAAAGAAATCCTCAGCTACTTCCCCTGCATCTAAGGAATTAAATTCCTTATTTGAAGAAACTTGGTCTAATCCTGACAAGAAGTTTCAGATCCCTAAAAGGTTACTCACATCTTTCCCTTTTCCTCAGGACGATAGAAAAAAAATGGGAAAGCCCACCGATTGTCGACGCATCAGTATCTAGATTATCACGTAAGATAGTTTTACCGGTCCCGTGGGCAGCCTCCTTAAAAGATGCGTCAGACCGCAAGATTGAGACCACTCTCAAATCTCTGTACACAGCTGCGGGGGTGGCCCAGAGACCCACTATTGCTTGTGCTTGGATCACTAGGGCCATTGCAAAATGGTCAGGTAACCTAATTGAGGGGTTAGATTCCTTACCAAGAGGTGAGATGATTTTACTCCTGCAATATATACAGGATTCTGCTAATTTTTATGGTGGAAGCCATAAAAGAAATTGGATTGCTCAATGCACGCTCCACGGCTATGGCAGTGTCAGCACGCAGGGGCTTATGGCTACATCAGTGGACGGCAGATGCGGATTACAGAAAGGGTGTGGAAAGCCTACCTTTCACAGGCGAGGCCCTGTTTGGTGACGAACTGGATAAGTGGATATCCAAGGCTACGGTGGGTAAGTCTACATATCTTCCTTCCGCAGCCCCACCAGCTAGGAACACCTACTCTGCATCCGACTCTGCAGTCCGTTCGGACAGCAAAACTCAAACATAAAGCCAAGGGTTCTTCTACAGCCTTCAAAGGCAATAGAGGTAAACCCAGAAAACAAGCAGCTGCAAGTTCACAGGAACAGAACTCCGGTTCTGCTTCCTCAAAGCCTTCAGAATGATGGTGGACCTCTCTGCCTGGGAGACAGGCAGATAGGAGCCCGATTAAGAGATTTCAGTCACATATGGGCGACGTCATGCCAGGATCCCTGGGTCAAAGAGGTCATCGCCGAGGGGTACAGACTGGAGTTTCAGGAACTCCCACCTCACAGATTCTTCAAGTCAGGCTTACCAGCTTCTCAGGAGGCAAGTATAAATTTACAGGATGCAATTCAAAAACTGGTACAGACTCGGGTCATTGTTCCAGTTCCACCTCAGCTACGGTCCAGGGGTTATTATTCCAACCTGTTTGTGGTACCGAAACCGGACGGTTCGGTGAGACCCATTTAAAACCTCAAGTCAATGAACCCATACTTACAGGTGTTCAAATTCAAGATGGAGTCTCTGAGAGCAGTGATCTCGTGTCTGGAGGAAGGGGAATTCTTGGTGTCTCTGGATATCAAGGATGCATACCTTCATATCCCGATCTGGCCGCCTCATCAGGCTTATCTCAGGTTTGCCTTACAGGACTGTCACTACCAGTTACAGGCTCTGCCCTTTGGCCTCTCCACGGCTCCGAGGGTGTTCACCAAGGAAATGGCAGAGATGATGTTTCTCCTCAGCAAACGGGGAGTGAACATTATTCAGTACCTGGATGATATGCTGATAAAAGCACCATCCAGGGAGCGGTTATTGCACTAGCACCATCCAGGGAGTGGTATTGCCCTCTTAACTCGACTACTCCGGGATCACGGGTGGATTCTGAACCTACCAAAATCTCACCTGGAACCAACTCAGAGGCTTCCGTTCCTGGGGATGATACTGGATACGGAGGTACAGAAGGTGTTCCTTCCATTTGAAAAGGCAGTGGTGATCCAGTCAATGGTGCGGGATGTTCTAAAACAAACCCGGATATCGGTGCATCTCTGCATTCGCCTTCTGGGAAAGATGGTAGCCGCTTACGAGACACTGCAGTACAGAAGGTTTCACGCAAAATTCTGGAACTAAGGCCCATATACAACACCCTTCTGCAGGCAGCCTATCTTGTTCAAGATGAGGCAATCCAGGTTCAGTTCAATGTGATGGCAGTAACGTACATAAACCAACAGGGCGGAACGAAGAGCAGAGCAGCAATGTCAGAGGTAACATGGATTCTCCTCTGGGCAGAAAGACACGCTGTGGCGTTGTCGGTGGTCTTCATTCCAGGAGTAGACAACTGGGAAGCAGACTTCCTCAGCAGACACGACCTCCACCCAGGAGAGTTGGGCCTTCACCTGGGGGTGTTCGGGTGCGTGAAACGGCGGTGGGGAATTCCACAAATTGACATGATGGCCTCTCGTCTCAACAAGAAACTCAGGCGGTATTGTTCCAGGTCGAGAGACCCACAGGCAGTGGCGGTGGATGCTCTGGTGACTCCATGGGTTCACCAGTTTGTGTATGTGTTTCCACCACTTCCACTGATCCCAAGAATTCTCAAAAGAATAAAAAGAGAAAAGGTTCAAGCAATTCTCATTGCTCCGGATTGGCCAAGAAGGGCTTGGTATGCAGATCTCCTGGACATGCTGCTGGAGGATCCGTGGCCTCTACCTCTTCGAGAGGATCTTCTGCAAAGGGGCCATTCATCTATCAAGACTTACTGCGGCTACGTTTGACAGCATGGTGGTTGAGCGTCAAATTTTAACCCGGAAGGGCATTCTGGACAGGGTAATTTCTACCCTGATCCAAGCCAGAAAAGGGGTAACATCTAAACATTACCACCGGATTTGGACGACGTGTGTGTCTTGGTGTGAAAACAGGAAATTCCCTAAGGTGGAATTTCAGCTGGGTCGTTTTCTGCTTTTTCTGCAGTCAGGAGTGGATGTGGGCCTACGCCTGGGTTCCTTAAAGGTCCAGATCTCGGCCTTGTCCATTTTCTTCCAAAGACAGTTGGCGTCCCCCCCTGAGGCTCAGACGTTCTTGAAAGGGGTTCTGCACATCCAGCTGCCCTTTGTGGCTCCCACGGCACCTTGGGATCTCAACGTGGTGTTGCAGTTTCTACAATCTGAATGGTTTGAGCCTTTACAGGAGGTAGATATAAAGTTTCTTACATGGAAGACCGTTACATTGCTGGCCTTGGCTTCGGCAAGACGTGTGTCTGAATTGGGGGCATTGTCTCAGAAGAGCCCCTATTTGATTTTTCATGAAGATAGAGCTGAACTCGGAACTCAACAGCAATTTCTTCCAAAGGTGGTGCCTGCATTTCATATCAACCAACCTATTGTGGTTCCGGTGATTACTGACACATCTTCCACTTCAAAGTCCCTGGATGTTGTGCGGGCTTTGAAATCTATGTCAAATGGACAGCTCATGACAGAAAATCGGACTCGCTGTTTGTGCTCTATGATCCCAATAAAATTGGGTGTCCTGCTTCCAAGCAGTCTATTGCTCGCTGGATCAAGCTTACTATCCAGCATGCTTACTCTACGACAGGTTTGCCAGTTCCTAGATCTGTACATGCCCACTCTACTAGGTTGGTGGGGTCTTCCTGGGAAGCTGCCCTGGGTGTCTCGGCCTTACAGCTCTGCCGAGCAGCTACTTGGTCTGGTTCGATTACGTTTGGTAAGTTCTACAAGTTCGATACTTTGGCCTCTGAGGACCTTCAGTTTGGTCAATCAGTTCTGCAGGACCCTCAGCACTCTCCCACCCAGTTTGGGAGCTTTGGTACATCCCCATGGTACTAATGTGGACCCGTATATCCTCTAGCATTTTAATTACCTACCTGTAAATCCTTTTTTCGTAGTCCGTAGAGGATACTGGGCGCCCGCCCGGTGCTTCCTTTCTGAACTGTTACTTGGTTAAGTACTGTTGGTTCAGCTGTTGCTGTTCCTGTTTCATGTTTGGTTAGCATGGCTTTCCTCTTGTTGTGTGTGCTGGTTCGGAATCTCACCACTATCTTTACCTATCCTTCTCTCACGGTATGTCCGTCTCCTTTGGCACAGTTTCTCGACTGAGTCTGGTAGGAGGGGCATAGAGGGAGGAGTCAGTGCACACTCTTGATTTCTTAAAGTGCCTGAAGGCTCCTAGTGGACCCGTCTATACCCCATGGTACTAATGTGGATCCCAGTATCCTCTACGGACTACGAGACAAAGATTTACCAGTAGGTAATTAAAATCCAATTTTTTTTTTAATGGCCCAGCCCCCCTGGAATATGTAATAACGTGACCACAACTTTTAGCATGATTTTACGCAATAATTTGCGCTACCCCACTCTTAACAGGTAGCACCAAGGCCTAATGAATAAATCAATTTTAAAAAAGTATATGTTTGATTTTATTAGAATACAGAATGAAGAAGTTTAAAGACATATATATATATATATATATATAACCACTTATGTAAGACAAATTTTGTCATCCGGGAATGTTATAAATATATATATATATATATATATAACCACTTATGTAAGACAAATTTTGTCATCCGGGAATGTTATAATTCAGTTTGTCTTTGTTTTCATAAAATGTATTGATACAGTAAAATATCCCTATATTGTAAAATATTTCTTTCTATATCAGTCCAATTTACATGATTAATTGTATTGTGAAATTGCTGTTTAAAATAATATCATTAATGCGTTTATTGTAAGAAATGGTTGTGGGCAATTAGTGACTAAAGGGCCCTACACACTGGCCGATTTTTTGAAAGATATGAATGATCTCGTTCATAAATGAACGAGAACTCGTTCATATCTTTCAGTGTGGAGACTCCTGCGATGAACGATGCGCGGCCCCGCGCTCGTTCATCGCTGGTCTCCCGTCGGCTGTGCATGCAGGCCAATATGGACGATCTCGTCCATATTTGCCTGCACTTCAATGCAGCCGCGTGACGGGGGGAGTGAAGAAACTTCACTCCCCCCGTCACTGCCCCCCCCCGCCGCCGGGTCGCTCGTCTGCCGTATCCGCCGTCGGGCAGCTCGGCGGCGGGTCGGCCAGTGAGTAGGGCCCTTAAGTGGTTCCCGCTTTTGCAGGCTGTTCTGTAAAGTGTTTTCTTTTGTGGAAACAGGGTATATTACGTGGTGGTTGTGCTGTGCAATACAAAAAGTTAGGCATATAAACATGTCTATTCCAATATATGTTATCATGATTATATGTTATCATGATTACTCTAGCACAGTGGTTATCTAGCACAGTGATTATATGTTATCATGATTACTCTAGCACAGTGGTTATCTAGCACAGTGATTATATGTTATCATGATTACTCTAGCACAGTGGTTCCCAACTGCGGTCCTCAAGTTCCCCCACCAGTTCGTTCATATTTTCCAGATCTCCTCACAGGATTGCAAGTGAAATAATTAGCTCTACCTGTGGGTCTTTTAAAATGTGTCAGTGAGTAATGAATACACCTGTACACCAGCTAGGTGACCTGGAAAACACGAACTGCTGGGGGTACTTGAGGACCGAGGTTGGGAACCACTGCTCTAGCACATTACATGGTTCCAAAAAGGTATTTTTCAGTTCTAAAACACATTCTATTGCCTAACCCTTTATTATGATGCCTAGGAAAGTAGTGATGACGGACCTTATGTCAAATTTTTTTTGCAATTAAGTGATTAACTGTAAATTGCGCATGCATATGCTTTGCCCTGCGCATGCGCCAAAGTCTAATAGCGATGCCGCTTGTAGCGCTTACCTTCACGAACAGTGATTGACAAGTCAGGCTTCATTTGTGGGTACTGAACGCGGGTGTGTGTTTGGGTATCCGGACTCCAGGTCGACAGCACAAAGGTCGACACACCTTAGGTCGACGCCAATTGGTCGACACACCTTAGGTCGGCATGGACAAAAGGTCGACATGGACAAAAGGTCGACAGGAACAAGGTCGACATGGAAAAAGGTCGACATGAGGTTTTCACAATTTTTTTATTTTTTTGAACCTTTTCATACTTAACGATCCACGTGGACTACGATTGGAATGGTAAAGTGTGCCGAGCGAAGCGGTAGCGGACCGAAGGCACCATGCCCGAAGCATGGCGAGCGAACGCGGTGCACTAATTGGGGTTCCCGGTCACTCTACGAAGAAAACAACACCCAAAAAACATAAAAAACTCATGTCGACCTTTTTCCATGTCGACCTTGTTCCTGTCGACCTTTTGTCCATGTCGACATTTGCCCATGTCGACCTAAGGTGTGTCGACCAATTGACGGCGACCTAAGGTGTGTCGACCTTTGTGCTGTCGACCCTCAGTCCCAGACCCGTGTGTTTGGGTGTCTCTGTTCAGTCTGCCATGCTGCCTGCCCGTTGATTTTGAGGCAGCAACCACACCCCCCTCCCATGTATAATACCATTTATACATATCCACACCCCATTTTTTTATTATAGCAAGAGACCTTAACATATCAGATTTGCAAGCTTCCCACGTGGATGGTCTCCACTCTCCTGTACTGCTCTAGAGAAGCTACAGAGGAGAAGAAGACGGCCAGAATACAGGCAGCTAGGTAGATGGCTTTCAGCCAATAACACTTTCTTTTTTATTTTTATGTATCTGGCTCCTCAGTGTTGTGGAACTACAAATCTCAGGATGTCCAGTAGAGGTGAAGCTGGAACTACAAATCTCAGCATGTCCAGTAGAGGTGAAGCTGGAAGTTGTAACTCCAAAATAGCAGAAGTTACACTGAAACTTTCATCATATTCATAGCACCTAAAACCACCTTAAGAGATTGGGCACTGCAGTTTGTGCTGTGTGCTCATCCCCATAGCCCTTCATACCCCAGATTGACCTTGTCTTTACGTGTTGGCCTTGATTCATCCCCTGGCACACTTCAGTATGCAGGCGGCACCAGGGCCGGCGCTACCACTAGGCAGCTTTAGGCAGCTGCCTATGGGCGGCGACCACTGGAGGGCGGCACCGCCCAGTGAATGAAAGACGCTTCAGCTCAGCCAAACTCCTCCTATTTTTTAAGAGACGAGGAGCAGCTTGTGGGCGCCCGCCAAGTCTGTCTTCAACGTGCGTGACTGACTGTGTGAGGGAGTCCTGTTTTTGCAACCCTGCCGCTCCCCCCCCCCTCCCCCCTTCCCCCTTCCCTCTGCGATAGCAGCACCTGACCCGGCATAGATATACGTACCGCTGCGGTGCAGCCCTGCATAGTGGAATGTTCAAATAGGCTGCTGCAGGCAGCATGTGCTCCCGAGTAGTCCTACATTATCATTATGAGCTGGCTGTCTCCCGCGGCGCGTCGTCGTCATGATGCCCGCTCTGGTGTCCCGCCCCCACCCTGCATTTGGGCTCTGTAAGCAGTTCCCCGCTGGGCCGCTCCGCTGCCGCATCTTATTACCCGCTCCAGCGTGTGTGTCCCTGAGTTGTGGCTTACGGATCAGTCATCCACTGGGCTTGTTACCCGCTCCGACGCTCTCCCCCACGATTGGCTCCTGCAACTAGTTGTCCACATGCCCCCCTCACCGAATGGTACCTGCTGCCTCCCCGAGTCCCCCTCCTGCATCTTGTGACCTGATCCCCCCACAGCTGTTGGGCTCCCGCTGCCTCCCTCCCCCTTCCCCCCTCCTGCATCTTGTCACCGGCTCTTCTCACGGCTATTAGGCACCCGCTCCCTCTCCCCCCCTTCCTGCATCTTGTTAATAGGTTCCTCTTCCCCCCAAAATAGGGCTCCCCCATGTTGCCTCCCCCCCCGTATCTTGCTGCTAGCTTCCCCAATAACACCCCCCCCCCCCCCCGCAATTGAGCTCCCACAGCTTCCCCCCCCCCGCAATTGGGCTCCCACATGTTGCCTCCCCCCCCCCCCTCCTGTATCTTGATACTAGCTCCGCCCCCCCCTCCGCAGTTTGGCTCACACATGTTGTCTCCCCCCCTCCCCCTCCCTGGCAGGAGCACCCAGTACCAGGGGAGTACTAGGAGGACGTCTCCTCAACGTGAGTCGGTGAATGCATTCTTAACAGTCTTCGGGCTGTGTCTGGATCCGCGAGAGAGCTACACTGCACCTGAGGTTGATTGGACATGCGGCGGTGAGTGACTGGAGAGCCCTGTGCCCTCCTAACCCCCCCCCCCCCCCGTGTGTGGCCCCTGTACTCCCTGCCCCTGTGTGTTTGTGTCCTCTTCCCCTCACCATGGTGTGTGGCCCCCTGTGCCTCCCTGCCCCTGTGTGTGTGACACCTTGTGCCGCCCTCCCCCATGTATGGCACACTGTACACCCTCTGCCCCTGTGTGTGTGAAACCCTGTCCTGCCACCCCCCATGTGTGATTCACTTTGCACCCCCTGCACCTCTGTGTTTATGGTGCCCTGTGCCCCCTACCCCCCCCCCCCCCCCCTTGTGGGACACACTGTACACCCTTTGCCTCTGTGTGTGTCACCCTGTACCGACCGCAGGGGTGTGTTTTTGATCTGTGGGAGGGGTTAAATTGGCATTTTTGTTGTATTTTTTTTCCTGCCCTCTTCCTAATCATGTCCTGTGTCCCTGTCTCCCGGTCGGCGTCCATCGGTTCCTCTGTCCCCTGGTCACAGCCAATCACAGTCCATCATCCCACACCCTTTGCCTCCATAGTCAGGGCCCGTCAGCCCAAAGCCCCTGCCTCGTAGTCGCAGCCGAACACCCATGACCAGGAATGTGCTCACCTCGGTCACAGCCCATCGCCCAGGGACCTCTGCCTCACGTCGCAGCCTGTACCCACACACCTACTGCCCCTGCTCACGGGCTCTCGCCTGACACAGTCTGACACCCTCTTACACCATCTGTCCACTGGTTGCAGCCAGTTGTCCCATGCATCTGCGCACAGGTCGCCCCATGACCTCAGTCTCCTGGTCGCAGTCCACCAACCTGTTGCCACATTGCCTCTGAAACTTATAGATGTATTTCAATGAGGGTCTGGCATTTTGGGTGTGGTTTTGTGTGAATCTGGTTTGTTGTTTGTGAATTTTCAGTGGATCTGGATTTTTTTTTCTGTGTATTTTTCTGGATCTAGCGTCTTTCTGTGTATTTTTATGTGGATCTGGCTTTATGTGTTTTTGGTGGATCTGACTTTGTTTTGGTCTATTGTGTGGATCTGCATCGGGGATCTGGCTTTTTTCAACATGTCTTTATGTGGATGAGACCTTTTTGGTGTATTTTTATGTAAAACTGGATTTTTTAGATGCATTTGTATATAGGGGGTCATTCCGAGTTGTTCACTCGCAAGCTGATTTTTGCAGTTTTGCACACGCTAAGCCGCCGCCTACTGAAAGTGAATCTTAGCTTCTTAAAATTGCGAACGACGGATTCGCAATATTGCGATTACACACCTCGTCGCAGTTTCTGAGTAGCTCCAGACTTACTCGGCATCTGCGATCAGTTCAGTGCTTGTCGTTCCTGTGTAGACGTCACAAACACACCCAGCGTTCCCCCAGACACTCCCCCGTTTCTCCGGCCACTCCTGCGTTTTTTCCGGAAACGGTAGCGTTTTTTCCCACACGCCCATAAAACGGCCTGTTTCCGCCCAGTAACACCCATTTCCTGTCAATCACATTACGATCGCCAGAGCGAAGAAAAAGCCGTGAGTAAAAATCCTAACTTCTTAGCAAATTCACTTGGCGCAGTCGCAGTGCGAACATTGCGCATGCGCACTAAGCGGAAAAACGCTGCGATGCGACAAAAAATACAGAGCGAACAACTCGGAATGAGGGCCATAGATCTAGCTTGTTTCAATGTGGTTTGTGTGAATCTGTCGTTTTCAATATATATTTTTTTAGTGAATCTGGCTTTTTTCAATGTATTATGTGGATTTGTTTTTTTCCGTGTATCTTTATGTGGATTTGGCTTTTTCAATTTGCTTATGGGTCTGGCATTTTCAATGTATTTTTGTTTAGATCTGGCTTTTTTAAATGTGAGACAGAATTTCGCATACTCCGCCATCCAGTCCGGGTTTGGGGATGGCCATGCTTTAGCACAGGTGACTTAGTAGCCATGCTTGAGCACAGGTGATTTAGTACCTCTCTTTGATGTAGCTATCTGGACTCAAGTATGGATATCCTGGGGACCTGGACTGTAATGGCGGAGTATGGGGGGCTCTGATGGGATCCGTGGTGGCAATGTCGTCAGTTCATAATTCATCTATTCCAGTGGCTACCTGCCCATAGTGGTGCACCTTTTGCTTCCTTGTATCTCAGCTGTAGATTGTAAGCTTGCGAACAGGGCTTCCCTACCTCTCTGTTAATACCCAGTTTTGTTTTATTAGTGTTGTTTCCAATTGTAAAGCGCAACGGATTTTGCTGCGCTATGTAAGAAACTGTTAATAGATAAAATAATATTGTGTACTGAGAATTGTGGTGCTATTTGTTACCTGTGCTCTGGTTTTAGTTTTTTAGTTACTGTAATGTTAAGTTCTGTGAACCCTGTTTTGTTCTTGGGTGTGCCGTATGTACGGTGCTGCAAAACACTTGTAACACCTTATAAAAGAATATGTAATAATGATATGGGGGGGCGCGCAGGTTAAAGTTTTGCCTAGGGTGTCGAGAAACCTTGCACCAGCCCTGGGCGGCACCATATAATGCACCTGGCTCCATGCTACACCTCTGGTCACAAAGAGCCTTGTTTCCGTTAAGTATCTTTCTAATTTGTATCCCTATGGTTCATGCTGGGGTCTTAAAACATCACAAAAAATACATCACCAGGGATGGGAGACATTTGCCCCCAGGCCGCCGCGAGACTCCGGAGGGGTGGGTATATTCTATACTGCACCCATTATAGAAACGCCTATGTATCTAGTCATGTTCCTGGACCTGCTCATTGTAATGTGGTATAAAATTAACTGGAGGGCACATGTTTCATGATATGAACTGGGGGCACTGTAATGTGGCACAATATGAAGTGAAGGCACTATAATGTGGCATAATATGACCTGAGGGCACTGTATGACATAATGTATATTGATGGAGCCAGTGGCGGAACTAGCGAGCGGTGGGCCCAGGTGCGACAAAATGCTTTGGGCCCCCCCTCCTCATCCCATCCAAGTCCACCCCCTCACCCCTGGAGAGGATCTGGTGAGGGGGACCTGCTCAGGGCCAGAGAAATGGATACCTAGCAACAGTGCCGTATCTAGACATTTTAGCACTGTGTGCAAGAAACGGCATCGGAGCCCCACCCCTGCATGCAAAACAGGGGCAGTGCGCGGCGTAGGCACGCACAAAAATATATAGGGGTGTGGCTTCGTGGGGAAGGGGTGTGGCCACAAAATAATACCAATTCATAGTACGGTGCACAGTAGTCTCCATTATTCAAATTACGCCACACAGTAGCACCACTACACCAGGTAAGAGACCCTTTTACACCTTACAGCGGACAGATTCCCCTTTTTACACATTACGGCAGACAGCGTCCCCTTTTTACACATTAAGGCAGACAGCGTCCCCCATTTTACACATTACGGCAGACAGCGTCCCCTTTTTACACATTACGGCAGACAGTATCCCCCTTTTTACACATAACGGCAGACAGCGTCCCCCTTTTTACACATTGCGGCAGACAGCGTCCCCCTTTTTACACATTACGGCAGACAGCGCCCCCTTTTTACACAATACGGCAGACAGCGTCCCCCTTTTTACACATTAAGGCAGATAGTGTGCCCTTTTTACACATTACGGCAGACAGCGTCCCCCTTTTTACACATTATGGGAGACAGCGTCCCCTTTTTACACATTACGGCAAACAGCGTCCCCTTTTTACACATTACGTCAGACAGCGTCCCCCTTTTTACACATTACAGAAGAAAGAAAGAAAGAAAGAAAGAAAGAAAGAAAGAAAGAAAGAATTGTACTTACTGTCTCCGCTGGCAGTCAGGCTCCTTGGTGCAGCTTCTGGCAGAGATCTCGGGCAGGAGAGAAAGAGGAAGAACTGGCGGATACAGACAGGGGCGAAAAGGGCGAACGCCCCCCCTACACATATTGCGGCGGGATAAAAGGGGCCAGTTCCGGTCACCGCGACGAGCAGCACCTGCGGGCTGCGGCAGCACTAACACAGCCCGCAGCGCCCGCCGCCGCTGAGAGTCTGACTGAGGGAGAGACTAGTAAGTGCAGGGGGCCGGAGCCCAGAGCAAGCAGTGTGTTACTCACTGTCTTCTCCGCCGCGCCCGACTCCCCTCCCCCTTCCCAGCGGTAGCGTCTAGTTTCCCTTCATGAAGAGGACCTTCCAGGTCCTAATCACGAAGGCTGCATAGACACAACCCTGTCTCAGCCGCTCCGGCTCCTCCTCCTCCTCCTCAGTGATATGATGCCTCTGCGCAATGACAAACACTGTCATGCGCAGTAGGCATTTGTGGACGCCAAGGTTTCATTCAGGGGCAGGCTGGCGCCATTTTTACAGCAGCAGAGGAGCGGGCACGGAGAGAGGAGCTAAAGCCTGTAATTGCCTCGTTGTGTGTGTAGGTGAGCTGTCTAGATCTGTCACTTTCCCTGTCCCTCTGTCACTCTCCCTGTCCCTGCTGTCACTTTCCCTATCCCTTTATCACTCTCCCTGTCCCTATGTCCCTGCTGTCTCATTCCATGTGGCATGATGTGAATTTCGCCTCATTCAGTGTGCTATTATGTGAATTTCGGCTCATTCAGTGTGGTATAGTGTGAATTTTGGCTCATGCTGTGTGCTATAATGTGAATTTCGGCTCATTCAGTGTGCTATAATGTGAATTTTGGCTCATACCGTGTGCTATAATGTGAGTTTCTGCTCATTCAGTGTGCTATAATGTGAATTTCTGCTCATACAGTGTGTTATAATGTGAATTTCGGCTCATTCAGTAAGCTATAATGTGAATTTCGGCTCATTCAGTGTGCTATAATGTGACTTTCGGCTCATGCTGTGTGCTATAATGTGAATTTTGGCTCATTTTGTGTGCTATAATGTGAATTTCTACTCATACAGTGGGCTATAATGTGAATTTCGGCTCATTCGGTGGGCTATAATGTGAATTTCGGCTCATTCAGTGTGCTATAATGTGAATTTCATCTCATTCTGTGTGGTATAATGTGAATTTGTCTCATTCTGTGTGCTTTAATGTGAATTCCGGCTCATTCATTGTACTATAATGTGAATTTCTGCTCATACAGTGTGCTATAATGTGAATTTCATCTCATTCTGTGTGGTATAATGTGAATTTTGTCTCATTCTGTGTGCTACAATGTGAATTTCATCTCATTCTGCGTGGTATAATGTGAATTTCGTCTCATTCTTTGTGGTATAATGTGAATTTTAGCTCATACTGTGTGCTAAAATGTGTACCATTGTTGTCCTATTACTTATGCCATCACAGGATCTATTAAAAGAAATGAGTATTTATATAATGCATTTTTTACTGCTAAAGTAAATTTATTTAACTTTTTTTTTCTCTGAAAGTGGACTGGTAGCCCAAATCTGGGCTGCATGATTGTGCATGTGCGATCTACGAATGTGCAGATGCATGCAGGAATGGCAATTCGACAGTCTGTATCACCAGTGCGCAGGGTTCTCTTTAATAACTGGCAACAACAGGAAATTTTAGAAGCGAACGGGAGGTACATTTCGAAGTGGGAGGAGCTATGATCAGGGGGAGGGATCATCATGCTTAAACCCCTAAAAGTTAAGTCTAGATCCGCCACTGGGAGGAGGAGGGACGTGGAGGAGGGAGCCGCAGCAGCGCTGTGTTATTGGGGGAGGCGCTGCTGCTGCTGTCCCTGTCTTTCACCATAGGCTGCCCTCCGCCGCTGTGAATTCTGAGATGCGCTTCCCAGCATTCACAGCGGCGGAGGAAAGCTTATGGTGAAGCAGAGGGACAGCAGCAGCGCCTCTACCAATGAAATAGCGCTGCTGCTGCTCCCTCCTCCACCTCCCTCCTCCTCCTTCTCCCCTGTGGCCGCTGCGCTCCTCTCCTCTCCTGTGTGCTGCGGGCGGCTGTGTGCTGCGGGCGGTGGTTGCCCGCAGCACACAGCGGCATGTAATGAGTCAGTTTGACTCATTGCATGCTTTGGGCCGCTGGACAGTGGCGGACCCCAGTGCAAGGCACTGTCTGCACTGGCGGTAGTTCCGCCACTGGATGGAGCTGTGTTTCATGTGTTCTGGCAGCCCTGCAATGTGACATAACGTGAACTAGGGCACTACTATGGTTCATAAAATATACTAGGGAACTGCCATGGGCCCTCATTCCGAGTTGTTCGCTCGCTAGCCGCTTTTCGCAGCAATGCACACGCTAAGCCGCCGCCCTCTGGGAGTGAATCTTAGCTTAGCAGAATTGCGAACGAAAGATTCGCAATCACACTCCGATCACCAGAACGAAGAAAAAACCTTGTAATGCCGTGAGGAAAATACTAAACTTCTTAGCAAATTTACTTGGCGCAGCCGCAGTGCAAACATTGCGCATGCGCAGTTAGCGGAAAATCGCACCGATGCGAAGGAAAATAACGAGCGAACAACTCGGAATGAGGGCCATGGTTCAGAAAATTAACTAGGGCACTACCATGGAGCTTAACATTAACCAAGGCACTATTATGGGACATAACACTAACTAAGGAACTATGGGCCTAATTCAGTAAGGATTGTTAAACATCCTAGTGATATTTGGTGGACCCCCTTCCTTCAAAGTAAAGCATTCATTACCTTCAACCCAGAAATAAAGACACGGAGACTTGGATTTTGGCAGAAAAATTGCTAGCTATTTATTTGACCCTAACCAATAGCAAACCTGTAATAGAAAATTTTATTAAGATGCCGATCCAGCCGGCATATGGTGGCAGCAAAAAGAACGGCTCTATTAACCTAAATTAACCGTAAAATACTAAAAATTCGAAACCATCCTAATTTTACTACAACTATCAAAAACTGGTAATAGGTGACAACTCAACCCCCACAGTGGCTACCCACCCTGATGGGTGCCCTGCCGCTGCCTTCCCGGACGGGTGGTCAAGCGGCCAATCAGTCGATGGAGGTGAGTGCACCTAAACCACACCAAACTGTAAAACACTACAGCTTACCATACAAATACAAACTGCCGTTCTTTTCCGCCAATAAATAGCCAACGATAAAACCAGCCAACAATTAAACGCCAAGGCACCACGTGCCAGAATTTCTGACCACAGGGGCGGGAGGGTGGGAAGGCAAATCACCACAAGAGAGAGCTAAAATGGCCTCACCTTCCCTATATATAATAAACCCTCCCCTTCCAAAAAAGGGCTGTACTTTCCTCACAGCTAGGTCCACCCCTCACCAGATGTTTAACTCTTTCCTTTCCTATGCAGTCAATTCTCTCTCCTAAACATCCTAGTGATATTTGGTGGACCCCCTTCCTTCAAAGTAAAGCATTCATTACCTTCAACCCAGAAATAAAGACACGGAGACTTGGATTTTGGCAGAAAAATTGCTAGCTATTTATTTGACCCTAACCAATAGCAAACCTGTAATAGAAAATTTTATTAAGATGCCGATCCAGCCGGCATATGGTGGCAGCAAAAAGAACGGCTCTATTAACCTAAATTAACCGTAAAATACTAAAAATTCGAAACCATCCTAATTTTACTACAACTATCAAAAACCGGTAATAGGTGACAACTCAACCCCCACAGTGACTACCCACCCTGATGGGTGCCCTGCCGCTGCCTTCCCGGACGGGTGGTCAAGCGGCCACTAAGTCGATGGAGGTGAGTGCACCTAAACCACACCAAACTGTAAAACACTACAGCTTACCATACAAATACAAACTGCCGTTCTTTTCCGCCAACAGCGAAAGACTCATCCCCAAAGTCTTCGCACCGCCACCATAACCTACCCTAACTCCTGCAAAACGAAACCCAGATCCTCCAGGAAAAACATCATCCCCTCATTGGATAGATGTACCCCATCAGGCCGAAAAAGGTGACTGTCTCTAAACCGAATCCTAGGGTGGCGAACTACCTTGCCTCCGTGGGACAGTACCCACTTCGCCACCGCCCCATTCACCTTTTTCCGGGCCTCATCAATCTGGCGACCATCCGCCACACCCCTCCAACTCAACCTTGGCACCATCAAGGAGAAAACCAATACGCAATTGGTCCATGCTGCGGCCACACTTGCCAGATCCTGTATCATGGCCCACCGCAGATCCAAGGATGTCCTCTTCCCCAGGTCGTTGCCACCTAGATGGACAACCAAGACCCTAGGGACTCCATGCTTGCTGGCCTGACTAACTAGCCTACTCTTCAGCTCGCTCCACCTCATCCCTCGCCAGCCAAGCCATCTAACACCCTGCGCTCCAGGCACCGTCTGAGCCCCCTCCGAGGCCACAAACTTGGCTGCCCAGTATACATAAGAGTGGCAGACCACCCAAATAGCCAAATTGTCTTCAAACCAACCTGAAGAGGGGGGGAAAAAAAAGGGGGGTAAAATTGATTACTAAAAGCTTCATTAATTGCTTTCACCTGAAGGATCTGCCAAAAAGAAAAACTTTATTTCTCGCTATTGCAGCAGTCACGGCCTAGCCGATCTGCACCATGCTTCTTGCCAATTTGAAGCAAACAGAGACACACAATGGGGAAGTTCAAAATAAAGTCAAACGAAATTAAAACAGGGGTGGGGGGGGGGTGGGGGGGTATAAAATGGGAAACACATGTAATAACTCAGCTGGAGGTGAAAGCGTAAAGACCTGCTGAGGGACTCTGATTAGAACAGATTAGCCGAATTGTAGATTAGAATTCAGTCCGTCAAGTCAGGCAAAAAATCGCAAAATAACTCCAGACCCCCGCTGCCGGATCATGCCAGCAACGGCGAGTAGCTAATCCCTGAGTAGGATAAAAAAGGGGGAAACCAACAAACGCACAATACCATAACGCACAGAACTGTAACAACATGATATAAAATGCAAATAACAAAACACCACGCGCAATCCGACCTCTCATGCAACGGGGCGAATATATCGTCTGTAACTTGACGACTTCCATCGCCCCACCGCCTGGATTTCAGTTCTGGACAAATCCGCCGCCGCAGCCGACGTCGCAGCGCCTATTCGAAAGGAATGGGTACCGAACGCAGCGGGTGGGAGGCCCAAGCTCGCCAAACAACGACTCAGCATCCAACGAAATTGGTATTTCGTTACCGGCAGCCCGTCATAATGCAATAGCCATGACCCCCTCCCAACGGGTCGCACCGCCACATATTGCACTGCCAGACCTACTGGGCAAACGCTCTCCTCATGCGCCGGAACCAAAGTGACCCAACGACCTCTCCCCACTTGGTCCGTCTTAGAGCGCCGCAATCTGCATAGCAAGGACCTCTCACCCACCACCACGTCTCCGACCAGCATGCGCGAATCTGTTCTCTTGGAAGGCGCTACCAACTCCGAAACCCTAAAGGCCCCGTGGTAAGCCATTGAGAACGCCAAACTGAACAAAAGCGTCTCAAACCTGGACGACGCGACTCGCCCAACCGCCGCAATGACGGCCGGCAACAAAGCCGCATCGATGGGCCGCCTCCTATCAGGTGGCGTCGGCGCGACTCGCGCCCATCCTTTCATCGCCTTCCGCAGAACATCGCTTTTTGTCACATCGGGGACGCCCCGCAGTTTGCTGAAAAACGAGACCCCAGCCAAGTACCGGGATACCACCGCTCGGGACCTACCCGAAACATACAGCTGCCAAATAAAAGAAAGCATCAGCCGATGCCTGCTCTTACCTTGTTGCTGACGTCCTTGGACAAACTCCTCCCACTCGCTCCAAGCTTGTCCGTAAGCCTTGAGCGTGGCTGGCGCGACTGACCGCAACGCTAGACCATCCAGTCCGACCCGATCACCTGCCAAACATAACCGGGACAATGAAAACCTTGCTCGTCGGCCTCGGGTGCCAACAACCAAAACCTGTGCCACTGTCGCCGCGACAAAGCGTCGGCAATTCCATTCTCCAAACCGGGCACATGCTGCGCGCGGAACCACAGGTTCCTACGCAAGCATGTCAAAAGCAATTGTCCCAGCACCCGCAGAACCACCAACGACTTTGCCCTCTGGTTATTAATCGCATGCACCACGCCCAAATTATCGCATCTAAACAAAATGCTGCGATTAGCCAGCCGATCGCCCCAGACCTCCAACGCCACCATAATGGGAAAAAGCTCCAGAAGCACCAGGTCCTTTGTTAGACCCTCGCCATGCCATTTCGCCGGCCAGGATGCCGCGCACCAAGATCCCTCCAGAAAGCAACCGAATCCAGAGGCACCCGCTGCGTCGGTGAACAGCTGCAACCGCTCGCTGTCCACCGCTGGCGCCTGCCATATACACACCCCGTTGAAATCCTCCAGGAACGAGGCCCATATGGTCAAATCCCTTTTTATTTCGGAGGACAAACGCACAAAATGGTGTGGTCTGGCACACCCCGCCGTCGCCCTTACTAGCTTCCGGCAGAAAACCCTGCCCATCGGTATTACCCGACAAGCAAAGTTCAACATGCCCAGCAAGGACTGCGCCTGCCGCAGCGTAACTTTACGCGACCCTTCGAACCGGCAAATGGCGTCGCGGAGCTTCGAAACCTTGTCCCGGGGCAGTCAACACTCTCCCGCCACCGTGTCAATTTCAATCCCCAAAAATGACAGGCAGGAGGCCGGACCCTCTGTTTTGTCCACGGCCACGGGAACACCGAAGTGGTAAAACAGAGCTCGGATGCTAAAAAGCAAGTCGCCGCAGCGTGGAGAATTAGCCGGACCCGCACACAGAAAGTCATCGAGGTAATGGGCAACCCCGTGACCCCCTGACGAAGACTCCACGCACCAATGAAGAAACGTGCTAAAACGCTCGAAAAATGAGCATGAAACGGAACATCCCATCGGCAAACATTTGTCGATGAAATACTCCGCCCCAATCCTGAAACCCATAAATCGGAATGAGTCCGGATGCAACGGCAATAACCTAAACGCTGACTCAACATCAATCTTAGCCATGAGGGCCCCAGTCCCGTAGCTGCGGACCATCTCTAACGCCTCGTCGAATGACTGATACACCACCGAGCAATGAGCCGGCGGTATTGCGTCATTGACCGACGCCCCCGATGGGTAAGAAAGATGCTGAATGAGCCGGAAAGTGCCTGGAGTCTTCTTAGGGACCACCCCGACCGGAGAGAAGACCAAGTCATCCACCGGGGGTGACATAAACGGTCCCTCCATCCTGCCCAACCTGACCTCTTTATCCACTTTCTCCCGTAGCACTACCGGCAAGGCTCGGGCAGATTGGAGGTTCCTCCGTGCCCGCACGGACACCTCGCTCGCAACAGGCAAGCGAAAACTAAACTTAAAACCGGAAAACAAAAAATTCGCATCCTCCCTATTCGGATACAAGTCCAACCACCGGCCCATAGTCTCCAATTTAATTGGTGTTGGAGCTCTGCAGAGCGGTCCCGCTCGCGGCCTGTCTGGGGTAAGCTTGCTTACCCCGCGCCCCCTGCCGACCGCCTTTGAAGCAGGAGGAGGCTGGGTGGGATCCGCCACACTGCAGGCAGGAGTGTCGAAAACGACACTGCTTGCCGAAGGAACATGTCCCGCTGTTAAACGCGAAACACTTTCCTCTTGTGGCGGCTCGCCCTCCTGCACGGACGGCCGATCCACCTGCCTTGGCCAATCCGCCGTCCACGCCGGACCCCTGGGCTGACGACCCTGCGCGGCGCCCGTCCGCCCCCGGTTTCCGGGGTTCCTCCGCCTGCTGCGAGGCCCGGGTTACTTTGAGCCAGACCTCCACATCCTTGAACCCGAAGTCCATGACCCTCAAACCATCCTGCTTTTCCTGAAATTCCTGATCATACCGACGCCACTCAGAGCCCGAGAATGTGCGCTGCATGTCGTGTACGAGATGCAGATACCGGATTACATTCATGTGCTCCTCCGGCCTGTCCTCCAAGTAGCACGCCGCAAATACCCAGAAACCGGCCAGCCAATTATCGAAGGACCGGAATGCCTCAGCCCCGATGCCCTTCTTCGCGGCCGCCGCCTTATAATCCTTCTTCATGGCCTTTGTCAATACAAACACATCCACGAAGTCACCCCTACGAATCTTCTTGCGGCAGCTATCCAGCAGCCCTCGCATTATGGCGGTGTAGTCGCAGCGAACGACCCCGGGCAAATCGCGGCGCTTCTTGGCCCTACGAGCTTCCTCGCTAAGCCGCTTGCGCCGCTTCCGCCTCTTCTGCTGACTTGCTGCCCGCTTGGCAAATTTCGCCGCCCTCTTCTTCGCCCTAGTAGTACTACTTACTTCGGACGCCTGCGACGACAGAGAAGATGAAGAGGAGGAAGAAGAAGAGCTGCGAGAACTCGAGCTCGTGGGGGAACCCGATACCGACTGCACCACCTCACCTGATGCCGTCGACCGCTCCGACCTGGAATCCTCTGGTGCGTCCACCTCGACGTCCTGCTCCCTGGAGCCTGCCATCTCAACTTCCTCGTGGTCTCCTATAAAAGATAAAGAAGAGGGGGACCTGGCCCGCACACGCGGCGCATGCCGCACCCTACGTGGGGGGGGGGGCGCTGCGGCCGCACGTCCTAGCCCATCCTGTCCCGGACCTAACTCCAATTCCGCGGCGGCCGCTCCAAGCTCCCGGCAGGCGCGAGCCACCCGTTGCGCCGCTGAGGCCCTCCGCCTGCCGGATCCGCCTGCCTCCGCAGACACGCCGGAATTTGCCGCCGCCCTCGGGGAGGCTACCGCAGCTAGCTGCCCCAACGCCTCCACCACCGTGGCCAGGGCCGACGCCAGCGCCCCGGAAGTGTCCCGACCGCCGTGTAACCCGGCAATGGACCCCGAAGGACCTCTGGCCTGGGCGCGATCCCGCGCCCGTCGCCCGCCGGTCGCGACCCGGGCACCCGACGCCCCAGCGGGAAAGCGGGGGCACCCCAGTCGGAGCCCCCACTCTCCCCTTCTGCATCCTATTCCTCCCCTTGTGGATAAGAACTATTCCCCGATCCCGGGGAGGACTCGCAGCCATGCTGCGCAGCACGTGCCGCGGCCCTGCGGCCACTAACCCATTCCCTTTCCCCCCTCCCCCCCCCCCGAAAGCCGCTGCGTCCCGGCTCCGGAGGAGTGTTTAGGGGAGACAGGGAAGACCGCGGTGCAGCTGCGCCCGGTCGCGCGCGCACTGCACCGCCCGCGTTGGGCACGCGCGCATCCCGTGCGTGCGCCCCGTCACTGCTCCCCGCCGTGTCCTCCATCTCCTGCCGTGCACTGCCCTGCCTCTGGCCTCCTCGAGCCCTACTAGGCTGCTCCCCCCTGCTCCTCACCCCCCCTGGCTCCTGCCGTACTCCGGCAGCCGGGGAGTTATATCAGGGGACAGAGACCCTGGCGGCGCCGCTGCGCGCACTCGTGCGCGGCTCGCGCCGCCTGTGGCGAGCGTGGGCACGTGCCCACCTCGTGCGCGCGACCCACCGCTTCCCGCCACGGAGCTCCCGGCCGCCGCATCCGACACCGCGGCCGCGCGAGGCTCAGAGACAGGCCCCGCGCGGCGACTATCCGAACCCCTTCCAGCCCTCCTCCCCTGCCCAGCACTTCCACTCGTCCGAGGCAATGAGGAGGAGGTAAAGGCCGGGCCCGACTGCACCGCCCGGCGCCCTCCGCGGCGCGCATGCGCGCGCCCGCGGGCGCCCAACGCTGCCTCTGCATCTGCTGCTCCAGGAGGCGAGGGCCGCTGCCCGACGACCTCTGGGCGGCCTACACGTACCTCCGCCCCCCCCCCCCCGCCGCCCGCGCCCGGCCGGCAACGCCGGCCCGGCCCACAGCGGCGAGGCCGACCTGGTCCGCCGCGCATTGCTCCTGCCCGCGCTCGTGGAGGCCCCGGGGGACGGAGCCCCGTCCCCCAGGCCACCCACCCCTTCCCCTGGCCCAGCTCCACCGCCAGAAAAGCGGTACCGAGCTGGAGGCCCAGCGGAACGCTGAGGGCGGGCAGACATAATCCTATGCAGAGAGATGTAACAGGCAAAGGGGGACACAGTGGCTGTGTAATAACTTGCACAATTTATGTGGGCAAAACAATTTCTGCACTGCAGCACTCACCCACAAGGCAAATCACCAACAGAGAGAGCTAAAATGGCCTCACCTTCCCTATATATATTAAACCCTCCCCTTCAAAAAGGGCTGTACTTTCCTCACAGCTAGGTCCACCCCTCACCAGATGTTTAACTCTTTCCTTTCCTATGCAGTCAATTCTCTCTCCTAAATTGCAAAATCGCAAATAGGGCAATTATCGGCAGACTACGCATGCGCTGTGAACACATTGCACGTGACCAAAGTGTGATCACTTTGCAATCGCAGGCAAAGATGAAATTCGACAGCAAAGTGATTGACAGGAAGTGACCATTTGTGGGAGGCAACATAGTGTATGTGGGGAGTGGTTTGGAAAACGTAGGCGTGTCATGGCCATTTTTGGGGCATCTGGCGTCAACTTTAATCGCTACAATGAAAAACATGGCGCCCTGTGCGACCGCAGTTGCATTATTCTGAGTAGGTATGGGCCAACTGCAACTGACAATGGTGCTGAATTTCTGTGTAAGTGTGTATGCATTGCAGTTATGCGACTGCATATGCAAATTTGGGAATGCAGTGGTGGGTGTCCTTTTCCTTTCTGGACGGCTATTCACATGCATTTTCTAGCAGAAGCAGGATTCAGAAAATCACAATTTCTGTCTAAATAGCGATCCAAGCTGAATGAGGTCCTATGATCATAAGAGGTGATCTGGTCTTTTGAGAGCACAGCCACACTATCCAAGAAAACACTTTTTCATACAGTATATTTAATTGGCTACATGTATTGCACACGGTTTTCGTGTGTTCCAAATGCCTCCCTATCCGTGCCCCATGATAGCCTCCCAACAGCCACTATTTAGTTGGCACAGTCCTAACTACCAAGATGAGGACTAAAGTTTTCCCTGATTCAGGACCATTTGAGGCGTATGTCCAGCGTCATTCAGCTGCATGGTGACCGTTGATTGCCAAGCCAGGTATTGAAAGGAAGGGGTGTAACTGTATATATGGGGAAAGGATGGGGTGTATATTTGGGGACAGGATGGGGTGCATATTTGGGGAAAGTATGGGGTATATATATGGGGAAAAATAAGAATTTACTCACCGGTAATTCTATTTCTCGTAGTCCGTAGTGGATGCTGGGGACTCCGTAAGGACCATGGGGAATAGACGGGCTCCGCAGGAGACTGGGCACTCTATAAGAAAGATTTGGTACTATCTGGTGTGCACTGGCTCCTCCCTCTATGCCCCTCCTCCAGACCTCAGTTAGGATACTGTGCCCGGAAGAGCTGACACAATAAGGAAGGATTTTGAATCCCGGGTAAGACTCATACCAGCCACACCAATCACACCGTATAACTCGTGATATTATACCCAGTTAACAGTATGAAATATAACTGAGCCTCTCAACAGATGGCTCAACAATAACCCTTTAGTTAGGCAATAACTATATACAAGTATTGCAGACAATCCGCACTTGGGATGGGCGCTCAGCATCCACTACGGACTACGAGAAATAGAATTACCGGTGAGTAAATTCTTATTTTCTCTGACGTCCTAGTGGATGCTGGGGACTCCGTAAGGACCATGGGGATTATACCAAAGCTCCCAAACGGGCGGGAGAGTGCGGATGACTCTGCAGCACCGAATGAGAGAACTCAAGGTCCTCCTCAGCCAGGGTATCAAATTTGTAGAATTTAGCAAACGTGTTTGCCCCTGACCAAGTTGCAGCTCGGCAAAGTTGTAAAGCCGAGACCCCTCGGGCAGCCGCCCAAGATGAGCCCACCTTCCTCGTGGAATGGGCTTTCACTGATTTAGGATGCGGCAATCCAGCCGCAGAATGCGCCAGCTGAATTGTGCTACAAATCCAGCAAGCAATAGTCTGCTTAGAAGCAGGAGCACCTATTTTGTTGGGTGCATACAGGATAAAAAGCGAGTCAGTTTTCCTGACTCCAGCCGTCCTGGAAACATAAATTTTCAAGGCCCTGACTACGTCCAGTAACTTGGAATCCTCCAAGTCCCTAGTAGCCGCAGGCACCACAATAGGTTGGTTCAAGTGAAAAGCTGATACCACCTTAGGGAGAAACTGGGGACGAGTCCTCAATTCTGCCCTATCCATATGGAAAATCAGATAAGGGCTTTTACATGACAAAGCCGCCAATTCTGACACACGCCTGGCCGAAGCCAAGGCCAATAACATGACCACTTTCCACGTGAGATATTTCAGATCCACAGTTTTAAGTGGTTCACACCAATGTGATTTTAGGAAACTCAACACCACATTGAGATCCCAAGGTGCCACAGGAGGCACAAAAGGGGGCTGAATATGAAGCACTCCCTTTACAAAAGTCTGAACTTCAGGCAGAAGAAAATCGACAGAGCCGAAATCTGGACCTTAATGGAACCCAATTTTAGGCCCATAGTCACTCCCGACTGTAGGAAGTGCAGAAAACGACCCAGCTGAAATTCCTCTGTAGGGGCCTTCCTGGCCTCACACCACGCAACATATTTTCGCCAAATGCGGTGATAATGGTTTGCGGTTACTTCTTTCCTGGCTTTTATCAGCGTAGGAATGACTTCCTCCGGAATGCCCTTTTCCTTTAGGATCCGGAATTCAACCGCCATGCCGTCAAACGCAGCCGCGGTAAGTCTTGGAACAGACAGGGCCCCTGCTGTAGCAGATCCTGTCTGAGCGGTAGAGGCCATGGGTCCTCTGATAACATTTCTTGAAGTTCTGGGTACCAAGCTCTTCTTGGCCAATCCGGAACCACGAGTATCGTTCTTACTCCTCGCCTTCTTATTATTCTCAGTACCTTTGGTATGAGAGGCAGAGGAGGGAACACATAAACCGACTGGTACACCCACGGTGTCACTAGAGCGTCCACAGCTATCGCCTGAGGGTCCCTTGACCTGGCGCAATATCTCTTTAGCTGTTTGTTGAGGCGGGACGCCATCATGTCCACCTGTGGCCTTTCCCAACGGTTTATCAACAGCAGGAAGACTTCTGGATGAAGTCCCCACTATCCCGGGTGTAGGTCGTGTCTGCTGAGGAAGTCTGCTTCCCAGTTGTCCACTCCCGGAATGAACACTGCTGACAGTGCTAGTACGTGATTTTCCGCCCATCGGAGAATCCTTGTGACTTCTGCCATCGCCATCCTGCTTCTTGTGCCGCCCTGTCGGTTTACATGGGCGACTGCCGTGATGTTGTCTGATTGGATCAGAACCGGCTGGTTTTGAAGCAGGGGCCTTGCCTGACTTAGGGCAATGTAAATGGCCCTCAGTTCCAGAATATTTATGTGTAGGGACGACTCCTGACTTGACCAAAGTCCCTGGAAATTTCTTCCCTGTGCGACTGCGCCCCAGCCTCGAAGGCTGGCATCCGTGGTCACCAGGACCCAGTCCTGTATGCCGAATCTGCGGCCCTCTAGAAGATGAGCACTCTGCAGCCACCACAGTAGAGACACCCTGGACCTTGGAGACAGGGTTATCAGTTGATGCATCTGAAGATGCGATCCCGACCACTTGTCCAAGAGGTCCCACTGGAAGGTCCTTGCATGGAACCTGCAGAATGGAATTGCTTCGTATGAAGCCACCATTTTTCCCAGGACTCGTGTGCAGTGATGCACCGATACCCGTTTTGGTTTTAGGAGGTCTCTGACTAGAGATGACAGCTCCTTGGCTTTCTCCTGCGGGAGAAACACTTTTTTTCTGTTCTGTGTCCAGAATCATCCCAAGGAACAGTAAGCGTGTGGAAGGAACCAGTTGTGACTTTGGAATGTTTAGAATCCAGCCATGCTGTTGTAGCACTTCCCGAGATAGTGCTACTCCGACCAGTAACTGCTCCCTGGACCTCGCCTTTATTAGGAGATCGTCCAAGTACGGGATAATTAAAACTCCCTTTTTTCGAAGGAGTATCATCATTTCTGCCATTACCTTGGTAAACACCCTCGGTGCCGTGGACAGTCCAAACGGTAGTGTCTGGAATTGGTAATGGCAATCCTGTACCACAAATCTGAGGTACTCCTGGTGAGGAAGGTAAATTGGGACATGCAGGTAAGCATCCTTGATGTCCAGGGATACCATGTAATCCCCCTCGTCCAGGCTTGCAATAACCGCCCTGAGCGATTCCATCTTGAACTTGAATCTTTTTATGTATGTGTTCAAGGATTTCAAATTTAAAATGGGTCTTACCGAACCGTCCGGTTTCGGTACCACAAACAGTGTGGAATAGTAACCCCGTCCTTGTTGAAGTAGGGGTACCTTGACTATCACCTGCTGGGAATACAGCTTGTGAATTGCCTCTAGTACAGCCTCCCTGCCCGAGGGAGTTGTCGGTAAGGCCGATTTGAGGAAACGGCGGGGGGGAGGCGCCTCGAATTCCAGCTTGTACCCCTGAGATACTACTTGAAGGATCCAGGGATCCACCCGTGAGCGAACCCACTGATCGCTGAAATTTTTAAGGCGGCCCCCCACCGTACCTGGCTCCGCCTGTGGAGCCCCACCGTCATGCGGCGGATTTGGAAGAAGCGGGGGAGGACTTTTGCTCCTGGGAACCTGCTGTGTGTTGCAGCTTTTTTCCCCTTCCTCTGCCTCTAGACAGAAAGGACCCGCCTTTTCCCCGCCTGTTTTTCTGGGGTCGAAAGGACTGTACCTGATAATACGGCGCTTTCTTAGGCTGTGAGGGGACATGGGGCAAAAATGCTGACTTCCCAGCTGTTGCTGTGGAAACAAGGTCTGAGAGACCATCCCCGAATAACTCCTCACCCTTATAAGGCAAAACTTCCATGTGCCTTTTAGAATCTGCATCCCCTGTCCACTGCCGAGTCCATAAGCCTCTCCTAGCAGAAATGGACAATGCACTTATTCTAGATGTCAGCCGGCAGATCTCCCTCTGTGCATCTCTCATGTACAAGACTGAGTCTTTTATATGCTCTACGGTTAGCAATATAGTGTCCCTGTCTAGGGTGTCAATATTTTCCGACAGGGAATCTGACCAAGCAGCAGCAGCACTGCACATCCACGCTGAAGCAATAGCTGGTCTCAGTATAACACCAGTGTGTGTATATATAGACTTTAGGATAGCCTCCTGCTTTCTATCAGCAGGTTCCTTTAGGGCGGCCGTATCCGGAGACGGTAGTGCCACCTTTTTAGACAAACGTGTGAGCGCTTTATCCACCCTAGGGGGAGTTTCCCAACGTGACCTATCCTCTGGCGAGAAAGGGAACGCCATTAGTAATTTTTTTGAAATCACCAATTTTTTATCGGGGAAAGCCCACGCTTCTTCACACACTTCATTTAATTCTTCAGATGGGGGAAAAACTATTGGTAGTTTTTTCTCCCCAAACATAATACCCTTTTTTGAGGTACCTGGGTTTATATCAGAAATGTGTAATACCTCTTTCATTGCCTCAATCATGCAACGAATGGCCCTAGTGGACATTAAATTTGACTCATCGTCGTCGACACTGGTATCAGTATCCGTGTCGACATCTGTGTCTGCCATCTGAGGTAGTGGGCGTTTCAGAGCCCCTGATGGCCTTTGAATTGTCTGGGCAGGCACGAGCTGAGAAGCCGGCTGTCCCGCATTTGGCATGTCGTCAAATTTTTTATGTAAGGAGTCGACACTTGCACGTAATTCCTTCCATAAGTCCATCCACTCAGGTGTCTGCCCCGCAGGGAGTGACATCACATTTATAGGCATCTGCTCTGCCTCCACATAAGCCTCCTCATCAAACATGTCGACACAGCCGTACCGACACACCGCACACACACAGGGAATGCTCTTAAAGGAGACAGGACCCCACAAAAGCCCTTTGGGGAGACAGAGAGAGAGTATGCCAGCACACACCAGAGCGCTATATAATGCAGGGACTAACTGTATTATGTCCCCTTATAGCTGCTATAAGTTATACTGCGCCTAAATTTAGTGGCCCCCCTCTCTTTTTTACCCTTTCTGTAGTGTAGACTGCAGGGGAGAGTCAGGGAGCTTCCTTCCAGCGGAACTGTGAGGGAGAAATGGCGCCAGTGTGCTGAGGGAGATGGCTCCGCCCCTTTTTCGGCCGACTTTTCTCCCGCTTTTTTCTGTATTCTGGCAGGGGTAATTACCACATATATAGCCTCTGGGGCTATATATTGTGGTTATTTTGCCAGCCAAGGTGTTTTTATTGCTGCTCAGGGCGCCCCCCCCCCAGCGCCCTGCACCCTCAGTGACCGGAGTGTGAAGTGTGTATGAGGAGCAATGGCGCACAGCTGCAGTGCTGTGCGCTACCTTGGTGAAGACTGAAGTCTTCTGCCGCCGATTTTCCGGACCATCTTCTTGCTTCTGGCTCTGTAAGGGGGACGGCGGCGCGGCTCCGGGAACGAACACCAAGGACGGGTCCTGCGGTCGATCCCTCTGGAGCTAATGGTGTCCAGTAGCCTAAGAAGCCCAAGCTAGCTGCAAGCAGGTAGGTTCGCTTCTTCTCCCCTTAGTCCCTCGTTGCAGTGAGCCTGTTGCCAGCAGGTCTCACTGTAAAATAAAAAACCTAACATATACTTTCTTTCTAGGAGCTCAGGAGAGCCCCTAGTGTGCATCCAGCTCGGCCGGGCACAGAAATCTAACTGAGGTCTGGAGGAGGGGCATAGAGGGAGGAGCCAGTGCACACCAGATAGTACCTAATCTTTCTTATAGAGTGCCCAGTCTCCTGCGGAGCCCGTCTATTCCCCATGGTCCTTACGGAGTCCCCAGCATTCACTAGGACGTCAGAGAAAATGGGGTGCATATTTGGGGAAAGGATGGGGTGTATATTTGGGGAAAGGATGGGGTGTATATTTGGGGAAAGGATGGGATGTATGTTTGGGGAAAGGATGGGGTGCATACTTGGGGAAAGGATGGGGTGTACATTTGGGGAAAGGATTAGATGCACATTTGGGGAAAGGAAGGGGTGCATATTTGGGGAAAGGATGGGGTGTATATTTGGGGAAAGGATGGGGTGCATATTTGGGGAAAGGAAGGGGTGTATATTTGGGGAATGGAAGGGGTGTATATTTGGGGAATGGAAGGGGTGTATATTTGGGGAAAGGATGGGGTGCATATTTGGGGAAAGCATGGGGTGCATATTTGGGGAAAGCATGGGGTTATATATGGGGAAAGGATGGGGTGCATATTTGGGGAAAGGAAAGAGTGCATATATGGGGAAAGGATGGGGTGCATATTTGGGGAAAGGATGGGGTGTATATTTGGGGAATGGAAGGGGTGTATATTTGGGGACATGATGGGGTGCATATTTGGGGAAATCATGGGGTGCATATTTGGTGAAAGCATGGGGTATATATATGGGGAAAGGATGGGGTGCATATTTGGGGAAAGGAAAGAGTGCATATATGGGGAAAGGATGGGGTGCATATTTGGGGAAAGGATGGGGTGTATATTTGGGGAACGGAAGGGGTGTATATTTTGGGGAAAGGAAGTGGTGTATATTTGGGGAAAGGATGGGGTGTATATTTGGGGAACGGAAGGGGTGTATATTTGGGTAAAGGAAGTGGTGTATATTTGGGGAAAGGATGGGGTGTATATTTGGGGAAAGGATGGGGTGTATATTTGGGGAACGGAAGGGGTGTATATTTGGGTAAAGGAAGTGGTGTATATTTGGGGAAAGGATGGGGTGTATATTTGGGTAAAGGAAGTGGTGTATATTTGGGGAAAGGAAGTGGTGTATATTTGGGGAAAGGATGGGGTGTATATTTGGTAGAGATGAGCGGGTTCGGTTTCTCTGAATCCGAACCCGCCAGAACTTCATGTTTTTTTTCACGGGTCCGAGCGACTCGGATCTTCCCGCCTTGCTCGGTTAACCCGAGCGCGCCCGAACGTCATCATGACGCTGTCGGATTCTCGCGAGGCTCGGATTCTATCGCGAGACTCGGATTCTATATAAGGAGCCGCGCGTCGCCGCCATTTTCACACGTGCATTGAGATTGATAGGGAGAGGACGTGGCTGGCGTCCTCTCCGTTTAGACACTTGATTTACTAATTTTGGGGAGCATTAGGAGTACTCAGTAGTGTACAGTGCAGAGTTTTGCTGATAGTGACCAGTGACCACCACTTTTATTTATAATCCGTTCTCTGCCTGAAAAAAGCGATACACAGCACACAGTGACTCAGTCACATACCATATCTGTGTGCACTGCTCAGGCTCAGGCCAGTGTGCTGCATCATCTATTATCTATATATAATATTATATATCTGTCTGACTGCTCAGCTCACACAGCTTATAATTGTGGGGGAGACTGGGGAGCACTACTGCAGTGCCAGTTATAGGTTATAGCAGGAGCCAGGAGTACATAATATATTATATAGTGAGTGACCACCAGACACACAGTGCAGTTTATTTAATATATCCGTTCTCTGCCTGAAAAAAGCGATACACACAGTGACTCAGTCAGTCACATACCATATCTGTGTGCACTGCTCAGGCTCAGGCCAGTGTGCTGCATCATCTATATATATTATATATCTGTCTGACTGCTCAGCTCACACAGCTTATAATTGTGGGGGAGACTGGGGAGCACTACTGCAGTGCCAGTTATAGGTTATAGCAGGAGCCAGGAGTACATAATATTATATTAAAATTAAACAGTGCACACTTTTGCTGCAGGAGTGCCACTGCCAGTGTGACTAGTGACCAGTGACCTGACCACCAGTATATAATATTAGTAGTATACTATCTCTTTATCAACCAGTCTATATTAGCAGCAGACACAGTACAGTGCGGTAGTTCACGGCTGTGGCTACCTCTGTGTCGGCACTCGGCAGCCCGTCCATAATTGTATATACCACCTAACCGTGGTTTTTTTTTCTTTCTTTATACATACATACTAGTTACGAGTATACTATCTCTTTATCAACCAGTCTATATATTAGCAGCAGACACAGTACAGTGCGGTAGTTCACGGCTGTGGCTACCTCTGTGTCGGCACTCGGCAGCCCGTCCATAATTGTATATACCACCTAACCGTGGTTTTTTTTTCTTTCTTTATACATACATACTAGTTACGAGTATACTATCTCTTTATCAACCAGTCTATATATTAGCAGCAGACACAGTACAGTGCGGTAGTTCACGGCTGTGGCTACCTCTGTGTCGGCACTCGGCAGCCCGTCCATAATTGTATATACCACCTAACCGTGGTTTTTTTTTCTTTCTTTATACATACATACTAGTTACGAGTATACTATCTCTTTATCAACCAGTCTATATATTAGCAGCAGACACAGTACAGTGCGGTAGTTCACGGCTGTGGCTACCTCTGTGTCGGCACTCGGCAGCCCGTCCATAATTGTATATACCACCTAACCGTGGTTTTTTTTTCTTTCTTTATACATACATACTAGTTACGAGTATACTATCTCTTTATCAACCAGTCTATATATTAGCAGCAGACACAGTACAGTGCGGTAGTTCACGGCTGTGGCTACCTCTGTGTCGGCACTCGGCAGCCCGTCCATAATTGTATATACCACCTAACCGTGGTTTTTTTTTCTTTCTTTATACATACATACTAGTTACGAGTATACTATCTCTTTATCAACCAGTCTATATATTAGCAGCAGACACAGTACAGTGCGGTAGTTCACGGCTGTGGCTACCTCTGTGTCGGCACTCGGCAGCCCATCCATAATTGTATATACCACCTAACCGTGTTTTTTTTTTCTTTCTTTATACATACATACTAGTTACGAGTATACTATCTCTTTATCAACCAGTCTATATATTAGCAGCAGACACAGTACAGTGCGGTAGTTCACGGCTGTGGCTACCTCTGTGTCGGCACTCGGCAGCCCGTCCATAATTGTATATACCACCTAACCGTGGTTTTTTTTTCTTTCTTTATACATACATACTAGTTACGAGTATACTATCTCTTTATCAACCAGTCTATATATTAGCAGCAGACACAGTACAGTGCGGTAGTTCACGGCTGTGGCTACCTCTGTGTCGGCACTCGGCAGCCCGTCCATAATTGTATACTAGTATCCAATCCATCCATCTCCATTGTTTACCTGAGGTGCCTTTTAGTTGTGCCTATTAAAATATGGAGAACAAAAATGTTGAGGTTCCAAAATTAGGGAAAGATCAAGATCCACTTCCACCTCGTGCTGAAGCTGCTGCCACTAGTCATGGCCGAGACGATGAAATGCCAGCAACGTCGTCTGCCAAGGCCGATGCCCAATGGCATAGTACAGAGCATGTCAAAACCAAAACACCAAATATCAGTAAAAAAAGGACTCCAAAACCTAAAATAAAATTGTCGGAGGAGAAGCGTAAACTTGCCAATATGCCATTTACCACACGGAGTGGCAAGGAACGGCTGAGGCCCTGGCCTATGTTCATGGCTAGTGGTTCAGCTTCACATGAGGATGGAAGCACTCAGTCTCTCGCTAGAAAACTGAAAAGACTCAAGCTGGCAAAAGCACCGCAAAGAACTGTGCGTTCTTTGAAATCCCAAATCCACAAGGAGAGTCCAATTGTGTCGGTTGCGATGCCTGACCTTCCCAACACTGGACGTGAAGAGCATGCGCCTTCCACCATTTGCACGCCCCCTGCAAGTGCTGGAAGGAGCACCCGCAGTCCAGTTCCTGATAGTCAGATTGAAGATGTCAGTGTTGAAGTACACCAGGATGAGGAGGATATGGGTGTTGCTGGCGCTGGGGAGGAAATTGACCAGGAGGATTCTGATGGTGAGGTGGTTTGTTTAAGTCAGGCATCCGGGGAGACACCTGTTGTCCGTGGGAGGAATATGGCCGTTGACATGCCAGGTGAAAATACCAAAAAAATCAGCTCTTCGGTGTGGAGGTATTTCACCAGAAATGCGGACAACAGGTGTCAAGCCGTGTGTTCCCTTTGTCAAGCTGTAATAAGTAGGGGTAAGGACGTTAACCACCTCGGAACATCCTCCCTTATACGTCACCTGCAGCGCATTCATAATAAGTCAGTGACAAGTTCAAAAACTTTGGGTGACAGCGGAAGCAGTCCACTGACCAGTAAATCCCTTCCTCTTGTAACCAAGCTCACGCAAACCACCCCACCAACTCCCTCAGTGTCAATTTCCTCCTTCCCCAGGAATGCCAATAGTCCTGCAGGCCATGTCACTGGCAAGTCTGACGAGTCCTCTCCTGCCTGGGATTCCTCCGATGCATCCTTGCGTGTAACGCCTACTGCTGCTGGCGCTGCTGTTGTTGCCGCTGGGAGTCGATGGTCATCCCAGAGGGGAAGTCGTAAGCCCACTTGTACTACTTCCAGTAAGCAATTGACTGTTCAACAGTCCTTTGCGAGGAAGATGAAATATCACAGCAGTCATCCTACTGCAAAGCGGATAACTGAGTCCTTGACAACTATGTTGGTGTTAGACGTGCGTCCGGTATCCGCCGTTAGTTCACAGGGAACTAGACAATTTAATGAGGCAGTGTGCCCCCGTTACCAAATACCATCTAGGTTCCACTTCTCTAGGCAGGCGATACCGAGAATGTACACGGACGTCAGAAAAAGACTCACCAGTCTCCTAAAAAATGCAGTTGTACCCAATGTCCACTTAACCACGGACATGTGGACAAGTGGAGCAGGGCAGGGTCAGGACTATATGACTGTGACAGCCCACTGGGTAGATGTATGGACTCCCGCCGCAAGAACAGCAGCGGCGGCACCAGTAGCAGCATCTCGCAAACGCCAACTCTTTCCTAGGCAGGCTACGCTTTGTATCACCGCTTTCCAGAATACGCACACAGCTGAAAACCTCTTACGGCAACTGAGGAAGATCATCGCGGAATGGCTTACCCCAATTGGACTCTCCTGTGGATTTGTGGCATCGGACAACGCCAGCAATATTGTGTGTGCATTAAATATGGGCAAATTCCAGCACGTCCCATGTTTTGCACATACCTTGAATTTGGTGGTGCAGAATTTTTTAAAAAACGACAGGGGCGTGCAAGAGATGCTGTCGGTGGCCAGAAAAATTGCGGGACACTTTCGGCGTACAGGCACCACGTACAGAAGACTGGAGCACCACCAAAAACTACTGAACCTGCCCTGCCATCATCTGAAGCAAGAAGTGGTAACGAGGTGGAATTCAACCCTCTATATGCTTCAGAGGTTGGAGGAGCAGCAAAAGGCCATTCAAGCCTATACAATTGAGCACGATATAGGAGATGGAATGCACCTGTCTCAAGTGCAGTGGAGAATGATTTCAACGTTGTGCAAGGTTCTGATGCCCTTTGAACTTGCCACACGTGAAGTCAGTTCAGACACTGCCAGCCTGAGTCAGGTCATTCCCCTCATCAGGCTTTTGCAGAAGAAGCTGGAGGCATTGAAGAAGGAGCTAAAAGGGAGCGATTCCGCTAGGCATGTGGGACTTGTGGATGCAGCCCTTAATTCGCTTAACAAGGATTCACGGGTGGTCAATCTGTTGAAATAAGAGCACTACATTTTGGCCACCGTGCTCGATCCTAGATTTAAAGCCTACCTTGGATCTCTCTTTCCGGCAGACACAGGTCTGCTGGGGTTGAAAGACCTGCTGGTGACAAAATTGTCAAGTCAAGCGGAACGCGACCTGTCAACATCTCCTCCTTCACATTCTCCCGCAACTGGGGGTGCGAGGAAAAGGCTCAGAATTCCGAGCCCACCCGCTGGCGGTGATGCAGGGCAGTCTGGAGCGACTGCTGATGCTGACATCTGGTCCGGACTGAAGGACCTGACAACGATTACGGACATGTCGTCTACTGTCACTGCATATGATTCTCTCAACATTGATAGAATGGTGGAGGATTATATGAGTGACCGCATCCAAGTAGGCACGTCACACAGTCCGTACTTATACTGGCAGGAAAAAGAGGCAATTTGGAGGCCCTTGCACAAACTGGCTTTATTCTACCTAAGTTGCCCTCCCACAAGTGTGTACTCCGAAAGAGTGTTTAGTGCCGCCGCTCACCTTGTCAGCAATCGGCGTACGAGGTTACATCCAGAAAATGTGGAGAAGATGATGTTCATTAAAATGAATTATAATCAATTCCTCCGCGGAGACACTGACCAGCAGCAATTGCCTCCACAAAGTACACAGGGAGCTGAGATGGTGGATTCCAGTGGGGACGAATTGATAATCTGTGAGGAGGGGGATGTACACGGTGATATATCGGAGGGTGAAGATGAGGTGGACATCTTGCCTCTGTAGAGCCAGTTTGTGCAAGGAGAGATTAATTGCTTCTTTTTTGGGGGGGGTCCAAACCAACCCGTCATATCAGTCACAGTCGTGTGGCAGACCCTGTCACTGAAATGATGGGTTGGTTAAAGTGTGCATGTCCTGTTTTGTTTATACAACATAAGGGTGGGTGGGAGGGCCCAAGGACAATTCCATCTTGCACCTCTTTTTTCTTTTCTTTTTCTTTGCATCATGTGCTGATTGGGGAGGGTTTTTTTGGAAGGGACATCCTGCGTGACACTGCAGTGCCACTCCTAGATGGGCCCGGTGTTTGTGTCGGCCACTAGGGTCGCTAATCTTACTCACACAGTCAGCTACCTCATTGCGCCTCTTTTTTTCTTTGCGTCATGTGCTGTTTGGGGAGGGTTTTTTGGAAGGGACATCCTGCGTGACACTGCAGTGCCACTCCTAGATGGGCCCGGTGTTTGTGTCGGCCACTAGGGTCGCTAATCTTACTCACACAGCTACCTCATTGCGCCTCTTTTTTTCTTTGCGTCATGTGCTGTTTGGGGAGGGTTTTTTGGAAGGGACATCCTGCGTGACACTGCAGTGCCACTCCTAGATGGGCCCGGTGTTTGTGTCGGCCACTAGGGTCGCTAATCTTACTCACACAGCTACCTCATTGCGCCTCTTTTTTTCTTTGCGTCATGTGCTGTTTGGGGAGGGTTTTTTGGAAGGGCCATCCTGCGTGACACTGCAGTGCCACTCCTAGATGGGCCCGGTGTTTGTGTCGGCCACTAGGGTCGCTAATCTTACTCACACAGCTACCTCATTGCGCCTCTTTTTTTCTTTGCGTCATGTGCTGTTTGGGGAGGGTTTTTTGGAAGGGCCATCCTGCGTGACACTGCAGTGCCACTCCTAGATGGGCCCGGTGTTTGTGTCGGCCACTAGGGTCGCTAATCTTACTCACACAGCTACCTCATTGCGCCTCTTTTTTTCTTTGCGTCATGTGCTGTTTGGGGAGGGTTTTTTGGAAGGGACATCCTGCGTGACACTGCAGTGCCACTCCTAGATGGGCCCGGTGTTTGTGTCGGCCACTAGGGTCGCTTATCTTACTCACACAGCGACCTCGGTGCAAATTTTAGGACTAAAAATAATATTGTGAGGTGTGAGGTATTCAGAATAGACTGAAAATGAGTGTAAATTATGGTTTTTGAGGTTAATAATACTTTGGGATCAAAATGACCCCCAAATTCTATGATTTAAGCTGTTTTTTAGTGTTTTTTGAAAAAAACACCCGAATCCAAAACACACCCGAATCCGACAAAAAAAATTCGGTGAGGTTTTGCCAAAACGCGTTCGAACCCAAAACACGGCCGCGGAACCGAACCCAAAACCAAAACACAAAACCCGAAAAATTTCAGGCGCTCATCTCTAAATTATTTGGGGAACGGAAGGGGTGTATATTTGGGTAAAGGAAGTGGTGTATATTTGGGGCAAGGATGGGGTGTATATTTGGGGAAAGGAAGGAGTGTATTTATGGGGTGCATATTTGGGGAAAGGAAGGGGTGTATATTTGGGGAAAGGAAGGGGTGTATATATGGGGAAATGATAGGGTGCATAGCTGGGGAAAGGAATTAGTGTATCTTCGGGGAAAGGAAAGGGGTGTATCTTTGGGGAACGGAAGGGGTGTATATACGGTGAAAGGAAGGAGGTTTTTAGAAGACGTATTAGACAAATATGGTAATTAGACTGTGAATCAATGGGCTCGCAGGGGTTAATACAACGGAGCATTCAGTGACTGCAGAAACAAACACTGTCACTGCCTGAGCCGCAGCTCCTCCCTCTGCACAGTCTGGGCGTGACATTGCAGAGAGACTCCGCCCCCTTACGTGCCGCTCTGACAGAAGCACCGCCCCCGGACACTCTGACCCCTTCCCCACCGCCCGACGCCTTCCTCTGAGACGCAGATATGACACGTTCCCTCTCGGCTACCGTCCTGTGGTTGCCGCGGTGACCAGCTGGGGCTGGCGCCGGGCCCGGTAACGGAGCCATGTCCCCTCTTACCGGGAATAAGAGCCTGACCTCAGGCACCGACCCCACCAGCTCAGGCCCAGGCTGTCGCAATGGGGCCCTTATGGGCAGTTTTGGCATCTTCTTGCAGGGACTGCTGGCGGTGATGGCCTTCAGCATCCTTATGTGTGAGTATACCAGGACCTTCCTTATGGTATAGCCCTTTCTGTGCACTGTATGTGCGGTGTACGGAGACGTACCGTTGGACAGTAATTAGGGATATATGTACGTGAAGCAGGGAGTGTGTATACACATGATCACTGCTCCCCTCTGCTGTGGTGTGTGTATTGTGTAGATGGCTGTGAGTGTGTATACACATGATCACTGCTCCCATCTCCTGTGGTGTGTGTATTGTGTAGATGGCTGTGAGTGTGTATACACATGATCACTGCTCCCATCTCCTGTGGTGTGTGTATTGTGTAGATGGCTGTGAGTGTGTATACACATGATCACTGCTCCCCTCTGCTGTGTATTGTGTAGATGGCTGTGAGTGTGTATACACATGATCACTGCTCCCCTCTGCTGTGTATTGTGTAGATGGCTGTGAGTGTGTATACACATGATCACTGCTCCCCTCTCCTGTGGTGTGTGTATTGTGTAGACGGCTGTGCAGGTCGCTGCCCTCAGGCACTGTTGCAGGCATGGCTTTTCTTACATTTATTAACATTTATATAACGCCGCCATATTCCGTAGCACTCTACAACAGGGAGTGAAATAAGACTTGGTAATAACAAAGGGAAAGGAGGCTCCTGCTAACAGTCTATCGGGCCTATTTATCACCATCCACATCCAGGATGCGGATGACAGGTGATAAAGTCCCCCAAACTCACACTGCGATAATTGATTATCAATTTTCTCTATCGTCCTAAGTGGATGCTGGGGTTCCTGAAAGGACCATGGGGAATAGCGGCTCCGCAGGAGACAGGGCACAAAAGTAAAGCTTTTACAGGTCAGGTGGTGTGTACTGGCTCCTCCCCCTATGACCCTCCTCCAGACTCCAGTTAGATTTTTGTGCCCGGCCGAGAAGGGTGCAATTCTAGGTGGCTCTCATAAAGAGCTGCTTAGAGAGTTTAGCTTAGGTTTTTTATTTTACAGTGATTCCTGCTGGCAACAGGATCACTGCAACGAGGGACAGAGGGGAGAAGAAGTGAACTCACCTGCGTGCAGGATGGATTGGCTTCTTGGCTACTGGACATGAAGCTCCAGAGGGACGATCACAGGTACAGCCTGGATGGTCACCGGAGCCACGCCGCCGGCCCCCTCACAGATGCTGAAGCAAGAAGAGGTCCAGAATCGGCGGCTGAAGACTCCTGCAGTCTTCTTAAGGTAGCGCACAGCACTGCAGCTGTGCGCCATTTTCCTCTCAGCACACTTCACACGCTGTCACTGAGGGTGCAGGGCGCTGGGAGGGGGGCGCCCTGGGAGGCAAATGAAAACCTTTAAAAAGGCTAAAAATACCTCACATATAGCCCCAGAGGCTATATGGAGATATTTACCCCTGCCTAAATGTACTAAATAGCGGAAGACGAGCCCGCCGAAAAAGGGGCGGGGCCTATCTCCTCAGCACACGGCGCCATTTTCTGTCACAGCTCCGCTGGTCAGGAAGGCTCCCAGGTCTCTCCCCTGCACTGCACTACAGAAACAGGGTATAACAGAGAGGGGGGGCAAAATAAATGGCAATATATTAATATAAAAGCAGCTATAAGGGAGCACTTAATCATAAGGCTATCCCTGTCATATATAGCGTTTTTTGGTGTGTGCTGGCAGACTCTCCCTCTGTCTCCCCAAAGGGCTAGTGGGTCCTGTCTTCGTATAGAGCATTCCCTGTGTGTCTGCTGTGTGTCGGTACGTGTGTGTCGACATGTATGAGGACGTTATTGGTGTGGAGGCGGAGCAATTGCCAAATATGAGGATGTCACCTCCTAGGGGGTCGACACCAGAATGGATGCCTTTATTTGTGGAATTACGGGATAGCGTCAACTCGCTTAAGCAGTCGTTTGCCGACATGAGGCGGCCGGACACTCAATTAGTGCCTGTCCAGGCGCCTCAAACACCGTCAGGGGCTGTAAAACGCCCCTTGCCTCAGTCGGTCGACACAGACCCAGACACAGGCACTGATTCCGGTGGTGAAGGTGACGAATCAACCGTATTTTCCAGTAGGACCACACGTTATATGATTTTGGCAATAAAGGAGATGTTACATTTAGCTGATACTACAGGTACCACTAAACAGGGTATTATGTGGGGTGTGAAAAAACTACCAGTAGTTTTTACCGAATCAGAAGAATTAAATGACGTGTGTGATGAAGCGTGGGGTGCCCCGATAAAAAACTACTAATTTCAAAGAAGTTATTGGCTTTATACCCTTTCCCGCCAGAGGTTAGGGAGCGCTGGGAAACACCTCCTAGGGTGGACAAAGCGCTAACACGCTTATCAAAACAAGTGGCGTTACCCTCTCCTGAGACGGCCGCACTTAAAGATCCATCAGATAGGAGGATGGAAAATATCCAAAAAGGTATATACACACATGCAGGTGTTATACTACGACCAGCTATTGCGACTGCCTGGATGTGCAGTGCTGGGGTAGTTTGGTCAGAGTCCCTGATCGAAAATATTGATACCCTGGACAGGGACAATATTTTACTGTCGTTAGAACAAATAAAGGATGCATTTCTTTATATGCGTGATGCACAGAGAGATATCTGCACACTGGCATCACGGGTAAGTGCTATGTCCATTTCGGCCAGAAGAGCTTTATGGACACGACAGTGGACAGGCGATGCGTAGAGGAGTTATTTGGGGTCGGTCTATCGGATTTGGTGGCCACGGCTACGGCCGGGAAATCCACCTTTCTACCTCAAGTCACTCCCCAACAGAAAAAGGCACCGACCTTTCAACCGCAGCCCTTTCGTTCCTTTAAAAATAAGAGAGCAAAGGGCTATTCATATCTGCCACGAGGCAGAGGACGAGGGAAGAGACAGCAACAGGCAGCTCCTTCCCAGGAACAGAAGCCCTCCCCGGCTTCTACAAAAGCCTCAGCATGACGCTGGGGCCTCGCAAGCGGACTCGGGGGCGGTAGGCGGTCGTCTCAAGAATTAACAGCGCGCAGTGGGCTCACTCGCAGGTAAATCCCTGGATCCTGCAGATAATATCTCAGGGGTACAGGTTGAAATTAGAGACAGAGCCACCTCGCCGTTTCCTGAAGTCTGCTTTACCAACGTCCTCCTCAGAAAGGGAGACGGTTTTGGAAGCCATTCACAAGCTGTATTCTCAGCAGGTGATAGTCAAGGTACCTCTTCTACAACAAGGGAAGGGGTATTATTCCACTCTTTTTGTGGTACCGAAGCCGGATGGCTCGGTAAGGCCTATTCTAAATCTGAAGTCCTTGAACCTGTACATAAAGAAGTTCAAGTTCAAGATGGAGTCACTCAGAGCAGTGATAGCGAACCTGGAAGAAGGGGACTTTATGGTATCCTTGGACATCAAGGATGCGTATCTCCACGTTCCAATTACCCCTCACACCAGGGGTACCTCAGGTTCGTTGTACAAAACTGTCACTATCAGTTTCAGACGCTGCCGTTTGGTTTGTCCACGGCACCTCGGGTCTTTACAAAGGTAATGGCCGAGATAATATTTCTTCTTCGAAGAAAAGGCGTATTAATTATCCCATACTTGGACGATCTCCTAATAAGGGCAAGGTCCAGAGAACAGCTAGAGATGGGTTTAGCACTATCTCAAGAGGTGCTAAAGCAGCACGGATGGATTCTGAATATTCCAAAATCCCAATTAATGCCGACAACTCGTCTGCTGTTCCTGGGGATGATTCTGGACACAGTTCAGAAAAAGGTTTTTCTTCCCGAAGAAAAAGCCAAGGAGTTATCTGACCTGGTCAGGAACCTCCTAAAACCAAGAAAGGTGTCTGTACATCAATGCACAAGAGTCCTGGGAAAAAATGGTAGCTTCTTACGAAGCAATCCCTTTCGGCAGATTCCATGCAAAGGGATCTGTTGGACAAATGGTCAGGGTCGCATCTTCAGATGCACCTGCGGATAACCCTGTCGCCGAGGACAAGGGTATCCCTTCTGTGGTGGTTGCAGGAGGCTCATCTATTGGAGGGCCGCAGATTCGGCATGCAGGATTGGATCCTGGTGACCACGGATGCCAGCCTGAGAGGCTGGGGAGCAGTCACACAGGGAAGAAATTTCCAGGGAGTGTGGTCGAGCCTGAAAAAGTCTCTTCACATAAGCATTCTGGAACTAAGAGCAATCTACAATGCTCTAAGCCAGGCGGAACCTCTGCTTCAAGGAAGACCGGTGTTGATCCAGTCGGACAACATCACGGCAGTCGCCCATGTAAACAGACAGGGCGGCACAAGAAGCAGGAGGGCAATGGCAGAAGCTGCCAGGATCCTTCGCTGGGCGGAGAATCACGTGATAGCACTGTCAGCAGTATTCATCCCGGGCGTGGACAACTGGGAAGCAGACTTCCTCAGCAGACACGACCTTCACCCGGGAGAGTGGGGACTTCATCCAGAAGTTTTCCACATGCTATTAAACCGTTGGGTAAAACCAATGGTGGACATGATGGCGTCTCGCCTCAACAAAACACTGGACAGGTATTGCGCCAGGTCAAGAGATCCGCAGGCAATAGCTGTGGACGCGCTGGTAACACCTTGGGTGTACCAGTCGGTATATGTGTTTCCTCCTCTGCCTCTCATACCAAAGGTATTGAGGATTATACGGCAAAGAGGAGTAAGACTAGTGGCTCCGGATTGGCCAAGAAGGACTTGGTACCCGGAACTTCAAGAGATGGTCACGGACGATCCGTGGCCTCTACTTCTGAGAAGGGACCTGCTTCAGCAGGGTCCTTGTCTTTTTCAAGACTTACCGCGGCTGCGTTTGACGGCATGGCGTTTGAATGCCAGATCCTAAAAGGAAAAGGCATTCCAGAAGAAGTCATTCCTACCTTGATAAAGGCAAGGAAGGAAGTCACCGCGAAGCATTATCGCCGGATTTGGCGAAAATATGTTGCGTGGTGCGAGTAGCGGAGTGCTCCGATGGAGGAATTTCAACTGGGTCGTTTTCCTACATTTCCTGCAAGCAGGATTGTCTATGGGTCTCAAATTGGGATCTATTAAGGTTCAAATTTCGGCCCTATCAATATTCTTCCAAAAAGAATTGGCCTCAGTCCCTGAGGTCCAGATTTTTATCAAAGGAGTACTGCATATACAGCCTCCTGTGGTGCCTAAGGTGGCACCGTGGGATCTAAATGTAGTTTTAGATTTCCTCAAATCCAATTGGTTTGAACCACTAAAGAATGTGGATTTGAAATATCTCACATGGAAAGTGACTATGTTACTGGCCCTGGCTTCGGCCGGGAGAGTATCTGAACTGGCGGCTTTTGTTTTATAAAAGCCCTTATTTAAATTTTCCATTCGACATAGGGCAGAGCTGCGGACGCGTCCGCATTTTCTCCCTAAGGTGGTATCAGCGTTTCACCTGAACCAGCCTATTGTAGTGCCTGCGGCTACAGACGACTTGAAGGACTCCAAGTTGTTGGACGTTGTCAGAGCCTTAAAAATATACATTTAAAGGACGGCTGGAGTCAGAAAATCTGACTCGCTGTTTATACTGTATGCACCCAACAAGTTGGGTGCACCTGCTTCTAAGCAGTCGATTGCTCGTTGGATTTGTAACAAAATTCAACTTGTACATTCTGTGGCAGGCCTGCCACAGCCTAAATCTGTTAAGGCCCATTCCGCAAGGAAGGTGGGCTCATCTTGGGCGGCTGCCCGAGGGGTCTCGGCATTACAACTCTGCCGAGCAGCTACGTGGTCAGGGGAGAACACGTTTGTAAATTTTTACAAATTTGATACCCTGGAAAAGGAGGACCTGGAGTTCTCTCATTCGGTGCTGCAGAGTCATCCGCACTCTCCCGCCCGTTTGGGAGCTTTGGTATAATCCCCATGGTCCTTTCAGGAACCCCAGCATCCACTTAGGACGATAGAGAAAATAAGAATTTACTTACCGATAATTCTATTTCTCGGAGTCCGTAGTGGATGCTGGGCGCCCATCCCAAGTGCGGATTATCTGCAATACTTGTACATAGTTATTGTTAACTAATTCGGGTTATTGTTTAGGAAGCCATCTTTCAGAGGCTCCTCTGTTATCATACTGTTAACTGGGTTTAGATCACAAGTTGTACGGTGTGATTGGTGTGGCTGGTATGAGTCTTACCCGGGATTCAAAATCCTCCCTTATTGTGTACGCTCGTCCGGGCACAGTACCTAACTGGAGTCTGGAGGAGGGTCATAGGGGGAGGAGCCAGTACACACCACCTGACCTGTAAAAGCTTTACTTTTGTGCCCTGTCTCCTGCGGAGCCGCTATTCCCCATGGTCCTTTCAGGAACCCCAGCATCCACTACGGACTCCGAGAAATAGAATTATCGGTAAGTAAATTCTTATTATCGCTTATGTATCAATTATCGCTTACAGGGACAGAGCTTGCGGTCAAGCTCTGTCCCTGCGATGACACTTCGCAGCATAATCGGGGTATTTTTCGTAAAAAATACCACAATGTCCTGCTGCGCATGTGCCGCCGACATCGCTGCTGCTGCCACCCGTCGACGAACCCCCTCCACCCCGGTCGCGACTACCCCTGCGCGATGTGGACCCCCCTCCCCCAGCAGATCAATATACTTACAAGTCCATGGAGTTGATCAGCGCTGGATCCTGTGTGCTGCTGTGAAGTGCGCAGCCGCTTTGCAGCGTCACTTTACTGCGCCAGGGTCACATTGCAGCACATGGGGGACGGGGGGCCCGGCAGCGCTCACCGGCCCAGCGGACACCGACTCCCTGGACAGGTGAGTATGGTTTTTGTTTTAACTTTTTTCCTTTTTACACTTTGATCAGCTTGTGTGTCCATCAGACACACATAGCTGATCACTGGAGCCCAGTCCCGCTCAGCTTTCTCTGCCTCCCTATCGCAGTGCTGCCCTGTGATCTCGCCAGCCTGAGCTGGCGAGATTATCACAGGGCACACTGTGGTATTTTTTTCATTTTTTTTTTTTTTTTTTTCTATTTTTATTTTTTTATTTTTTTTTAGTAAATTTGTCCACATCACATTTCCCATTATAAGTGGGGAATTCGATGTGGATTAAAGGGTTTGGAGCAGTTTTTCATGCCCTTTTATACATTCAGGTGATACTAAAATAATGTTAATAAATAGACCTCTATAACCTTTGTTTAGCCTGCTTCTGTAGTTGAAATCTTGTTTTCATTGTAGCGGAACCGATTACTATTGATATAATATATTGACCCTTTTAAATAGTTCTATTCTGCTGTGACATTTTGTGGTGTTCACATTATGTAACTTATACGTGCCAGTGGGGAATGCAGGGGATGCTTAAAACAAAGCAATTACCAGGCAGACACTGTAGTGTAGCAGTTTGGAGGTCCCTGATCTTGAGCGCTTACAATCTAGTGATTACTCTTCTGTGTATATGTGCCCAAGCTTGGAATTGAATATATCGAGATGTTAAAGCACAATGAGATATAAGGTAACAGTGTTTATGTGTGGGTCAGATTCAATTAGACTTGATACTTACCTCACAAGGAAAAGTGCTATAGCCTCTGACTCTTACGCCTGAACCTATTAAATTACACACCATTTAAATCTGTGGCTAACCCGTGTTAACCCATAGATTTCGGGATACATGGCCAGACCTGTGGGTTAATGTGTTTGCAGCAGCTGCAATAAGGTCAGAAAGCCCGGATGGCGGTCATTAGGTCGACCATATTTGGTCGACATGCATTATGTTTACATGATCACTAGGCCGACATGGTCATTAGGTCGACATGGAAAAAGGTGGACTACAATTGGGAATGGTAACTGTGCCCGAAGCATGCGAAGGGTTACAGCGCACTAATTGGGGTTCCCCGTCACTTTTAGAAGAAAACAACACCAGAAAAAGTAAAAAAATAAATAAAATAAATCACGTCGCCCCAATGTATGTCGACCTAACTCATGTCGACCTAATGAACCACACCCAGAAAGCCCTACTTACTGTGGTATTCTGTTCAAGCCTTCTGAGGCACAGAAATCCGCTTTGAGTGCTGGCTTCGTAGCAGAATTCTCTTTAACAAGATTGCCAAAAGATTGATTCCTGCTTAAGGTGCCTGTTTTAGTATGATAGGTGTTATTGCTTTAGCTTTACAGTTATGACTGCTTTGTGCTAGCAGTAAGGGTGTAGTCCTGCAAACTGAGCTACGTTGCAACTTTCTCCCGTAAATTCAGTTCTTGTAAAAACAGCTGCTACTTGCTTGTTAGAAAGGGATCTGTGCAGAGCTGTTGTTACAGCTGAATGGAAACTGAAGTTTCCATGAGATCTCATTATTTTGTGTCATTTCATTCATTTAGATTTTTGTTCCCATTGTGACCTGTCCTGTGTTTTGCAGTTAACCACTATGGGGTTGATTCAATTCTTTGACAGTTGAATTGCGCCGGGAATTAGCTCCCGGTGCTAGTCAACACAGCGCCAAGTGACACTTAATTCTTCTCTCACCCCTGGGGGTTGCGAGAGGAAAGCTGATGAAAGTGCTGCCGTGTGGCCGGCATGAGGCTGATTCTGTCGGTTGTCAGCGACGCGGCGGGGAGTTAAGTCGGAGACTGCCCGTTCTCCTGACAAATCAACCTGTTAAATCCGAGAGGACGGGCATTCACCGACTTAACTTGAGCTGAATTGAATAGCGACGGGAGCTAATTCCCAGCGCTGTTCAACTGTCGTAGAATTGAATCGACCCCTAAGGGGCATACAGACTGTGTGATATCGCACAATGACATCATGCCGCGGCCGGCCGGAGCGTGCGGCTTTGGACGATGAATCTAAGTGGTCTATTCAATTGATGTCAGATCCGACAGTTAAGTATTAAATTTGAGGCCAAATTCGACAGTTTTCGGCCGTTTCTGACAATGTCAATCCGACTTTTTTTTAAAGTCGGATTGACATTGCGAAAACGGACCAAAAACCTGTCTGATTTGGCTGCAAAGCCGACAAAACGTGTGGATCCACGACTAATCCGCCGATCCACCTGTTTTCCGACAAGTCTGAAAAACGGCAGCCCCATTGAATAGGTCGAATCATGATTCGACCTAAAAAAAAAGTCAAACTGCCATCTTTCCAACTAGACGGCAGTTCCGACCAGAATTGAATAGACCCCTGAATTGTCGTTAACAACCCGCAGGGCCGCTTGCACACTAGTTGATATTGTAAACTAGTGTTCACTCTAGAATCCGGGCAGGGTGCTGGACCTAGAGGGGCGTGCCGTAAAGGGGGCGTGGCCATGCAAAATAGGGGCGGGGTCATTGCGGGTAAGAAAAGTGAGCGGTTCAGCCCGCAGGCGTAAAAAAGGGGGCTTGGGCGGCCGGTGGCGTCACTTTTGGGGTCTCTCTCAGCTTGAATGGAAGCCACGCGCATGCGCGTGGCATCTTTACACGCTGTGAGGGCAGGAAGCGGGCGGAAGTTTTAGCAGGGCGCCGCAGAAAGGGCAGGGTGTGTTTTGTCCTTAAATAATTGGGCAGGGCGCGGTGCCCTGCTAAAACTGCCTAGGCTGAACACTAGTAAACGATGTCGCTAAGGAAGGGTCAAAATGAGCGATGTTTATTTGCTATGTTGACTAGTGTGTACGGGCCTTTAAGGTCCATACACACTTGCCGATAACATGAGCCTCATTTTCCCCCTCCCTGAGCGACGTCGCTCAGTTTATCGGCAAGTGTGTATGCCGCCAGCAACGACCGATGTGTGGCCCTGTGGGTCGGCAACGATCGTCGCGGTCGGTAGGGCATGCATGCAGGATCTGGACTGTCGTCCACGACCTGCATGCAGGGCTGGCGGAGGCATGACTTCACTGAGCGATATGAGCGGTCATATCGCTCAGTGTGTACAGTCGGCCGCCGACCAGCCGGCCCGGGAGGGGGAAATTTTAGACGACGTCGTCTAATGTGTATGGGCCTTTACAGTTGGAGACAATATAGGGCAAGTACAGGGTAAATAAACAGAGAGCTACATCAGCAGATGACACTGACATAAGTATCAGGGTGGCAGAAAACCGCGGGATTTGGTGCAGTCGAAGATAGTTAAAGTAAGAAGAGGATAAGCACATGAGGGAAGAGGACCCTGCTCATGAGAGCTTACATCAGGCATTCCCAACCACGGTCCTCAAGGCACGCCAACAGTGCAGGTTTTAGTGATATCCAGGCTGCAGCACAGATGGTTAAACCAAAATAACTGAGCTACTAATTGTCACCTGTGCTGAAGCCTGGATATCACTAAAACCTGCACTGTTGGTGTGCCTTGAGGACCGTGGTTGGGAATGCCTGGCTTACATTCTAAAGTAGTGTTCTTGAGGTCTCTGAATTATTGAAAACGTTGGAAGTTAGCTCTTTTACCTGGTTCTTTACTAGGTAATATTATCTTTATAACCCAGCTATCTGGCTCACTGCTCCATTTTCGGACTGTCGCTTGGTATGGCTAAACATATTAGTTGGCCATAATCATTTTAAATATGAATCTTGCGCATATATTTTCACTTTAAAGAAATCTGTGTGATTATGTAAGCTTATAATGAAAGATTCTCTTATGAGATGTTTTCTTGCTTCCTTATGATATTTTGGACTTTTCCCGATATTTTATAATCCTGTATACAGTATGCACTGTATAGGCAAATTTATAAGTCTTCTGTATTAGCGATCTTTACAAATCCAATTTTCTCTGGCTAGGTCCACAGGATTATCCACAGGATAACATTGGGATATGGTTGAGCGACAGCGGAAATGGCACCAACACAGTCACGAGCTTTCTGGCATCCCAGGATGCATCAGGGCTTCACCATATAATCCCGCTCACTGACTCGGTCAAATCAGTTTTTTGCTTGGTGCGGCAGGAAGCCGGACCATGGTCACAGGGCTGCTGAGAATAAAGCAGCCTGAAGCTTTTATTATGTTATTTTTATAGACTTGCTATGTTTTTTTTGAGCGACTTTTCTTAACAGCGTCTTAAACGCATACTGGAAAGAGTCGCTCCAACAACTCCTCACCGGGTCGCAACAACGCTTACCTTCGTGGTACAGTGCTGTCTCGACAGGCGTCTGTGTCGGATGTTCTAGCAGGTCCAGCAGCCATAACCAGGCTGTGGCCGGAGCATGGGGGGAAGGTAAGTCTATGGATTTCCTCTTACTAGGGGGGTCCGGACACAGCTACACTGTATTGGTGGAGACTACAAACAGTGTGTTGATGCGCCGAACATCTCGAGTGCGACAGCGCTACGCTCTAGGGATCATAGGCGCCAGGACTAGGTAGAGGCCGCGATCCTTAGAGTTTAAGTCAACAGGGGGATTCAGACGATTTCCTGGCCACCCCTCCTCCGAGTTCATGACCAGTTTCCGCGCGTCTCCCGTCCATGAACTGAATGACCTCACTTCCGTCTCAGACGCTACCACGAGGGTACTCGGTCGCAGCTTAGACGCTGCGGTTGTGTACACTAGAGATCCCACCTAGACCGAGTCGCAGGCCTTAGCGTCTGCATACACGTGGAAGTCGCTGAGTGACTGTGTCCGTCAGTGAGTGACTGTGTCCTTCATCAGTTATCAGGAGCGGTAGTGTACATCAGTAGCGTCTGAATCCACTCAGCGTCTTACGAGCGCATTTGCTTGGATATGGAAGTGTGGTCAGTCTCCCTGTATCCCGCTCTACGGAGGAAGGGTATACAGTACTAAAAATTCTCTCTACTTGTTAGTATGAATTGTTAATTTTTAGTACATATTGCATATGAGATCTGTTTATTACTGTGTTTCTGCATGTTATATTTGAAAAAGAACCAGTTAAAACAGAAGTACAATTTTCCTACTTACTTGTAAGTTGTATTCTTGTATGACAATGTCTAATGCCTTAACATGTGACTGACTGCTAGTGTGTGTGCTGACTTTTCTGTGTCGTCAGTCCTGTTCTGACCTTCAAATCAGGTGCACGGTTGTGGTCAGATTGATCTCACTTCTATATATCCATATATAGGTGATTTTCAGTCACAAATTGTGTCGTCATTAACAGATTATTACCATGTCGGTGAGCGGCAAAAGTGACGAGGAAAATTTATCAGGCACTCCTACATCCCTAACATTCTTATCCTGTAAGACAGGGATATTTGGTATGGACCAGTTGGTCACGTATGAGGGGTTGTGTGCGAACTGTTTTGCTTTTCAGCAAAGAAAAAAACAGGATTTGGTTCAACAACCAACAGAGCCACCATGGAATATGTTCGCAAAGACTTTGTCTTCAATAGCGGACAGGTTAACTCCGGTAGCACTACCTCAAGGGTTAGGTTACACTATTAACCCATACATGCAGCTCCCTTCCTACGGCTTGGTTCCAGTAGCCTCTACAAGCAACCAAGGGATAGGTAAGACTAAGACAGATGCGTCTATGTGGCAGACTACACAAGATGATACAACAGATGATGATACAGTATATTCAAATACTCCGTATGATGATCAGTCGCAGAGTTTTAGTTCAGAGGATGTAGCTGAACTTATTGATGCTGTGAATGCTGTTCTCTCTTTGGAAGAGCCAGCCAAGACAGTGTCATAGTCTAAAGCACCTGTATTTAAACGAACAAAGACAGTTAAAACTGAATTCCCAGCGTCAGATGAGCTGATGGAAATGATGGAAGAGTCTTGGGCAACGCCCAGTAAAAGGTATAAGATTCCGAAAAGATGGAATTCTTATTATCCATTTCCAGCTGTGGATTGTTCGAAAAGAGAAGTTCCTCCAAAAGTAGATGCACATGTACTGCGACTTGTGCATAAATCTGCTTTACCACTGTCATCTACCTCACTAAATGATGTCACAGACAGAAGGGTAGATAGTTTCTTGAAAAATTTATTTTCTCGAGTAAGAGCAGTGGTAAGACCTGCTATGGCTTCGGCATGGGTAGCAAAGGAAATGGGCGAATGGATAGAGGAACTAGAGAATGGCCTCTCTTCTCCTAATAGGGAGCAAGAGGATCTTTTAAGCCGTTTAAGACAATCTGCCCAATACTTCGAAGAAGCAGCAATTGATATGGGTACAGTTGCTTCTAAAGCTTCAGCCTTGACAATAGCCGCTCGTAGAGCAGTTTGGCTACGTACCTGGAAAGCAGATGCGGAGTCCAAGAAAGAATTGGAAGCATTGCCTTTCATTGGTAATATATTGTTTGGGAAACCATTATCTGATATCCTAGAATCAGAGGCTAAATCAAAAAAGGTCCGATTTCCGTCTACTTATAACCCTAAGACTAGGGCTCAAAGTTTCGCTCATTTCGGTGGCAAAGCAAAGCGAAAGCTAAAGAGAAGTCTAAGCAGCCCCAGTCCAATAGAGCGGCCAGGGGTAGGAAGCAATGGGCTAGCAGAAAGCCAGCTTACAAGCCTGAACAGAAACCATCAGCCTGAAGAGACGGGCCTCCGCCTGGAGGATTCCAGGGTCGGGGGCCGACTCCTTCATTTTGCACACATATGGCAACAGTCAACAACAGATGCTTGGGTGCAGAAGGTGGTATCTCAGGGGTATGGGTTCCCATTCAGGAGGCAGCCTCCTCAAAGATTTTTTTGCACCAGCCCGTCTCGTATAGAGTCGAAGGCCAATGCCCTGCAAGAAGCAGTCCAAAAATTACTGCAGTCAGGTGTGATTGTCCCAGTACCTCCATCACAAAGGGGACAGGGGTTTTACTCCAATCTATTTCTGATCCAGAAGCCAAATGGGTCATTTCGACCAATTCTCAATCTGAAAATTTTAAACAAATACATTTGGATCCCAAAGTTCCACATGGAGACATTACGCTCCATAATGTTAGCTATGGAACCGGGAGATTACATGGTATCTCTGGATGTACAGGATGCTTACCTACATGTGCCTATAGCACTGTCTCCAGGAAAATTTTCAGTTCCAAGCCTTGCCCTTCGGGCTAGCAACAGCTCCCAGGGTGTTTACCAAGAATATGGTGGTTATGGCATCTTATCTCCGCAAGCAGGGGATAAGAATATTCCCGTACCTCGACGAGCTGTTAATCCTAGCACATTCGCAGGAGTTACTTTTGAGCCATCTTCAACAGACAATAATACAGAGACACGGGTGGCTCATAAATTGGGAAAAGTCGTCTCTGAATCCGTCACAGCGGATGGTCCATTTGGGGGCCGTATTGGATTCAGATCTACAGAGAGTTTTTCTACCACAGAAAAAGATGGTCAAGGTGCAGGTCATGACTCGGGAAGCGTTGCACGCCCAGACAATGACAGTCCATGCAGCAATGCGACTGTTGGGTCTGATGGTATCAACCTTCGACATGGTGGAATATGCGCAATTCCACTCCAGACCATTACAGCACCTTATTCTGACCAAATGGAACGGAAATCATCAGACAATAAAAAAACATGATAAAGTTTCCAGTAAACGTAAAAAGGTCTCTAGCGTGGTGGCTACAGACAGACCATTTAAACAAGGGGAGACCCTTTTGGATAAAAGAATGGCAAGTCCTGACAACAGATGCCAGTCTGCAAGGCTGGGGTGCGGTACTCGGAAGCCTTTGGTTCCAGGGAAAATGGACTGCAAGGGAAAGTCGCCTGCCAATAAATCTGTTGGAAATAAGGGCCATTTATATGGCTCTAGCTCAGTCAAAGGACAGTCTGCAAGGAAGACCGGTCCAGATTCGCTCAGACAATGCGACAGCAGTAGCGTACCTTAATCCTCAAGGAGGAACTCACAGCAAAAGATTGATGGAAGAAGTAACTCCCATTCTAACATGGGCGGAACTCCATCTCCCAGCATTGTCAGCGGTGTTTGTCCCAGGTGTACTGAACTGGGAAGTGGATTTTCTCAGTCGACACACCATTCTGGAAACCGAATGGGCATTACACCCAGAAGTGTTTCAGACAATAGTGAACAAATGGGGTCTACCAGAGATAGACCTCATGGCGTCTCGTCTAAACAACGAAGTTCCGAAGTACGGATTGAGAACAAAGGATCCCAGGGCGGTCCTTGTAGACGCACTGTCAGTGGAATGGAAATTTTGTCTGGCATATCTGTTCCCTCCAATATCTCTGTTACCCAGAGTAGTGAGAAAAATAAAGCAAGCAAAGGGAGCAATAATTCTAATAGCTCCAGCTTGGCCAAGAAGGCATTGGTACACAGATCTACTGAGAATGTCCGTGGAAGCACCAATATTGCTCCCTCAACGTTCAGATCTGCTAATGCAGGGTCCTTGTTGTCACAGTCATCTGGATCGTCGGTCTTTGACGGCGTAGCTGTTGAAACCACTATCTTACACCCCTCTCACATCGCACTGAAAACCGGGTACCGACACGGCATATTGCCGTGTCGAAACGGGTCCGTGTGCGATGTGAAAGGTCCAATTGTGAATTAGCGGGTCGCCTGACCCGGTAATTCAACCCGGTAAAAAAGAAGGGTTCTTACCGGGTTGATTACCGGGTCAGGCGCAGTGTGAATGGGAGCCGGTCCGATGCGAATCTGCTCCCATTCACAGCATAGGCAGAGGCGGCGCAGGAGATGAGCTCATCTCCCGGTGCCGCCTCCACCCCCGCCCCTGCTGCTGCTGCTCCCTCCGCTGCTATGGCAACCGACCCGGTATATTGCCTGGTCGGAAAGCCAGCAGAGGAGCGCAAATGCCGGATCCCACCCGGTAAGTACACGTTTGTCTTACCGGGTAGGATCCGGCATTTGCGATGTGAATGCGGTATTAGAAGCTAGAGGATTTTCGAAACAAGTAATCCCAACTATACTTAGAGCAAGAAAGCCTTCTTCAGCTCGTGTGTATCCTAGAATATGGCAAGCCTATATTCATTGGTGTACTGGAAAAAGTTTGAATCCAAGATCTTTTAAAGTATCCAGGATTTTGGATTTCCTTCAAGCAGGATTGGATAAAGGTTTGAAAGTTGCTTCCTTGAGAGTTCAAGTATCAGCGTTAACTGTATGGTTTCAGCATAAGATTGCTGATTTACAGTATGTACGTACTTTCTTTCAGGGAGTTGTACATATTCAACCTCCATTTGTTCCTCCTGCAGCTCTCTGGGATTTGAATTTAGTTCTTAAATTCCTCCAGGGTCCTCCGTTTGAACCGCTTAACAGAGCAGATCTTAAATGGTTAACGGCTAAAGTGTTTTTTTTGTTTTTTTTTTACTGGCAATGGCGTCAGCCAGAAGAGTGTCAGATTTAGGAGCGTTATCGTGTAAGTCTCCTTTCCTAAGTTTTTTTTTCCAGACAGAGCAGTTCTCAGAACTAGATCTGGTTATCTTCCAAAGGTGGTTTCAAAGTTTCACCTTAATGAAGAGATTGTAGGCCCAGCTTTTCAGGTATCGGGACTGCGGGAGAAGCGTCGCTGGACGTAGTCCGAGCATTAAGAATCTACGTAGATCGTACTAGTGCCATCAGGAAAACAGATTCTCTCTTCATCCTCTATGGATTTCATAGAACAGGATGGCCTGCTAGTAAACAGACGCTGGCGAGATGGCTCCGAATGGTAATATCAGAAGCTTATTCTCATGCAGATCTCCCTACTCCGGCTAATGTCTCTGCTCACTCTACACGTAAGGTAGGTCCTTCATGGGCAGCACAACAGGGTGCTTCAGCAGAACAGATATGGAAGGCAGCCACATGGTCTTCCATAAACGCATTCATTAGACATTATGCCTTGGATACTTTTGCCTCTCATGACGCAGACTTCGGGCGAAAGGTCCACCTGTGTAATCGGGAGCATCCACACCACTAAAATTGGCTGTGGGAATCCCAATATAATCCTGTGGACCCAGCCAGAGAAATAGACGTTATGGTAAGAACTTACCGTTGATAACGTGATTTCTCTTATGTGTACAGGTATCCACAGGGGTCCCACCCTGACGCACCTGATTTGAGGATCTTGACAATCACTAAACCTCTTCCTTCTTGTATGGAAGGGTGTGCATGTGTGTTCTTATCGCCTAAATAGGTTTCTACCTGATGCTCCTGCCTAAATCACTGTGGAAAGAACTGATTTGACTGAGTCAGTGGGCGGGATTATATGGTGAAGCCCCGATGCATCCTGGGAGGCCAGAAAGCTCGTGACCGTGTTGGTGCCATTTCCGCTGTCGCTCAACCATATCCCAATGTTATCCTGTGGATACCTGTGGACATAAGAGAAATCACGTTATCAACGGTAAGTTCTTACCATAACGTCTATATGTTGCTTATGTTGCCCATTTTGTGTTTTCTTGATAATTTTTTGAAATTGTGGAGATGTTATTGCTCTTGTTCTAAATTATATTGGTGGAATGGGTTCACGATATGCAGTTCCATTCTGAATGAGGAGCCATAATAAGTCCCTTTATTGTAACATATGTCTGGTGTCTCATAGTTACTATTTCCTTATGATGCAATTGTGTTTTAAACAATGAAACTCATTGTGATTTTTAACTGCTATCACTCTACCTCCAAACCACTAGTCCCACACATCCATTCTAATGGGGGATTATTTTTGCTCTATATTACTGTGTCAAGCATGAGCACTTTCAGTAGTTTATCAAGGAGTTTTTCTTTACCAGCATTATTTATCAGTCACCTTCAGAGCTTACGACCATCTCTTCACATCCACTGAAGAGAAGCAGACTAGGGGTCTGGTTCAGAGATATACTCGGTTCACATAACTGCTGCGTCTTTGGTCCCCTGTCTGCTTCTCTGATCTGCTGTTGTCCTAAGACGCAGCATCTGTTCCCTCTGAGAAAACATTGCCCATCTGAGTGAGCCTGAGGCTACTCAGATTGGTCGTCACAGCTCTGTAGCTGAGGTCAAGAAATCCCTCCGTTTTCGGGAACGCTGGCTATCCCCAACCCCAAATGTCCAAAACCTGTCAACCAGGCTGCGGCTTCGGGGGAACTGTGAGAGATCTTGCAGTAGAAGGCTGGCGCATGCGCAGTACAGATTCTGCGCATGTGCCAATCCATCAGGTTTGCGAGCTACTCTCAATGAGGCATACGGTTATCACTTGTGATAACTGGAGCCTAAACACTGCCATTGAGCTGAACCATTGTAACATTGACCTTGTGCAGCTAAGCTTTTCATCCTCTCCATTCATATGGGTGACTGCTAATAGGCCCCACACAGTTTACTCCACTTTGTGCAGAAAGCTTGAGTTACCACGGCACTGGTCAGGCTAAATACACATTCATCAACTTTTGTAGATTCTTTAGGAACCCTTTTTATTGCTATATGTGTGCATCCTGTCCACGTTGATTTTTATGTTACATGGTGGTTTCTCTACACCGTGGGCCTGATTCAGATATAGATGCATAGTCCGTGTTCTACATAGTGGAGCAATTTTTTATTTGTTGCCACCGCGCATGAGTCGCACAACACATGTGCCAAGTGGTCGTGTGACAACGATTACAGGGAGGGTTTATTCGCAGAGTGCTTGACAGGGACCATTTATGGGTGGATATGAGGAAGGGGTTGCTACTAAAGCGCAGGCGTGTTGCAAATGTTCGTCAGAGCCAGCATTTGCTATCCTGTAAGCAGTAAACATTGCTCCGGTGTCTTACTTCCTACAGCCATGCTGTATGACCATAGTTACTTAGAAGGTCGGTGATCGGGCAATGTGTGTCCCATGGTTGCGTCTTCCTGGACAAGCGTCAGATAAAACATGCGCAGAGAGAGTTAGATTTGGGTGGGATGTGTTAAAACTGAAATCTAAATTACAGTGTATAAATAAAGCAGCCAGTATTTACCCTGCATGGAAACAATATAACCCACCCAAATCTAACTCTCTCTGCACATGTTATATCTGCCCCCCCCCCCCCCCTGCAGTGTACATGGCTTTGCCCATCTGCTAACAAATTTACTGCTACGATCAGGTCTGAATTAGGCCTTATGTCATTAAGCCAGTGATTCCCAAACTGTGTGCCTAGTAGGCACCCTGGGGTGCCTCAGGACACTAGCAGGGGTGCCTTGGATTAGTGGGCCAGGACCAATTCAAACTATTTTTGGTCAAAGTAATAGACAAAACCAGTGCTTGTGGCTGCCAATTATAAAATATGAGGACAAACAAAAGCATATATTGTCCCGCAACACACTAAAGAAACTAAGGATGACACATAAACATAATGTACTTATTGTTTTCTAAAATTCTCAAAGAAACATTTGGCCTAGGGGTGCCGTGAAAAAATTCTGACACTCAAGGGTGCTGTGATTAAAAAAAGTTTGGGAACCACTGCAATAGTGAAAACAATCCAAATTTACCCAGTAGATTTTACGTGATGCCTGAACTAACAGACAAACAAAAAGGGGGTGGAGCTTTAAAATAAGTGATAGCTTTTAGAAAAGAAGGCACTCAAAATGGTATTTGAAATATTGTTTTATGAAATTGTGATTTATATTTATCTAGAGCACTGCTGGTTTTTGTTACCTTAAAACACTACTATACATTTTTAAAAAAAATTTTTTTTGTGTGTTCTACACTTGGAAACTGCATGAAGCTGGGCAAGTTTTGTATTATCAGGGTGTAGCAGATTACCGTATATACTCGAGTATAAGCCGACTTTTTCAGCACCTTTTTTTTTGTGCTGAAAAAGCCACTTCGGCTTATACTCGAGTGGGTATTTAGGAGGGACACGGAGGGCACAGCGCGCTGCTCTCCTGTGTCCCTCCTGCGTCTCCGGCGGCAGCGGAGTGTGTGTTAAAGGAAGTGCACGAACCGGCACTTCCTTTAACACACACACGCCGCTGCCGCCAGAGACGCAGGAGGTACACAGGAGAGCCGCGCGTTGTGCCCTCCGTGTCCCTCCTTCAGAAGACAGCGCGGGAGCGACGGGACAGCGCAGGAGCGACGGAGGGTAAGTAACAAACTGGCACTGTGGGGCATATCTGGCAGCATGAGGGTATATCTGGCACTGTGGGGCATATCTGGCAGCATGAGGGCATATCTGGCACATCTGGCACTGTGGGGCATAGCTGGAAGCATGAGGGCATATCTGGCACTGTGGGGCATATCTGGCAGCATGAGGGCATATCTGGCACTGTTGGGGCATATCTGGCACTATGAGGGCTGTGTACGGCTAGAGCTGCATTTCCCACCCTAGGCTTATACTCGAGTCAATAAGTTTTCCCAGGTTTTTGTGGTAAAATGAGGTGCCTCGGCTTATATTCGGGTTGACTTATACTCGAGTATATACGGTACATAAAAATCACAACCCTTCATATGTGTGCATAGTGCACAGGCTGTATTTAGTATATGGTATATTACATGTGTATTTTGCAATAAAGCATGCATTTTACCCTCCAATAAGATTTTGTAGCAATAGAATTATTGTAGCTCTGTCCAGAAAATGAAACAATTGCATTTAAATAAATAATAATAATAATTACTCTATTAAATATACTTTTTATTTTATTTTTTTTATACTAACTTTCAGCCTACCACCAACAATCAATCCTTTTCCTACTGGATTACCAACTTAATTTGTCCGTACCATGAGAAACACCATTGCGGCATTATCCAGGGAATAGTCTGTTGTTGCGTGTCTTTTTGTTGTTGTTGAAAAAATGCATCTTAGTTGAAGTGCTATGCAACTAGGGTGCACAAGGAGACTCTACTGATTAATTTTCTATATGTATATCTGTGTGCGACGGAGTCTCTGAATCTGTATACGAATTGCTACAATGTAGCAGCTGCAGCTTTTTTCCAATACAAGTTCTGTTCTGTTCTGCTCTGTAAACAGACTGTCAAACGCAATATTCAAGTGTCATATATCAAATTAATCAGCAGTCCGTTTTGCTGCAAAAAGCTGTGATGCATATTTTCATTTAGCAAGAGGTCTTCATAAACAGACCTGTATTACTTAAAAGCTTGCTTAGGGACATCTTACTGTACAAACAGTGTTCTACAGTATATCCCTGAGGTTTGTGTACACTGTAAACCCAGCAGGCATTTACAAAGCAGACCCATCCAGTTGTTTTATCAGTGACCTTTTCACTGATTACAAATGGTAAATAACAGGAAACAGACAAAGAGCAAACAAAAGTTGCTTACAATAAAATAAAAGTATACAAATGATAAGTAAGTGAACTTGTGTACAAAATATATTTTTCACTATTGTATTTTGTGTTTGTGCTTAATGCCAAATGTTTGATTACGCCTAGCCAGGTTAAGTGTGAGGCATGATGTGTGTGTCTAGGTCTAAATTCCCTCCACCCTGGCACTATGGTGCTTTGTGTGTAAAATTGTGTCTAATATTATCAATAAGAATAATGTAATACTGGCAGTCCAGTGGCAATCCAGGAATCTCTGTGAAGCGCTGCGGAATATGTGTGCGCTATATAAATGATGCTTTCCTCAGTGTGGAAAAGGTTTGTCATGACTCCTGCAGGATTGATGGCTGTGTTCAGGCTGACACACTCAGATTTTCCCCACATGAGGACTGGAGAGCTGCAACACTGCAAACCCTTTTAATAACACCTTCCTGCGTTGTAATTTATACAGAAGGCATGCTAGTTCCATTATGACACAGCAGCAATAGGACTTCAATTCTAAAATTTGGTGTGAATTCCACGTATAAAGGTATCTTTTACATGAAACTCCCCCATTTCTGATTTGTGGAGGTATTTGATTTCTTCCAAAAATTTATAAAATCCGAAATACATTAAAATTTTCACAGTAAGGCAGATAACAGTGCTTAAATCCTCAACGGCTACTGAAGTCCTTTTAAGTCAGGTGTAAACGAATTTAACACTGGTGAATATCCAGAGTAACACTAGTAAAAGTCCTCCAGCATACCTTTGTAGAAAAACAGTGATGGTGCTTACTGCTACTATTAAAAGTCCACTCTCTATATGCACCAACGTTGTTTCGACCCACCTGGGTCTTTATCAAGGTGTCTCTACACCTTGATAAAAGATACCTTTACGTGTATTTCCTTATACCTTGTTATGTGAGTCCTTGGTATGCTTCCTTATATATTTGGAACAGTGGCGAGAATCTGTACTTTCCTCTTTCAAGGAGAACATCACATCAGGGCTCTTTTTCTGGACACTATAGGGGTAATACCTCATTCTAAAGCAGTATTACACATTGTAATTTCCTGATGAACCCGGTGGCTACTGGGTGTCCCACCGGCTGTTATTTAAGTTTGTTGTTTTTTTTTTCTTTTGTTTTTTGACACTCAAGGTGGAGGACAATTGGGGCTCATCGTCCTGTATCTTTGGAGGACAATCCCCAGTCATCTCTGAAGCAATGGGGTCAATCTAAAAAACAAAAACAAAAAAACCTGTTCAAATAAAAAGCTAGTAAAAATTGTATATGTATGCCAATATGTTTAGTTCTGCACCAGTAGTACATGCACCAAGTACATTTACACCCAACCAGGACCGGGATGTAGTTACATTGCCGGCAGTCAGGATCCTGGAGGTCAGAATACCGACGCCAGAATCCCAGCTAACAGTGGCTATTCGAACTTGTGGGTGTCCACGACACGCATAGAGTGGGAATAGAACCTGTGATGAGCGCAGTGAGCCACCGAGCATGTAAGGGGCTTCGTTGCGCTCGCCCCCTGCCAGCATTCTAGCGGCTGGGATTCCGGCGTTGGTATGCTAACCGGCGGGATCCCATACCCAACGCCCAGAGCCAAGTGTCCGAACTTCTGTTGGACATTAATGTATGCATATGCTTTTTATTTAAAGACCTCCATTGTGCAGATTTGTGCTTTTTTTGCTAAGCCAAAGACAACTCTGAATGGGAAACTTCTCAAATTGGGGAACTTGCTCTCCCTGGTGTTCTCCCTGCGATGATCAGTGGTTTTCTGTAAAGGCGCAGGTTTTGCCATCCAGGTGATAATTAGGGAAAGCAGTGTCCTAGGGATCTCTCTAACCCCATGCATCACAGTAGGACCCTGATGGCAAAATGATAAATTCTGTCCTGATAAAATGGCAGGACATCCAATTTTACTGTACCATAATGCTGCTTAGTGCTGCTTTGATGCCGACATTATGCTGAAAGTTGTGTACTGTGACTTGCCAATCTACTAATTGTATGCATTTTGTTTTTTAGTGAAACGTTTAAGAGAACCAAAGCATGAGCGACGTCCTTGGAGGATATGGTAGGTTTTGGGATATTTATATGCTGCATTATAGGCTATATGCTGACTGCAACCAGGTGGGATATTTTGTTTTGCACAGGGCACACAGTAACATTGGTGTGAGTGGTGGGTGAGGGTGATGCTGCCACCAGTCTGTATAGCACTGCTGGCCACGTGAGCCACTTCTAGGCCAGGGCTCCTATGCAAAGCAATACAACTATTCCACCTCAAACTAAAAAAAACATGTTGGGAGAAGAGATTTCACTGTCTGGTGAAGCTGTGGCAACAGCTTGTGTTTGTGTGTAATAAATATATATATAACACACACAGTAATAAAATCACTTGGGTCTGGGGAAGTGTATATGTCTCAAGTAAGGTTGGGTGCAAGACAAATTGATAATTAACGGCCCTTCATCCTAGATAGAATGCATGAATACAGTGGTTTATTTGCAATAGCACCATAAATTTAGTGAAAAATTACATTCGTAATGTCATCAAGGTGGTAGATGTATACTTAGCAATTAGTGATGCAAAAAAGATAACATAAAAACAAACCTTCAAAGGCTCAGGCAGTATACAGTAACATTCCAGACCAGCACAGGTAGTAAATCTGTGATCTAGAAGCAAATACATGATCTTCCAGCAATGGCACCACAGCTTTGGGTTCTGCCGTACTGCTGCTTATGAGTCTTATGACTGCTGGTGCTGGAATGTTTCTAAACCTTGTCCCTGTTATGTGAGTCACGTTTTTTTTCTTTTCTTGTTTTGTTCATACTGTTTATACAGGATGTAGTCAGGTGACCGGCAGTCGGGATCCCGGCTGTCAGCATACCGACGCCAGGATCCCGGCCACCAGGATGCCGGCAGGGGGCCCAGGCCTGTTCCCACTCGCCTGTGTCCACAACACCCATAGAGTGGGAATAGAACCCGTGGCGAGCCACTGAGCCTGCAGTATGGTGAGGGCAGCGAGCCCGCAAGGGGCTTTGTTGCGCTTGTCCCTTTGCCGGCATCTTGGCAGCCAGGATCCCGGCGTCTGTATGCTGACCGCCAGGATTGCCACCACTGGTCACCTGACCCCAAGGAGCTGCGCATAAAGCGAGAGGAGGATAATAATCTTTCTGTTTCATGTCCTTATTTGTCTCATGATCCCATCAATGTTTCTTTGCCCTTGCCTTGCTGCTAGTGTCCTTGTAATATTGCCCAAACATGCAATAACTTTGATTAGAAGGATTGGCTTTATATACCATTAAATACATTTTTAATTATATCATACACAATATTATTTTTTAAGGTCATACCAATTAAGATCAACTGCTCTCTTACACTTATAACCTCTTTAGCTATTTCTTGCATGATTAATAATGATATGCTTCTAGCAGCTTGAAATCCTGCACTTCTCCCTATGGCCAGTGTGATTGCATTACATGTACAGTTGCTTAGTGCTGATATGATCTAAGTTACAGAGGGGCGGGCATATGGAAAGAGTGCAGATTTTCTGGACTAAAAGCATTTTTAATGGTCTCACATGAGGGGGGAGCCCAGGGGAACCGATATACAGTGCACTTCTAGACCGAACGTGTATTTTGCAGACTCCTTGTCCACTTGCTTTCCAGTCATACAATCTGCAAGTGGTGAGCCCATCCTAGTTACTTCTATTTCTCTGACGTCCTAGTGGATGCTGGGAACTCCGTAAGGACCATGGGGAATAGCGGGCTCCGAAGGAGGCTGGGCACTCTAGAAAGATCTTAGACTACCTGGTGTGCACTGGCTCCTCCCACTATGACCCTCCTCCAAGCCTCAGTTAGATTTCGTGCCCGGCCGAGGTTGGATGCACACTAGGGGCTCTCCTGAGCTCTTAGAAAGTTATAGTCTTAGAATTTGTTATTTTCAGTGAGACCTGCTGGCAACAGGCTCACTGCAGCGAGGGACTAAGGGGAGAAGAAGCGAACTCGCCTGCTTGCAGCCGGATTGGGCTTCTTAGGCTACTGGACACCATTAGCTCCAGAGGGATCGACCGCAGGCCCAGCCTTGATGTTCGGTCCCGGAGCCGCGCCGCCGTCCCCCTTACAGAGCCAGAAGCAAGAAGATGGTCCGGAAAATCGGCGGCATGAAGACTCTGTCTTCACCAAGGTAGCGCACAGCACTGCAGCTGTGCGCCATTGCTCCTCTCACACACTTCACACTCCGGTCACTGAGGGTGCAGGGCGCTGGGGGGGGCGCCCTGAGGCAGCAATAAAAACACCTTGGCTGGCTAAAATACCTCAATATATGGCCCCAGGGGCTATATATGAGGTAAATACCCCTGCCAGAATTCCATAAAAAACGGGAGAATAGGCCGCGAAAAAGAGGCGGAGCCTATCTCCTCAGCACACTGGCGCCATTTTTCCCTCACAGCTCGGCTGGAGGGAAGCTCCCTGGCTCTTCCCTGCAATTCTACAGTACAGTAAGAGGGAAAAGAGAGGGGGGGCATTAAAATTGGCACTGTATACAGTATATTATATAAAAGCTATTAGGGACATAACTCAGTTAGTCCCTGTATATATATAGCGCTCTGGTGTGTGCTGGCATACTCTTACTCTGTCCCCCCAAAGGGCTTTTGTGGGTCCTGTCCTCGTTTAGAGCATTCCCTGTGTGTCTGCGGTGTGTCGGTACGGCTGTGTCGACATGTTGAATGAGGAGGCTTATATGGTGACAGAACAGAGGCCGATATATGTGATGTCGCCCCCTGTGGGGCCGACACCAGAGTGGATGGATAGGTGAAAGGTATTAACCGACAGTGTCAACTCCTTACATAAAAGGGTGGATGACGTAACAGCTGTGGGACAGCCGGCTTCGCAGCCCGCGCCTGCCCAGGCGTCTCAAAGGCCATCAGGGGCTCAAAAACGCCCGCTCTCTCAGATGGCAGACACAGATGTCTACACGGAGTCTGACTCCAGTGTCGACAAGGTGGAGACATATACACAATCCACTAGGAACATCCGTGACGTGATCCCGGCAATAAAAAAATGTGTTATACATTTCTGACTTTAACCCAAGCACCTCTAAAAATGGGTTTTAGGTTTGGGGAGAAAAAACAGGCAGTGTTTTGTTCCCCCATCAGATGAATAAATGAAGTGTGTGAAAGCGTGGGTTCCCCCGTTAAGAAACTGGTAATTTATAAAAAGTTACTGATGGCGTACCCTTTCCCGCCAGGTGGATAAGTTACGCTGGGAGATATCCCCTAGGGTGGATAAGGCGCTCACACGTTTGTCAAAAAAGGTGGCACTGCCGTCTTAGGATACGGCCACTTTAATAGGTACCTGTTGATAAAAAACAGGAGGCTATCCTGAAGTCTGTATTTACACACTCAGGTACTAGACTGAGACCTGCAGATAGTGCTGCTGCAGCGGGGTCGGTGACCCTGTCAAACAGGGATACTAGTTGGCAAACATAAAAACATATTAAAGACGTCGTCTTATATATGGGGGATGCACAGAGGGATATTTTGCCGGCTGGCATCCAAAATAAATGTAATGTCCATTCTGTCAGGAGGGTATTAGAGACCTGTCACTGGACAGGTGATGCTGACTTAAAAAGCGCATAGAGAGCCTTATAAGGGTGAGGAATTATTTGGGGATGGTCTCTGGGACCTCGTATCCACAGCAACTGCTGGGAATAAATAATTTTACCTCAGGTTTCCTCACAGACAAAGGTACAGTCCTTTCGGCTTCAGAAAAGCAAGCGGGTCAAATGGCGCTTCCTTTCTGTACAGAGACAAGGGTAGAGGGAAAAAAGCTGCACCAGTCAGCCTGTTCCCAGAATCAAGATTCTTTCCCCGCCTCCTGTGAGGCCACACCATGACGCGGGTGCTCCACAGGTGTAGCCAGGTACGGTGGGGGGCCGTCTCAAAAATTTCAGCAATTAGTGGGCTCGCTCACAGGTGGATCCCTGTTTCTTTCAAGTAGTATTTCAGGGGTACAAGCGGGAATTCGAGATGTCTCCCCCCAGCCGTTTCCTAAAATATGCCTTGCTGACAACTCCCTCAGGCAGGGAGGCTGTGCTAGAGGCAATTAATAAGCGGTATTCCCAGCAGGTAATACTCAAGGTGCCCCTACTTCAACAAGGACGGGGTTACTATTCCACACGGGTTGGGGTACCGAAACCGCATGGTTCGGTGTGACCCATTTTATATTTAAAATCCTTGAACACAAAAATTCAAGTTCAAGATGGAATCGCTCAGGGCGGTTATTCCAAGCCTGGACGAGGGGGATTACATGGTATCCTGGGACATCAAGGATGCTTACCTGCATGTCCCCATTTACCATCCTCGCCAGGAGTACCTCAGATTTGTGGTACAGGATTACCATTACCAAGTCCAGACACTGCCGTTTGGACTGTACATGGCACCGAGGGTGTTTTATCAAGGTAATGGCCGAAATGTTGATACTCCTTCAAAAAAAGGGAGTTGTAATTATCCCGTACTTGGACAATCTCGTTATAAGGGCGAAGTCCAAGGAGCAGTTGGTAGTCGGGGTAGCACTATTTTGGAAAGTGCTACAACAGCATGGTTGGATTCTAAACAGTCCAAAGTCACAGCTGGTTCCTATGACACGTCTACTGTTCCTGGGGATGGTTCTGGACATAAACCAGAAATAGTGTTTCTCCCGGAGGAGAAAGCCAAGGAGTTGTCATCTCTAGTCAGAGACCTCCTGAAGCCAAAATAGGTAGCGGTGCATCATTGCACGCGAGTCCTGGGAAAAATGGTAGCTTCCTACGAAGCAATCCCATTAGGCAGGTTCCATACAAGAACTTTTCAGAGGGACCTGTTGGACAAGTGGTCCGGATCGCATCTTCCGATGCATAGGCTGATAACCCTGTCTCCAAGGACCAGGGTATCTCTACTGTGGTGGCTGCAGAGTGCCCATCTTCAAGAGGGCCGCAGGTTCGGCATACAGGACTAGGTCCTAGTGACCATGGATTCCAGCCTTTGAGGCTGGGAGGCAGTCACACAGGGAAGAAATTTCCAGGGACTTTGGTCAAGTCAGGTTATTTCCCTACACATAAATATTCTGGACCTGAGGGCCATTTACAATGCCCTGAGGCCGGCAAGGCCTCTGCTTCAAAACCAGCCGGTACTGATCCAATCAGACAACATCACGGCAGTCGCCCATGTAAACCAACAGGGCGGCACAAGAAGCAGGATGGCGATGGCAGAAGCCACAAGGATTCTCCGATAGGCGGAAAATCATGTGTTAGCACTGTCAGCAGTGTTCATTCCCGGAGTGGACAACTGGGAAGCAGATCTTCTCAACAGACACGACCTCCACCCGGGAGAATGGGGACTTCCTCCAGAAGTCTTCCAATAGGATTGTACACCATTGGGAAAGGCCACAGGTGGACATGATGGCGTCCCGCCTCAACAAAAAGCTATAAAAGATGTTGCACCGGGTCAAGGGACCCTCAGGCGATAGCTATGGACGCTCTGGTAACACCGTGGGTGTACCAGTCGGTTTATGTGTTCTCCCCTCTGCCTCTCATACCAAAGGTACTGAGAATAATAAGAAGGCGAGGAGTAAGAACGATACTCGTGGATGGCCAAGAAGAGCTTGGTACCCAGAACTTCAAGAATTTATATCAGAGGACCCATGGCCTCTGCCACTCAGACAGGACCTGCGGCAGCAGGGGCCCTGTCTGTTCCAAGACTTACCGCAGCTGCGTTTGTCGGCATGGCGGTTGAACGCCGGATCCTGAAGGAAAAGGGCATTCCGGAGGAAGTCATTCCTACGCTTACTAAAGCCAGGAAAGAGGTTACAGCAACTCATTATCACCGCATATGGCGAAAATATGTTGCATGGTGTGAGGCCGAAAGGGCCCCAACAGAGGAATTTCAACTAGGTCGATTTCTGCATTTCCTGCAAGCAGGAGTGACTATGGGCCTTAAATTGGGTTCCATTAAGGTACAGATCTCGGCTCTGTCGATTTTCTTTCAAAAAGAACTAGCTTCAGTACCTGAAGTTCAGACATTTATAAAAGGAGTGCTGCAGAGTCAGCCCCCGTTTGTGCCTCCTGTGGCACCTTGGGATCTCAACGTGGTGTTGAGTTTCTTAAAATCACATTGGTTTGAACCACTAAAAACCGTGGATCTGAAATATCTCACGTGGAAGGTGGTTATGTTATTGGCCTTGGCTTCTGCCAGGCGAGTATCAAAGTTGGCGGCTTTGTCTTGTAAAAGCCCTTATTTGATTTTCCATATGGATAGGGCAGAATTGAGGACTCGTCCCCAGTTTCTCCCAAAGGTGGTGTCAGCGTTTCACCTGAACCAGCCTATTGTGGTGCCTAGGCTACTAGGGACTTGGAGGACTCCAAGTTGCTAGACGTTGTCAGGGCACTGAAAATATATGTTTCCAGAACGGCTAGAGTCAGAAAATCTGACTCGCTGTTTATCCTATATGCACCTAACAAGCTGGGTGCTCCTGCTTCTAAGCAGACTATTGCTCGTTGGATTTGTAGTACAATTCAGCTTGCACATACTGTGGCAGGCCTGCCACAGCCAAAATCTGTCAATGCCCATTCCACAAGGAAGGTGGGCTCATCTTGGGCGGCTGCCCGAGAGGTCTCGGCTTTACAACTTTGCCGAGCAGCTACTTGGTCAGGGGCAAACACGTTTGCAAAAATTCTACAAATTTGATACCCTGGCTGAGGAGGACCTGGAGTTCTCTCATTCAGTGCTGCAGAGTCATCCGCACTCTCCCGCCCGTTTGGGAGCTTTGGTATAATCCCCATGGTCCTTACGGAGTTCCCAGCATCCACTAGGACGTCAGAGAAAATAAGAATTTACTCACCGGTAATTCTATTTCTCGTAGTCCGTAGTGGATGCTGGGCGCCCATCCCAAGTGCGGTTTATCTGCAATACTTGTACATAGTTATGGTTAACTAAATCGGGTTATTGTTGAGCCATCTGTTGAGAGGCTCTATTGTTTCATACTGTTAACTGTGTTTCATATCACGAGTTGTACGGTGTGATTGGTGTGGCTGGTATGAGTCTTACCCGGGATTCAAAATCCTTCCTTATTGTGTACGCTCGTCCGGGCACAGTACCTAACTGAGGCTTGGAGGAGGGTCATAGTGGGAGGAGCCAGTGCACACCAGGTAGTCTAAGATCTTTCTAGAGTGCCCAGCCTCCTTCGGAGCCCGCTATTCCCCATGGTCCTTACGGAGTTCCCAGCATCCACTACGGACTACGAGAAATAGAATTACCGGTGAGTAAATTCTTATTATTCACGGTGGTGTCTATTTCTTTTACAGCAGCAAAACAGAGCTCTGCTAGGTCACCAGTAGGAAATGCTGAGCTCATTTATCAAGGGCATTGCTTGTGCTTTTATGACCGAGCAGGATGTCTCGTGAGACTTTCATATATATAGTGGGCAAGACCCTGTATTATATATCCAATATTACCAGTGGATTCAGAATCTTCTGGGGATTTTATTATACAGCTGTATAATTTTAATACACCGTTTAAGAATAGCTATTTAGATACTACTAGGCAAAGGACATTATCAGGAACAAAAACAGACACAGTGGGTGGAATCCTATCTCCGCAGAGGCTGCGAGTTGCACCCAAACTTGTAGCCCTAGTGCCCTATTCACACACACATTTGTGTACAGCTCTATGGAGCTGCACACAAGAATCCGCGAGTCGGTGGTACCGTAAGTGCGGCATACAGTTGTATTTACTCACACCCGCAAATACATCACAGATAATTGATTCCCCCCAATGTGTCAAAGCCTGGTACTGTTTCAGTATGTGTGGAAAGGAAGCAAATGTAGAATAATAATTATTAGTATTATTATTATTGGTGTGGTGGTAGTAGTAGTATTTATTTTTCTCCTTCGTCCTAGTGGATGCTGGGGACTCCGTAAGGACCACGGGGAATAGACGGGCTCCGCAGGAGACATGGGCACTTTAAGAAATAATTTAGATTCTGGTGTGCTCTGGCTCCTCCCTCTATGTCCCTCCTCCAGACCTCAGTTTGAATCTGTGCCCGGACGAGCTGGGTGCTGTTCAGTGAGCTCTCCTGAGCTTGCTGTAAGAAAGTATTTTGTTTAGGTTTTTTATTTTCAGGGAGCTCTGCTGGCAACAGACTCCCTGCATCGTGGGACAGAGGGGAGAGAAGCAGTCCTACTCTCTGAAACTAGGTCCTGCTTCTTAGGCTACTGGACACCATTAGCTCCAGAGGGATCGTACACAGGATCTCACCCTCGTCGTCCGATCCCAGAGCCGCGCCGCCGTCCCCCTCGCAGAGCCGGAAGACAGAAGCCGGGTGAGTATGAGAAGCAAGAAGACTTCGAAATCGGTGGCAGAAGACTCCGTTCTTCACATGAGGTAACGCACAGCACTGCAGCTGTGCGCCATTGCTCCAAACACACCTCACATACTCCGGTCACTGTAAGGGCGCAGGGGGGGGGCGCCCTGGGCAGCATATGGACCTCTGTTGGCAAAAGTACACATATATACAGTGCCCAACTGTATATATGAATGAGCCCCCGCCAAAAAGATATGTATTTTAGCGGGACAGAAGCCCGCCGTCGAGGGGGCGGGGCTTCTCCCTCAGCACTCACCAGCGCCATTTTTTCTCCACAGCTCCGCTGAGAAGAAGCTCCCCAGGCTCTCCCCTGCAGATCACGGTAGAAAAGGGTAAAAGGAGAGGGGGGGGCACATAATTAGGCGCTAAAAAACACAATATACAGCAGCTACTGGGTTAACATTAAGTTACTGTGTTATTCCTGGGTTATATAGCGCTGGGGTGTGTGCTGGCATACTCTCTCTCTGTCTCACCAAAGGGCCTTGTGGGGGAACGGTCTTCAAAAAGGGCATTCCCTGTGTGTGTGGTGTGTCGGTACGCTTGTGTCGACATGTCTGATGAGGAAGGCTATGTGGAAGCAGAGCGGGAGCAAATGAATGTGGTGTCTCTGCCGACGGCACCGACACCTGATTGGATGGATATGTGTAAGGTTTTAAATGATAATGTTAATTCCTTACATAAAAGGTTGGAAAAAGCTGAAGCCTCAGGACAGTCAGGGTCCCAACCCATGCCTGATCCTATGTCGCAGAGGACGACAGGGTCTCAGAAGCGCCCACTATCCCAAAATTATTGACACTGATACCGACATGGATTCGGACTCCAGTGTCGATTACGATGATGCAAAGTTACAGCCTAAATTGACTAAATCCATCCGTTATATGATTATAGCTATTAAGGATGTGTTGCACATCACAGAGGAAACCCCAGTCCCTGACAGGAGGGTTCATATGTATGGGGAAAAGAAGCCGCAGGTAACTTTTCCCCCCTCACACGCGCTCAATGAGTTATGTGAAAAGGCTTGGGAATCTCCAGATAAAAAACTGCAGATTTCCAAAAGGATTCTTATGGCGTATCCTTTCCCGCCAACGGACAGGTTACGCTGGGAATCCTCCCCTAGGGTGGACAAAGCTTTGACACGCTTATCCAAGAAGGTAGCCCTGACGTCATAGGATACGGCTACCCTCAAAGATGCTGCGGATCGCAAACAGGAGGTTACCCTGAAGTCCATTTTATACACATTCAGGTACCTTACTGAGGCCGGCAATCGCGTCGGCTTGGGTGTGTAGTGCTGTAGCAGCATGGACGGATACCTTATCTGAGGAACTTGATACCTAAGACAAGGATACTATATTAATGACCCTGGGGCATATTAAAGACGCTGTCCTTTATATGAGAGATGCTCAGAGAAACATTAGCCTACTAGGTTCTAGAATAAATGCTAGGTCGATTTTCTGCCAGAAGGGTCCTGTGGACTCGGCAATGGACAGGTGATTCCGACTCAAAAAGGCACATGGAGGTTTTACCTTACAAGGGTGAGGAATTGTTTGGGAGGGTCTCTCGGACCTGGTCTCCACAGCTACGGCTGGAAAGTCAAATTTTTTGCCATATGTTTCCTCACAGCCTAAGAAAGCACCGTATTACCAAATGCAGTCCTTTCGATCACAGAAAATCAAGAAAGTCCGAGGTGCGTCCTTTCTTGCCAGGGGCAGGGGCAGAGGAAAGAAGCTGCACAACACAGCTAGTTCCCAGGACCAGAAGTCCTCCCCGGCTTCCACTAAATCCACCGCATGATGCTGGGGCTCCACAGGCGGAGCTAGGCCCGGTGGGGGCGCGTCTCCGAAATATCAGCCACAAGTGGGTTCACTCCCAGTTGGATCCCTGGGCAATAGATATTGTGTCTCAGGGATACAAGCTGGAATTCGAAGAGATGCCCCCTCACCGATACCTCAAATCGGCCCTGCCAGCTTCCCCCTTAGAGAGGGAAATAGTGTTAACTGCAATTCACAAATTGTATCTTCAACAGGTGGTGGTCAAGGTTCCCCTCCTTCAACAAGGAAAGGGTTATTATTCGACCATGTTTGTGGTACCGAAACCGGCCGGTTCGGTCAGACCCATATTGAATTTAAAATCCCTGAACATGTACCTAAAAAGGTTCCGGTTCAAGATGGAATCGCTGAGAGCGGTCATTGCAAGCCTGGAAGGGGGATATTTTATGGTGTCTCTGGATATAAAGGATGCATACCTTCATGTCCCCATTTATCCACCTCATAAGGTGTACCTCAGATTTGTGGTACAGGATTGTCATTACCAATTTCAGACGTTGCCGTTTGGTCTCTCCACGGCTCCGAGAATATTTACCAAGGTAATGGCGGAAATGATGGTACTCCTGCGGAAGCAAGGGGTCACAATTATCCCATACTTGGAGACCAGAAAAGGGTTTATCTCCCGATAGAGAAGGTTCAGGAAATCATGACACTGGTCAGGGACCTATTTAAAACAAAACAGGTGTCAGTGCATCACTGCACTTGAGTCCTGGGAAAGATGGTGGCATCATACGAGGCCATTCCCTTCGGCAGGTTCAATGCGAGGACCTATCAATGGGACTTACTGTACAAATGGTCCGGATCACATCTTCAGATGCATCGGTTAATCACCCTATCCCCCAGGGCCAGGGTCTCTCTCCTGTGGTGGCTGCAGAGTGCTCACCTTCTCGAGGGCCGCAGATTCGGCATTCAGGACTGGGTCCTGGTGACCACGGATGCAAGCCTCCGAGGGTGGGGAGCAGTCACACAGGGAAGAAATTTCCAAGGTCTGTGGTCAAGTCAAGAGACTTGCCTTCACATCAACATCCTGGAACTAAGGGCCATTTACAACGCCCTACGTCAAGCAGAGACCCTGCTTCGCGGTCAACCAGTTCTGATTCAGTCAGACAACATCACCGCTGTGGCTCATGTAAACTGACAAGGCGGCACAAGGAGCAGGGTGGCGATGGCGGAAGCCACCAGAATTCTTTTCTGGGCGGAGAATCATGTAAGCGCACTGTCGGCAGTGTTCATCCCGGGGGTAGACAACTGGGAAGCAGACTTCCTCAGCAGGCACGACCTCCACCCAGGGGAATGGGGACTTCATCAAGAAGTCTTCGTACAGGTTGCAAGTCGGTGGGAACTGCCACAGGTGGACATGATGGCATCCCGCCTCAACAAGAAACTACAGAGGTATTGCTCCAGGTCAAGAGACCCTCGGGCGATAGCTGTAGATGCCCTGGTGACACCGTGGGTGTTCCAATCGGTCTATGTATTTCCTCCTCTTCCTCTCATACCCAAGGTGTTGAGAATCATAAGGAAAAGAGGAGTGAGAACAATACTTATTGTTCCGGATTGGCCAAGAAGGACTTGGTATCCAGATCTGCAAGAAATGCTCACAGAGGACCCGTGGCCTCTTCCTCTAAGACAGGACTTGTTGCAACAAGGGCCCTGTCTGTTCCAAGACTTACCGCGGCTGCGTTTGACGGCATGGCGGTTGAACGCCGGATCCTAGCGGAAAAAAGCATTCCGGATGAGGTCATTCCTACGCTGATAAAGGCTAGGAGGGACGTGACAGCTCAACATTATCACCGTATATGGCGAAAATATGTTGCTTGGTGTGAGGCCAGGAATGCCCCTACGGAGGAATTCCAACTGGGCCGTTTCCTTCACTTCCTACAGTCAGGAGTGACTTTGGGCCTAAAATTGGGTTCCATTAAGGTCCAGATTTCGGCCCTATCCATTTTCTTTCAAAAAGAGCTGGCTTCTCTACCTGAAGTTCAGACGTTTGTGAAGGGAGTGCTGCATATTCAGCCCCCTTTTGTGCCCCCGGTGACACCTTGGGATCTTAACGTGGTGTTGAGTTTCCTAAAATCCCACTGGTTTGAACCACTCAAAACGGTGGAATAGAAATATCTCACGTGGAAGGTGGTCATGCTACTAGCATTGGCTTCGACTAGGCGTGTGTCAGAATTAGTGGCTTTGTCACATAAAAGCCCCTATCTGGTTTTCCATGCGGATAGAGCAGAGTTGTGGACCCGTCCACAATTCCTGCCAAAAGTGGTTTCATCTTTTCATATAAACCAACCTATTGTGGTGCCTGTGGCTACTACTGACTTGGAGGATTCCGAGTTGCTTGATGTGGTCAGGGCTTTGAAAGGTTTATGTAGCCAGAACGGCTAGAGTCAGGAAAACAGACTCTTTGTTTATCCTGTATGCTTCCAACAAGCTTGGTGCGCCTGCTTCAAAGCAAACTATTGCTCGCTGGATCTGTAACACGATTCAGCAGGCTCATTCTGCGGCTGGATTGCCGCTGCCAAAATCAGTTAAGGCCCATTCCACTAGGAAGGTGGGCTCTTCTTGGGCGGCTGCCCGAGGGGTCTCGGCATTACAGCTGTGCCGAGCGGCTACTTGGTCAGGTTCAAACACTTTTTTGCAAAGTTCTACAAGTTTGATACCCTGGCTGAGGAGGACCTTGTGTTTGCTCATTCGGTGCTGCAGAGTCATCCGCACTCTCCCGCCCGTTTGGGAGCTTTGGTATAATCCCCATGGTCCTTACGGAGTCCCCAGCATCCACTAGGACGTTAGAGAAAATAAGATTTTACTTACCGGTAAATCTATTTCTCGTAGTCCGTAGTGGATGCTGGGCGCCCGTCCCAAGTGCGGACTTCCTCTGCAATACTTGTATATAGTTATTGCTGCAATAAGGGCTATGTTATTGTTGCATCAGGGTTGAACTGATGCTCTGTTGTTGTTCATACTGTTGACTGGGTAAGTTTATCACAAGTTATACGGTGTGATTGGTGTGGCTGGTATGAATCTTGCCCTGGATTTCCAAAATCCTTTCCTTGTACTGTCAGCTCGTTCCGGGCACAGTTTCTCTAACTGAGGTCTGGAGGAGGGACATAGAGGGAGGAGCCAGAGCACACCAGAATCTAAATTCTTTCTTAAAGTGCCCATGTCTCCTGCGGAGCCCGTCTATTCCCCATGGTCCTTACGGAGTCCCCAGCATCCACTACGGACTACGAGAAATAGATTTACCGGTAAGTAAAATCTTATTATTTATTTTTTATTTATTTATTTGCAATCAAAGTGCCCAGGAATACAGAGTAATCCACAATGACAACAGTACTTGACACACACTTGAAGAAATAGTTAAGAGTGGTAGACTGATGGCGGATAAGAGAGGAGGGGGATTATTAATATCATTTTGTGGCTTTATAAAAAAAAATAAAAAAATATATATCTTATTATTGATTCTTGCAGTATACCTCCAGAATTGGTTCCTCTTAATCACATGAACTTCATCTGTTCAGAAAACTATCTTAGTCTATATAGCAAGAACAGTTGTCAAAAATAACTGTATTTTTGATTGGAATTCCTCAAGGTGATAATGATCTGTAATATTCCCTGAGAGGAAATGGTTGCATTCCTTACACTTTCTCTCCTTGTGCAGGTTCCTGGATACGTCCAAACAAGCTATAGGAATGCTGTTCATTCACTTTGCAAATGTCTACTTATCAGATCTTACACAGGAGGACCCATGTTCACTGTAAGACTTCTGCAATATCTTAACTCCGTTTTGTATGTGTTTCTGTCCAGCCATCCATTAGGAAAAAAGATGCTGCTGTTTCCTTGCATATCTCTATTGGCAGATCGTGGGAGCTATAATATTGAGGTGCAGTATGTTCACATATAAGTTCAGGCTCTCCGTTTAAGATCCACCCGCTCTTCCAGTGTGTACATTAACAACCAGGTGCTGATAGTTTGCCTACGTATTTGTTTAGTATGTGGGATGTTGATGTGTAACACGGGGTAGTCATGCTACTGATTTGGCACACTTGGCGTTCTTGTTAGAATTGTCCATATCTCTTCAACGGAGCAGAATAGAATGTGGTGTAGGTCATAAAGTTGAGAGAGACCAAATGGACAACACCTTTTACAGCGCAGGTGGGTTTATGTTCGGTATTCATCTTACTAATATGCTTTAGAGGGAATCCAATTAGCCGTGGTAATTTATCGCAGGCTAAATGATACCCTGTGGGCTATTCAGTTATCCCATGCCAGTTTATTTTACGCCTCAGAAGAGAGGCGTATAAATTCCTGATAACCAATAAGTTAACGGGTGCTGCGACCCTGTTAACACAGAAATCCATGAACTTTTCCCAGATTCTGAGTGTTAACACATTTATTAACAGGCATTAAACAGGGTCTAACTTAACATGGGCAATTGAATTCCACTCTTAGACTGGTGTTTTGACCTAAAGAATGCCAGCGCATTTTTTCTTGTGGAAAGGTTAAAATTAGCATATGTTATTATGTAAGTAATAGAGATGTGCAGGTTCGGATTTACTCAGTTCTTAACGCCAGAATTAACACAAGTTCGGATATATCCGGATTTTTCTTATTGGCTATCCAAGACACGTGACATCCGAGAGCCAATAAGATGCTATTTTGAGATCCGAATAAATCTGAACCTGCACATCTGTAGTAAGTGTAAGATGTCTATAGGAACGTAAAGTTCTTGAAATGCTAATTGCTTTCATCACTGATCACTGATCGCTGACCTCTATGACAGTGATCATCTGCGAATCGCTGCCAAGCTGCAATCAGCATTTAATGGTGGATGGCCATGAACTACCCTATTAAATGTTTTATGTTGTGTTTAGGTCCTTTCTTATAATATAGAAGTACTGTAACTACACCTATGGTTTGCCGTATTGAGACCCTATTCTCGTAACTAAACATTACGCGTACCCTTAATATTTAAAAATCTGTGCACAATCTGTTGTTGTTTAGACTCACTATAAATTGTAGAACTACAGAATATAAACTGTGAGCTTTATTAACTGCTGGTAAATTGTACGTAATGAACATTATGGTCCCATGTGAATTTTCATTTAGTACAGTGTTCGATCTGGTGATCCTTTCAATAAAATTACGTAAAGAATTGTATTGTGTAAAGTGCTGGCGAGAAGATTAGGTACAGGTGGGAAGCCACAGTGGTAGAAGTAATGCTAGAATGGGACTATATTCATTGTCCCAGTGTATCCGTAGCAGATGAGTTTGTTTGTTGATGCACAAGTTGTATGGTTTTGTTTCCTTATACCAGTGGTTCTCAAACTGTGTGCCGTGGCACCCTGGGGTGCCTCGGGACACTTGCAGGGGGTGGTCTTCAGTATGCCGACTGTTGGGATCCCGGCGCACAGTATACTGGCACCAGAATCCTGACAGCCGGCATACCGACACTTTTTCTCCCTCGTGGGGGTCCACGACCCCCCCTGGAGGGAAAATAAAATAGCGCAGCGAGCCCGCAAGGGGCTAATTTGCGCTCGCCATGCTGTCGGTATGCCGGCGGTCGGGCTCCTGGCGCCGGTATGCTGGTCGCCGGGAGCCTGGCCACCGGCATACCATACTACACCCCTTGTAGGGGTGCCTTGGATTGGTGGTCCAGGACCAATTCAAATTATTTATGGTCAGTGTAATAGGCAAAACCAGTGCTGGTGGCTGCTGATCATAATATATGTTGACAAACAGAAGCAAGTCCTGTCCCTCACAACATAACTGAACCTAAGGATGACATATAAACACAATTTACTTACTTTAATATTTCTTTCTACATTTCTCAATAAGAAACTTTTAGCCTAGGGGTGCCGTGAAAAAAATTCTGATACTCTAGGGTGCCATGATTCCAAAAAGTTTGAGAACCACGGTCTTCTACAAAAATGATTCTTGCTTAGAACAATACAGCATTGTAATATCCGTATAGCCACTTGTTGGCTGGTGCGTGCATACGGTACAATTTTTGAATGTGTTGTTTGTTTTACAGATATCTACATGTTAACTGTTTGTATTCCATCTTTTTGCTTGACAGGTACCTAATTAACTTCCTCCTAGATGCTACACTTGGCATGTTACTTATCTATGCAGGGGTCCGAGTGGTCAGCTGTGTTGTGGAGTGGCAACAGTGGGATTCTTTGCGGTTTGGAGAATATGGTACATAAATACTTTCTTTTTATTTTTAAAACTATGGACTAGAAGTGTCTGTCCAAAAACATACTTTTTGCTGCAGAAGCAGTTGCTTGTTTTAGTAGAATATGTTGGGCCTCGTTTTCAGTTAGGCACAAAGCAACATTGCTACTGGACAAACCATGTTGTAATACAATAGGTGCTTGTATTTCTTTTTTCTTAGTATTTTCCCTGCATGCAAATACAATCTGATTTTGCATATAGCAACCAGATATTGGTCAATTTTATTCTACCATTGTATTTTTGGTTTTCAAATCACACTGAAGCTCATCTTGTGTGAACAGTACATTCATTTATAGTGGGCATGATTTTGGCAGTGATGCCAGCAGTCGGAGGCTGCTGCATCACTGCTGGGAGCCAGAGCAGCAATTGGATTTATTCAGATGTGCAGCTGAAGGACAGATGTAGATGTCACAGTTGCATGGAATCTGACTGTATCAGTGAAAGGCCAGCATACACTTTCCACCTCACCTCAACTCCTATGGCTTTTCCAGGGCTGGAAGCAGAAACCTTGGGGTCAGGTACAGTGATATCTCTGGGGCCATATATATATACTGCCTGCCTGCACAGTCACTGTGTGGGAGAGGCTCCTGTCACTCTGAGGTTACGCCCACACCGCCTACAGCTCGCTGCCCTATTCGGACAAGATGGCGCATATTCCTGCCAAGCACTATGTGACATATCCTTGGGGCCCCTCTGATCCCCTCTGATCCTTGGTGCCCGGTACAGGTGTCCCCTTTGAACCCCCCCTGTCACCGGCCCTGGGTTTTTCACACTGCCCCCACCCTGCCTCCAGCACTTAAGATCAGTTTAAACTTGCCTCTAGTCATGTTTCTTTGTATAATTTCTGACCTTCAATAAAACTATGATTTAAGGTGAGGTTTGTTTTCAGCAGTTTGTAAATCAGCCTTAAAGGCACTTGTAAATCTTAGGAGAGGATAGTATCCTTGATAGTATTTATGTAACCTTGGCCTACCCTGTAGTTAAACAGCTCACTATAAAACCTTTTTCCCATTGTGTTGTCCAGGTAAATGAAGCAGGTGGAACAGCAAATAACCACGTTTCTTAGTGTATTTAACAAAGTACACACATGATCCCAGCCACAGATAGTGTCCTACTATATGCAAGACATGGTAGCCTTGTCTCTCAATCTGTTAGCATCAGATGGGTCCTGCATACAGATGTCCATTGTGCTGTATAAGCTTGGTTTAGCTATACATTTAATTATTGACCGAAACATGAAAATACTTTCTCTAACGTCCTTGAGGATGCTGGGACTCCGTAAGGACCATGGGGAATAGACGGGCTCCGCAGGAGATAGGGCACTTTAAGAAAGCTTTGGACTCTGGGTGTGCACTGGCTCCTCCCTCTATGCCCCTCCTCCAGACCTCAGTTTTACACTGTGCCCAGGACAGGATGGGTGCACTGCAGAGAGCTCTCCTGAGTTCTCTGCCTAAAAGCATTTTTGTTTGGATTTTTTCTCTACTTTTTCACAGGGAGCACTGCTGGCAACAGGCTCCCTGCATCGAGGGACTGAGGAGAGAGGAGCAGACCTTCTTGTCTAAGATAGGCTCTGCTTCCTCGGCTACTGGACACCATTAGCTCCAGAGGGGGTGAACGCAGGTTCTTACTGGGCGTCCACCCCCGGAGCCGCGCCGCCGTTCTCCTCACAGAGCTAGAAGAACAGAAGATAGAAGTCGTCAGGCGGCAGAAGCCTTCAGCTTCACGGAGGTAACGCACAGCACTGCAGCTGTGCGTCATTGCTCCCATACACCTCACACACTCCGGTCACTGTAAGGGCGCAGGGGGGGGGGGCACTCTGGGCAGCAATATAAACACCTCTTATAGCAAAAGACAATATACATGTACAGGTGGGCACTGTACATGTATATAAAAGAGCCCCCGCCATATTTTTGTACGTTTGAGCGGGACAGAAGCCTGCCGCCGAGGGGGCGGGGCTTCTCCCTCAGCACTCACCAGCGCCATTTTCTCTCCACAGCACAGCTGAGAGGAAGCTCCCCAGACTCTCCCCTGCTTACACACGGAGGGGTGTTTAAAAGAGGGGGGGGGGGCACATAATTGGCGGATAACATATTATACAGCGCTGCTGGGGAAAAACATTTTGTGTTGGTCTCCAGGATCATTGCGCTGGGGTGTGTGCTGGCATACTCTCTCTCTGTCTCTTCAAAGGGCCTTGACAGGGATACTGTCTTCAGGAAAGGGGTTCCCTGTGTGTGTGAAGTGTCGGTACGCGTGTGTCGACATGTTTGCCGAGGAAGGCTCGCTTAATGTGGAGGGGGAGTGCTTGAATGTCATGTCGCCGTCGGCAACGCCGACACCGGAATGGGTGGATATGCTGAATGTCTTGAATGCAAATGTTAATCTATTGCATAAAAGGTTAGACAAGGCAGAAGCTAGGGATCAGTCAGGTAGCCAGTCCATGCCTGTCCCTGTGGCGCCAGGCCCTTCGGGGTCTCAGAAGCGCACCATATCCCAGATCGATGACACAGATACTGACTCTAGTGTCGACTATGAAGATGCAAAATTACAGCCGAAGGTGGCAAAAGGTATTCAGTACATGATTATTGCCATTAAAGAGGTTTTGCATATTACTGAAGAACCCGCGGTCCCTGACACGAGGGTACACATGTATAAAGGGAAAAAGCCTGAAGTCCCCTTTCCATCCTCATTTGAACTAAGTGAATTGTGCGAAAAAGGCTTGGGAATCTCCGGATAGGATACCACAAGTTCCCAAAAGGATTCTTATGGCGTATCCTTTTCCACAAACTGATAGGATACGCTGGGAATCTTTGCCTAAAGTAGACAAGGCGCTGACACGCTTGTCCAAAAAGGTGGCACTGCCTTCTCAGGATTCGGCTTCCCTCAAGGAACCTGCTGACCGCAGGCAGGAAATTACCTTGAAGCACATTTACACTCATTCAGGTACTATTGCTAGACCGGCTGTGGCGTCGGCCTGGGTTTGTAGTGCGGTTGTGGCATGGGCAGATTCCTTATCTACGGAGATTGACACCTTAGATAGGGATGCTATTCAAATGACCATAGAGCATATCGGAGATGCTGCCTTGTAAATGAGAGATGCTCAGAGAGACATTTTGTTTATTAAGCTCCAGAATAAATGCTATGTCTATTTCTGCTAGGCGGCTCTTGTGGACCCGACAGTGGACGGGAGATGCCGATTCAAAACGGCATATGGAGTCCTTGCCTTACAAAGGGGAGGAGTTGTTTGGAGACGGCCTCTCGGACCTTGTCGCTACGGCTGGTAAGTCGAATTTCTTACCTTATGTCCCCCCGCAGCATACAAAAAAGGCACCTCATTATCAAATGCAGTCCTTTCGTTCCAATAAAAACAAAAAGGTACTTTGTTGCCAGAGGGAAAGGTAGGGGAAAGAAGCTGCACACAGCTAGTTCCCAAGAGCAAAAGTCCTCCCCTGCCTCTGCAAAGTCCACCGCATGACGCTGGGGCTTCCCGGGGGGAGGCAGATCTAGTGGGGGCTCGTCTTCGGTTTTTCAGCCATGTCTGGGTTCACTCACAGGTGGATCCCTGGGCATTAGAGATTGTTTCTCAGGGATACAGGCTGGAATTCGAAGACTTGCCTCCTCGCCGGTTTTTCAAATCGGCTCTGCCGGCTTCCCCGTCAGAGAGGGAGCTAGTGTTGGCGGCAATCCAAAAATTGTATATTCAACAGGTGATTATCACAGTTCCTCTTCTCCAGCAAGGAGAGGGATATTACTCGACCCTGTTTGTGGTTCCGAAACCGGACGGTTCCGTCAGACCCATTTTAAACCTAAATTCTCTGAACCTGTACTTGAAGAGGTTCAAGTTTAAGATGGAATCACTCAGGGCGGTCATCGCCAGCCTGGAGGGGGGGGATTGGATGGTGTCCCTGGACATAAAGGATGCATACCTTCATGTTCCGATATTCCCCCCTCATCAGGCGTTCCTGAGATTTGCAGTGCAGGACTGTCGCTACCAATTTCAGACGTTGCCGTTTGGGCTTTCCACGGCTCCGAGGATTTTCAGTGTAGGAAAAAACTGTGTTCCCTAATGCACACCGAGTGAAAAATATTACTACATAATAGTCAGATAATACGGAGATCTTAGTTGCGTATATCTGCAGATATAGGGTTAAGCCCCCAGGCCGATCGACAAGGCTTCTCCGTCACTGGGGGTCCCTAATACTAGGTATGGGTCCGGGGTGCAGGACCCCACGATGTCGGCACAGGTCGGCCACCCCAGGTCAGCACACAGGTGAAAATTAATAGGGGTTAATAAGAAGCACAGAAGTGCTATGTAAGTGGTGTGATTAAAATAATATCTACAAAGTGATAGGGAAAATCATAAGTGTTAATAAAGTGTTAGGGTGTGCCGACCCGAAGCAGCCCAGCCATACCGACACAGGATTTTCACCAAGGTAATGGCGGAAATGATGGTGCTCCTGCGCAGGCAGGGGGTCACAATTATCCCATACTTGGACGATCTCCTCATAAAGGCGAGATCTCGGGAGAAGTTGCTGGACAGTGTGTCTCTGTCCATGAAGACGTTGCAGATACACGGCTGGATTCTCAATATACCGAAGTCCCAGCTAGTCCCTACAACGCGTCTGACCTTTTTGGGCCTTATTCTAGACACAGACCAGAAAAAGGTTTTTCTTCCGATCGAAAAGGTTCAGGAGCTCATAGCCATGGTCAGGAACCTCTTAAAACCAAAAAAGGTTTCAGTGCATCATTGCACGCGGGTCCTGGGGAAGATGGTGGCTTCATACGAGGCCATCCCTTTCGGCAGGTTCCATGCGAGGACCTTTCAATGGGACCTCTTGGACAAGTGGTTCGGGTCCAATTTACGAATGCATCAAAGGATCACCCTGTCTCCCAGGACCAGGGTATCTCTCCTGTGGTGGCTGAACAGTGCTCACCTGCTAGAGGGTCGCAGGTTCGGCATTTAGGACTGGGTCCTGGTGACCACGGACGCAAGCCTCCGAGGCTGGGGAGCAGTAACACTGGGAAGAAATTTCCAAGGTCTCTGGTCAAACCTAGAGACTTGTCTCCACATCAACGTCCTGGAGTTGAGGGCCATATACAACGCCCTGTGTCAAGCGGAGGAATTGCTTCGGAGAAAACCGGTTCTGATTCAGTCGGACAACGTCACGGCAGTGGCTCATATAAAACGGCAAGGCGGAACAAGGAGCAGAGTGGCCATGGCAGAAGCTACCAGGATTCTACGCTGGGCGGAAGGCCATGTAAGCAGAGTTCATCCCGGGGGTGGACAACTGGGAGGCGGACTTCCTCAGCAGGCACGACCTGCATCCGGGAGAGTGGGGACTTCATCAAGCAGTCTTCGCACAGATCACGGATCGATGGGGACTGCCTCAAATCGACATGATGGTATCCCGTCTCAACAAAAAGCTAAAGCCTAAAGCGGTATTGCGCCAGGTCAAGGGACCCTCAGGCGGTAGCGGTAGACGCTCTGGTGACACCTTGGGTGTTCAGATCGGTCTATGTGTTTCCTCCTCTTCCTCTCATACCCAAAGTGTTGAGAATAATAAGAATGAGCAGGGTCAGAACAATCCTCATTGTTCCAGATTGGCCACGGAGGACTTGGTATCCGGAGCGGCAAGAGTTGCTCACAGAAGATCCGTGGCCTCTTCCTCTAAGGCAGGACCTGCTGCGGCAGGGGCCCTGTCTGTTCCAAGACTTGCTGCGGTTGACGGCATGGCGGTTAAACGCCGGATCCTAGCGGAAAAAGGAATTCCGGAGGAAGTCATTCCTACCCTGATCAAGGCTAGGAAAGACGTGACGTTAAAACATTATCACCGTATATGGCGGAAATATGTTTCTTGGTGTGAGGCCAGAGCTGCTCCTACGGAGAAGTTCCATTTGGGCCGTCTGCTTCACTTCCTTCAAACAGGAGTGACTTTGGGCCTAAAATTAGGGTCCATAAAGGTCCAAATTTCGGCCTTATCCATTTTCTTTCAAAGAGAATTAGCCTCTCTTCCTGAAGTACAGACTTTTGTGAAGGGGGTGCTGCATATTCAGCCTCCCTTTGTGCCTCCGGTGGCGCCTTGGGATCTTAACGTGGTGTTACGTTTCCTCAAGTCACCTTGGTTTGAACCACTCGAAACTGTGGAGTTGAAATACTTCACGTGGAAAGTGGTCATGTTGTTGGCATTAGCTTCGGCTAGACGTGTTTCAGAATTGGCGGCTTTATCACATAAAAGCCCATACTTGGTTTTTCACGTGGATAGGGCAGAGTTGAGGACTCGTCCTCAATTTCTGCTAAAGGTGGTCTCATCTTTTCATATGAACCAACCTATTGTCGTGCCTGTGGCTACACGGGACTTGGAGGATTCCGAGTCCCTGGATGTGGTCAGGGCTTTGAAGATTTATGTGACCAGAACGGCTAGAATCAGGAAGACTGAAGCTCTGTTTGTTCTGTATGCGGCCAACAAGGTTGGCGCTCCTGCTTCAAAGCAGACTATTGCTCGCTGGATCTGTAACGCGATTCAGCAGGCGCATTCTACGGCAGGATTGCCGTTACCAAAATCGGTTAAGGCCCATTCCACTAGAAAAGTGGGCTCTTCTTGGGCGGCTGCCCGAGGGGTCTCGGTATGACAGTTGTGCCGAGCAGCTACTTGGTCGGGGTCTAACACCTTTGCAAAGTTCTATAAGTTTGATACCCTGGCTGAGGAGGACCTCCTGTTTGCTCAATCGGTGCTGCAGAGTCATCCGCACTCTGCCACCCGTTTGGGAGCTTTGGTATAATCCCCATGGTCCTTACGGAGTCCCAGCATCCTCAAGGACGTTAGAGAAAATAAGATTTTACTTACCGGTAAATCTATTTCTCGTAGTCCGTAGAGGATGCTGGGCGCCCGTCCCAAGTGCGGACTTCTTCTGCAAGACTTGTATATAGTTATTGCTTACATAAGGGTTATGTTATAGTTTATCGGTTGAACCGTGGCTATGTTGTTGTTCATACTGTTAACTGGGTAGTTTATCACAAGTTATACGGTGTGATTGGTGTGGCTGGTATGGATCTCGCCCTTAGATTTACAAAAATCTTCCTCGTACTGTCCATCTCCTCTGGGCACAGTTTCCCTAACTGAGGTCTGGAGGAGGGACATAGAGGGAGGAGCCAGTGCACACCCAGAGTCCAAAGCTTTCTTAAAGTTCCCTATGTCCTGCGGAGCCCGTCTATATCCCCATGGTCCTTACAGAGTCCCAGCATCCTCTACGGACTACGAGAAATAGATTTACCGGTAAGTAAAATCTTATTTTATCCTGGCAGGATAAATGTTATTTTAGTAACTTGCCTTCTCTACATGCATTGGGGATCTGCAATACATTTGCTGACTGTATAATACTATGTATTGTGTTTGTGTAGGGTACTATAGAGGGATATTTAGAAGGTGATGACTGCCTTCCTTTTTGACCCAGCACCTCTCTCCTCGATCTCTGGATGTGTTTAATCGGGGCACCATGGTTAGTACCAATTTCTGCAGCAGGGTACATTGGTTTCCACAGGGAAACATTGGGGTGTAGAATGGGTCTTGATCCAGAGAGGCACCAACAGGCTAAAGCTTTAGGCTGTCCCAGGATGCATTGTGGGGCCTCCTGTGTATAACCCCGCCTCCAGGCACTGTGAGCTTAGTTTTGAGTTGGTGCCTGTAAAAGCAGTCATTTAATATGAGGGCTGCACTGGGCAGCCCTGAAAAAGCTTTTTCTGACAGAAAATTTCTTAAAAACTGGGCTGTCAGCGCTGTATGTCAGGGTGACACTTCAGCGCTGCAGCTCCATCACCTCCCAAGCGGCGTCGCATACTCCCGCGGCCTGTTCCCGGGTACTTGCGCCGGAGTAACTCCGGCTCTAGGCACACTGTCGCAGACGCTCTCCTGGTTCGCGTGGCTGCTACGGGGAGGAGGTATGAGGGTCCCCAAGGCAGGACCCGCCACTAAATTGCGTTCCTGTCGCAGTCTAGGGAGATGGACTGCGACGCTGGCGTGGACACTAACCGAGCAGGGACCCCACTGTATCCAACAGGACATAGGAGTACAGGTCGGATATACTAATATCCATTTTAATAAGACTCCATAGTACCAGGTGGTGAAGTCCAGCATAGGGGACCCGGCACTTGACCTGTAGCCTCTCCCCCGGCCCAAGGTGCCATCTACTGCTGGTGTTCCCACCCTGGAGCTGCCTCACACTCTCCCTCACTCCCTGACTGAGACGTTGGGCGCCAATTTCTAAAATAGATGCGACTGGTCTCTGGGACTGCAGGACAAGGTCTCCTTTGTAAACCCGCCTGTACGTCGGCGCCGTGGTTTTACAAGCACTTAAGTATTCTACATGTCGATATTAAGATAGCGTTGGTTAAGAACAAGTGTACCTGTGCCAGAATATATTGTACGAGTATTCTGATATATACATCCGGTCTCAGATCGTGCATTGTTATATATAATATACATATACTAGTCCAGTGCAGTTTTATTGTACTACTAAAATAATTATCTACTGTACATTGTCACTGTGACTGTATGTGCCTGTATCTGCTGTGTGGATTTCACTTTCTTTTTCATCCACTAGGGGTCACTGGAGTACTCTTGGGATATGGACGGCTTCCATAGGAACAAGGCACTGAATAGTTACATTTAGAACTCTCCTCCTCTCCATATCACAGAGTACCTCAGTGTTTTTTCTGTGCTCATAGTAGCAACAAGGCTTGTGTGGAATATCCACACTACTTTTTGAATATTTTTATTTTTGATTTTTTTCTTTTGCCGTCGGTACACACTTTTCTGCAAGGAGTCCTCAGAGTACAGCCTCCATTCATTCCACCTACAGCGCCATGGGACTTGAATCTGGTTTTAGATTTCTTACAGTCTTCATATTTTGAACCCTTACAACAAGTGGATATAAAGTTTCTCACTTGGAAAACAATTTTTCTACTAGCCTTAGCTTCGGCAAGGCGTGTTTCAGATTTGGGGGCCTTGTCATGCAAGCCACCGTATTTAGTGTTTCATGATGACAGAGCGGAACTTCGGACGAATTCCACTTTCTTACCAAAGGTAGTGTCATCATTTCACATCAATCAACCAATAGTAGTTCCTGTGTTGACAGGAAATTCTGGAACCTTGGATGTGGTATGCGCATTACGCGTTTATGTATCCCGAACGTCTACAGTTCGGAAGACGGATACGTTGGTTGTTCTCGATGATGCTGCCAAGATGGGTTGGCCAGCTTCTAAGCAGACTTCATCCAGATGGATTAAACTGATCATTCGTCAGGCTTACCTTCATGCTAGGTTACAGCCGCCTACATCAGTAACAGCTCATTCCACACGTTCTGTGGGAACTTCGTGGGCAGCTGGTCGTGGGGCTTCTACGATTCAGCTTTGTCGTGCGGCAACATGGTCATCAGTGCACACGTTTGTGCGCTTTTATAAGTTTGATACGTTTGCGGCATCAGCATCTAGCTTTGGCCGCCTAGTGTTACAGGTGGCAAACAGCTCTCCCGCCCACGGGGGAAACTTTGGTACGTCCCAAGAGTACTCAAGTGACCCCTAGTGGATGAAAAAGAAAATAGAATTTCTCTGACGTCCTAAGTGGATGCTGGGGACTCCGTCAGGACCATGGGGAATAGCGGCTCCGCAGGAGACAGGGCACAAAATTAAAAGTTTGACCACTAGGTGGTGTGCACTGGCCCCTCCCCCTATGACCCTCCTCCAAGCCTCAGTTAGGTTTTTGTGCCCGGCCGAGAAGGGTGCAATCTAGGTGGCTCTCCTAAAGAGCTGCTTAGAATAAAAGTTTGTTAGGTTTTTTTATTTTCAGTGAGTCCTGCTGGCAACAGGCTCACTGCAACGCGGGACTAAGGGGAGAAGAAGCGAACTCACCTGCGTGCAGGATGGATTGGCTTCTTAGGCTACTGGACACTAGCTCCAGAGGGACGATCACAGGTACAGCCTGGATGGGTCACCGGAGCCGCGCCGCCGGCCCCCTTACAGATGCTGAAGAGAGAAGAGGTCCAGAAATCGGCGGCTGAAGACGTCCCAGTCTTCTTAAGGTAGCGCACAGCACTGCAGCTGTGCGCCATTGCTCTCAGCACACTTCACACCGCGGTCACTGAGGGTGCAGGGCGCTGGGGGGGGGGCGCCCTGGGCAGCAATGTAATTACCTTTACTGGCTAAAAATACATCACATATAGCCCCTGGGCTATATGGATGTATTTAACCCCCGCCAGGATTACAGAAAAAACCGGGAGAAGAGCCCGCCGTGAAGGGGGCGGGGCCTATCTCCTCAGCACACAGCGCCATTTTTCCCACACAGATCCGCTGGTGGGAAGGCTCCCAGGCTCTCCCCTGCACTGCACTACAGAAACAGGGTTAAAACAGAGAGGGGGGGCATATTTTGGCGATATTAATATATATTAAGCTGCTATAAGGGAAAACACACTATAAGGTTGTCCCTGTATAATTATAGCGCCTTGGTGTGTGCTGGCAAACTCTCCCTCTGTCTCCCCAAAGGGCTAGTGGGGTCCTGTCCTTTATCAGAGCATTCCCTGTGTGTGTGCTGTGCGTCGGTACGTGTGTGTCGACAGGTATGAGGACGATGTTAGTGGAGGCGGAGCAATTGCCTGTAATGGGATGTCACCCCCTAGGGAGTCGACACCGGAATGGATGGCTTTATTTATGGAATTACGTGATAGTGTCAACACGCTACAAGGTCGGTTGACGATATGAGACGGCCGGCAAACCAATTAGTACCTGTCCAGGCGTCTCAAACACCGTCAGGGGCTTTAAAACGCCCATTACCTCAGTCGGTCGACATAGACACAGACACAGACACTGACTCCAGTGTCGACGGTGAAGAAACAAACGTATTTTCCAGTAGGGCCACACGTTACATAATCACGGCAATGAAGGAGGCGTTACATATTTCTGATACTACAAGTACCACAAAAATGGGTATTATGTGGGGTGTGAAAAAAACTACCTGTAGTTTTTCCTGAATCAGATAAATTGATTGAAGTGTGTGATGAAGCGTGGGTTACCCCCGATAGGAAGTTGCTAATTTCAAAGAAGTTATTGGCATTATACCCTTTCCCGCCAGAGGTTAGGGCGCGCTGGGAAACACCCCCTAGGGTAGATAAGGCGCTCACACGCTTATCAAAACAAGTGGCGTTACCGTCTCCTGATACGGCCGCCCTCAAAGATCCAGCTGATAGGAGGCTGGAAAATACTCTAAAAAGTATATACACACATACTGATGTTATACTGCGACCAGCAATCGCCCCAGCATGGATGTGCAGTGCTGGGGGGGTTTGGTCGGAATCTCTGACTGGAAATATTGATACCCTGAATAGCGACAATATTTTATTGACTATAGAGCATTTAAAGGATGCATTTTCTTTATATGCGAGATGCACAGAGGGATATTGGCACTCTGGCATCAAGGGTAAGTGCGCTGTCCATTTCTGCCAGAAGAAGTTTATGGACGCGACAGTGGTCAGGTGATGCGGATTCCAAGCGGCATATGGAAGTTTGCCGTATAAAGGGGAGGAATTATTTGGGGTCGGTCTATCGGACTTGGTGGCCACGGCAACAGCCGGAAAATCCACCTTTTTTACCTCAGGTCACCTCCCAACAGAAATAGACACCGTCTTTTCAGCCTCAGTCCTTTCGTTCTCATAAGAACAAGCGGGCAAAAGGCCATTCATATCTGCCCGAGGCAAAGGAAAGGGTAAGAGACTGCAGCAAGCAGCTCCTTCCCAGGAGCAGAAGCCTTCCCCCGCTTCTGAAAACTCCTCAGCATGTCGCTGGGGCCCTACAAGCGGACTCAGGTCCGGTGGGGGGGGTCGTCTCAAGAATTTCAGCGCGCAGTGGGCTCACTCGCAAGTCGACCCCTGGATCCTGCAGGTAGTATCACAGGGGTACAGATTGGAATTCGAGACGTCTCTTCCTCGCAGATTCCTGAAGTCTGCTTTACCAACATCTCCCTCCGACAGGGAGACGGTGTTGGAAGCTATTCACAAGCTGTATTCCCAGCAAGTAATAGTCAAGGTACCCCTACTACAACAAGGAAAGGGGTATTATTCCACGCTGTTTGTGGTACCGAAGCCGGACGGCTCGGTGAGACCTATTCTAAGTCTGAAATCTTTTGAACACTTACATACAAAGGTTCAAGTTCAAGATGAAATCACTCAGAGCAGTGATAGCGAATCTGGAAGAAGGGGACTTTATGGTGTCCTGGGACATCAAGGATGCTTACCTCCATGTCCCAATTTGCCCTTCACACCAAGGGTACCTCAGGTTCGTGGTACAAAACTGTCACTATCAGTTTCAGACGTTGCCGTTTGGATTGTCCACGGCACCCCGGGTCTTTACCAAGGTAAAGGCTGAAATGATGATTCTACTTCAAAGAAAAGGCGTATTAATTATCCCTTACTTGAACGTTCTCCTGATAAGGGCAAGATCCAGAGAACAGTTAGAGGTCGCAGTAGCACTATACCAAGTAGTGCTACAACAGCACGGGTGGATTCTAAATATTCCAAAATCCCAGCTGATCCCGACAACATGTCTGCTGTTCCTAGGGATGATTCTGGACACAGTTCAGAAAAAGGTTTTTCTCCCGGAGGAGAAAGCCAGGGAGTTATCCGAGCTAGTCAGGAACCTCCTAAAACCAAGAAAAGTGTCAGTGCATCAATGCACAAGAGTCCTGGGTAAATGATGGCTTCTTACGAAGCGATTCCATTCGGCAGATTCCACGCAAGAACCTTTCAGTGGGATCTGCTGGACAAATCGTCCGGATCGCATCTTCAGATGCATTAGCTGATAGCCCCGTCTCCAAGGACAAGGGGGTCTCTTCTGTGGTGGTTGCAGAGTGCTCACCTTTTTGGAGGGCCGCAGATTCGGCATTCAGGACTGGGTCCTGGTGACCACGAATGCCAGCCTGAGAGGCTGGGGAGCAGTCACACAGGGAAGAAATTTCCAGGGAGTGTGGTCAAGCCTGGAGACTTCACTTCACATAAATATACTGGAGCTAAGGGCAATTTACAATGCTCTAAGCCTGGCAAGACCTCTGCTTCAGGGTCAGCCGGTGTTGATCCAGTAGGACAACACCACGGCAGTCGCCCACGTAAACAGACAGGGCGACACAAGAAGCAGGAGGGCAATGGCAGAAGCTGCAAGGATTTTTCGCTGGGCAGAAAATCATGTGATAGCACTGTCAGCAGTGTTCATTCCGGGAGTGGACAACTGGGAAGCAGACTTCCTCAGCAGACACGATCACCACCCGGGAGAGTGGGGACTTCACCCAGAAGTCTTCCACATGATTGTGAACCGTTGGGAAAAACCAAAGGTGGACATGATGGCGTCCCGCCTCAACAAAAAACTGGACAGGTATTGCGCCGGGTCAAGAGACCCTCAGGCAATAGCTGGGGACGCATTGGTAACACCATGGGTGTACCAGTCAATGTATGTGTTCCCCCCTCTGCCTCTCATACCCAAGGTACTGAGAATTATAAGGCGAAGGGGAGTAAGAACGATACTCGTGGCTCCGGATTGGCCAAGAAGGACTTGGTACCCGGAACTTCAAGAGATGCGCACGGAGGATCCGTGCACTCTACCTCTAGACTTACCGCGGCTGCGTTTGACGGCATGGCGGTTGAACGCCGGATCCTGAAGGAGAGGGCTCCGACGGAGGAATTTCAACTGGGTCGATTCCTACATTTCCTGCAAACAGGATTGTCTATGGGCCTCAAATTGGGGTCCATTAAGGTTCAAATTTCGGCCCTGTCGATTTTCTTCCAGAAAGAATTGGCTTCAGTTCCTGAAGTCCAAGCTTTTGTCAAAGGAGTACTACATATACAGCCCGGTTGTGCCTCCAGTGGCACCGTGGGATCTCAATGTAGCTTTGGGATTTCTGAAAATCCCATTGGTTTGAGCCACTCAAATCGGTGGATTTGAAATATCTTACATGGAAAGTGACCATGCTACTGGCCCTGGCTTCGGCCAGGAGAGTGTAAGAATTGGCGGCTTTATCGTACAAAAGCCCATATCTGATTTTCCATTGGGACAGGGCAGAACTGCGGACGCGTCCTCAGTTTCTCCCTAAGGTGGTATCAGCGTTTCACCTGAACCAACCTATTGTGGTGCCTGCGGCTTCTAGCGACTTGGAGGACTCCAAGTTGTTCGACGTTGTCAGAGCCTTAAAAATATATATATATATATATATATATATATATATTTAAAGGACGGCTGGAGTCAGAAAGGCTGACTCGCTGTTTATACTGTATGCACCCAACAAGCTGGGTGTTCCTGCGTCTAAGCAGACGATTGCTCGTTGGATTTGTAGCACAATTCAACTTGCGCATTCTGTGGCAGGCCTGCCACAGCCAAAATCTGTAAATGCCCACTCCACAAGGAAGGTGGGCTCACCTTGGGCGGCTGCCCGAGGGGTCTCGGCATTACAACGCTGCCGAGCAGCTAAGTGGTCAGGGGAGAACACGTTTGTAAAATTCTACAAATTTGATACCCTGGCTAAGGAGGACCTGGAGTTCTCTCATTCGGTGCTGCAGAGTCATCCGCACTCTCCCGCCCGTTTGGGAGCTTTGGTATAATCCCCATGGTCCTGACGGAGTCCCCAGCATCCACTTAGGACGTCAGAGAAAATAAGAATTTACTTACCGATAATTCTATTTCTCGTAGTCCGTAGTGGATGCTGGGCGCCCATCCCAAGTGTGGATTGTCTGCAATACTTGTACATAGTTATTGTTACAAAAATCGGGTTATTATTGTTGGAAGCCATCTTTTCAGAGGCTCCTCTGTTATCATGCTGTTAACTGGGTTCAGATCTCAAGTTGTACAGTGTGATTGGTGTGGCTGGTATGAGTCTTACCCGGGATTCAAAATCCTTCCTTATTGTGTACGCTCGTCCGGGCACAGTATCCTAACTGAGGCTTGGAGGAGGGTCATAGGGGGAGGAGCCAGTGCACACCACCTAGTGGTCAAACTTTTAATTTTGTGCCCTGTCTCCTGCGGAGCCGCTATTCCCCATGGTCCTGACGGAGTCCCCAGCATCCACTACGGACTACGAGAAATAGAATTATCGGTAAGTAAATTCTTATTTTTGGTACTTACCAGGTAAATCCTTTTCTTTGAATCCATAGGGGGCACTGGACGCCCATCCAGAGCAGTTTTACCTGGTTTGTGGTAAGTTCAGAGGATCTTATGGTAACACACTCTCACCGACTGGTTCAAAGTTTCAAGTTCTAGCGGTTATAGTGCCAACTGTTTAGTTGTCCGTCACGTTATGTGTCAACTTTATTGTTGTCTGTTATGTTATATGTAATTCTCCATTGTCAACCTCTCTATAGCTCCTGTTCGGCTCAGTAAAAAACACTGAGGTACTCTGGGATATGGAGGGGAGGAGAGTTCTAAATTTAACTATTCAGTGCCTTGTTCCTATGGAAGCCGTCCATATCCCAAGAGTACTCCAGTGCCCCCTATGGATTCAAAGAAAAGGATTTACCTGGTAAGTACCAAAATCCTATTTTCAGTGTTTCCCAGCTATATCTATCACTGTATTCCCTACCCTAAGGGACTAGGTGCATCAGGGTCCATATATAGTGGTTCACTGTATTTACCGATTAAAATGTACTCTACTGTGTACTCAGTCACCTAATATCAGATTTATTCGCTGGAGTTGTGTACTGCGGGCTCAGTCGCATAATACCGGATTTATTCGCCGGTGTTTGTATACTGTGTACGCGGTCACATACTAGGGAATTTATTTGCAGGTATTGTACTCTGTCTGACTGTATCATACTAATACGCTCTGCAGTTGCATTCACTAATGTCTAACACAAAGGGTGGGAAATCCGAGGACGCCCCTACATTCTGCAGCGCATACGCCAAGGATTTTCCTGAGGGGGAAGTTTTGTATGACGGTCTGTGTACTATGTGCCATAAGTCTCCCAGTTAGTCCGCGGCTCCTGTAACCAATCAGGAGCCACCTTGGGCGGCGTTCCTAACTATGCTTAATATGCTTGTGACCTGCCTTACGCCCCTTACGGGACCTCCTGTGCAATTACAGCCACATATTGTCCCTATGGTAAATCCATCTCTGGCAGATTATTTGTCTACCCAGTTGCAGCAATGGAGTCACTCCTTGGTTAGACATAAAACTGCCCCAAGTCACTCTCGCGTTACGGGGTCATCTAAGCGGGCTACTTCCTCCTCACAATCCACTAATCTCTCAGAAGATTCTTCTGATGAGGATAGGGAGTATACTATACCGTCAGACACTGACACAGCTGCGTCTGACGAGGAATCCACTACTCAGATTGATGTGCCTAACTTAGTGGTTGCTATTAAGCAGATCCTACAAATCACGGATGATGACGAGGATTCCACTATGGTGTCTATAAAACCTGATTGGTTTGAACGTCAGAAAGTAGCTAAAACTTTATTACTTCTGACCATCTAGTGGACATATGACAAGAACCCTGGTCTTTTCCAGGAATTAAATTCTCCCTGTCTAAAAGGATGGTAGCTCACTATCCTCTCCCTACAGAGTTGTGTAACAAGTGGGAAAATTCACCGCCAGTGGATTCCCATGTCACCCGTCTAGTGGTGTCGTCTACTCTGCCAGTCATCACTGTCACCTCACTGAAGAAAACCGACAGATAAGCATGTGGAAGGATGCCTGAAGTCTATTTACTCCCTTACAGGTGCTGTACATAGACCCACTATAGCAGCCTCTTGGGCTGCAAAAAGGAATTGAAGCATGGGTTCAGGCATTAGAGGAAGAGCTGCCTCAGGATATATCTGACAGTACCTATCTCACATGACCACCGCCGCCTATTACATTCAGGAGGCGTCCTCTGAAGCAGGTGTGTTGGCAGCCAAGGCATCGACTACGTCCATCCGGCTTGCCGTATTCTGTGGTTGATGTCATGGAAGGTGGACCTGGACTCCAAAAATACCTTGGCGGTACTCCCTTTTAAGGGAGACATCCTGTTTGGGGAAGACCTCAATAAAATTGTGGCTGACTTGGCGGCTGCTAAGACTGCCTTTTTCCCAAACACTACTACTTCTGCACAGAAGGCAAAAGGTACCACTTTTCACTCCTTTCGGCCTCAAGGGAAAGCAAAAGGTAAGAGATACCCGAGACAGTCTGGTGTTTCCAAAACCACAAAGCCCAAGGCTAAACAATCCTGGGCATCCCGTCAGCCTGCTTCTAAACACCACAAGCTTGCTGCATGATGGGCCAAGTCTCCCCCTGGGAGAACCCAGGGTGGGAGTCCGACTTCTGCGATTCACCCAGGTCTGGTTAAAGACTACTTCAGACGCATGGGTGCTAGAAGTGGTCTCTCACTGGTACGCAGTCTCTTTCAGGAGGCATCCCCCTCGCCAGTTCTGCACAACGGTTTTCCCTTCAGATCCGTTACTGCAAGCTCTACAAACGGTTGTGAGTTCTCTCCTGGATACAGGAGTGGGGGTGCCGGTACCTCTATCCCAGAGAGGCAGAGCATACTACTCGACTGTTTCTAGTACTGAAACCCAATGGGTTTTTCCGGCCTGTACTCCACCTCAAATCACTGAACAAGTTTGTGAGTGTCTCCAAGTTCCATATGGAAACACTGCGCTCAATTGTATCTGGCCATGGAACCCAGAGATTATATGGTATCCCTGGATATACAAGATGCTTACCTGCATATACTTATTGCCATATCGCATCAGCAATTACTGCGGTTTGCTATTGACAACCATCACTATCATTTCCAGGCTCTGCCGTTTGGACTGGCCATGGCCCCTTGTATCTTCATTAAAATAGAGCAAGAGAAGTATATCTGCACACTTAGAAAATAATGGATGACTTTTATTGTGTACAACAACTTTTTGGAAGACCCCAATATTAATATATCTTTTATAGATCTTACTGTGTGGGGGTGCAGCTCTATTACAACTGAAATTTGAGACAAAAACAAGGATAACTGAAAAGTGGTTGCTTAGTTGGGCGCACAAGAATAATTGGGTTAGATTGATTCCTATCCTAAAACTTAGCTTTTATTGCTTATTCATTCTAAAAGAGCCCCATTTTTCGGGGAATATACTGCAAAAAATAGAGGTTAAAATGTTACACATACAAACATATAAGTGAAAGACTGAAATGTGTGAGTTCAGATAGGATTAAAAAGCGGTACCCCCACAATAACTCCTGCAAAGGTGTGTAATTTAGAATAATATATTGAAGCCACTGAGAATTCTGTAGTGTGTTAAATCTCCTAGTCTTCTATACACAATATAGTCTTAGTATAGAGGTATCAAGTTGTGTATGGTCACAGTCTAATCGTGGTTATAATCGTTACTGTTCTCATTTGTAACCATTACAAGAATATAGCCGCTTATTCATGTGGTATTGAAACTTAGAAGCAACAATTGTTGCAAATCTGTCCTCAGACTGGTTAAACAAATTATGATATAATTCCAATGCAAAAAATCTCTCTCCTGCAGTTGTCTCCTATTTAATATTAATTAACTATATTCATAATTGTTACTGGGCTAAATCCATATAATTTCCACCCAGAACACTTCATAAATTAAAGAATAGGAGAAATCATATATATAAAATGTCATTTAGACACTGGGAGAGTAGATATCCGATTGAGATTATCAGATTGGAATTAAGTACTGTATGTAATAATTAGAGAATCAAAAGGACAATATCTCTACCTAACACAATTCTTTATATTGTCATATCCACACTGTGACAAACGTGGGTAAATCCACTTGTTCATGTGGGGAATGGTGTGTGCGATTGCTGTTAGCTGGCTAGCTGCAATGATAGTATGGTGTGCTGTAACAGTATTAAAATCCCAAACAAACTATAATTCTAATAATCCGTGCCTTGTTGTAAAAGTCCCATCTGTCTACACCAATACTGATACGATCTCAGGCTTGTAGTGGCCGCAGGATGCGGTTATTCGGGACAGTGCTACACATTATAACTGTTCACATTAACCATTAATAGAATTCCACCTTGAGATAACACACTTATTTCCCCTAATACTCTCAGGGCTAATTAATAGAGACCGCTACTAACTCTTATTCTTTGCTTTGTGTAACATCAAGATTAACAGGTGTTAGTTCAGGTCTAAAAAACTTTCATTATTGTCTAAGGCAATGTTGTACAAATAAACAATAGAGGAGCGTGGTAGGCCGCTGAAATGCCGACGTGCACGTTTCGCTGTATGACAGCTTTAATGAGGCTGAAGTGTTCTGGGTGGAAATTATATGGATTTAGCCCAGTAACAATTATGTATATAATTACTTGATATCAAATAGGAGACAACTGCAGGAGAGACATTTTTTTTTGCATTGGAATTATATCATAATTTGTTTAACCAGTCTGAGGACATAATTGCAACAATAGTTGCTTCTAAGTTTCAATACCACATGAATAAGCTGCTATATTCTTTTAATGGTTACAAATGAGAACAGTAATGATTATAACTACGATTAGACTGTGACCATACACAAGTTGATACCTCTATACTAAGACTATATTGTGTATAGAAGACTAGGAGATTTAACACACTACAGAATTCTCAGTGGCTTCAATATATTATTCTAATTACACACCTTTGCAGGAGTTATTGTGGGGGTACCGCTTTTTAATCCTATCTGAACTCGCACATTTCAGTCTTTTCACTTGTATGTTTGTATGTGTAACATTTTAACCTCTATTTTTTTGCTGTATGTTCCCCGAAAAATGGGTCTCTTTTAGAATGAATAAGCAATAAAAGCCAAGTTTTATTATACGAATCAATTTAATCCAATGTATTCTTGTGCGCCTAACTAAGCAACCACTTTTCAGTTCTCCTTGTTTTTGTCCCTTGTATCTTCACCAAGGTTATGGCCGTGATGGCGGCTCATCTTCGTCGCCAGGGAGTAAGGATTCTGCCGTATCTGGACGACTTGCTGATCCTGGCAAACTCCCACGATGTCCTCAGTCATATGCAACTGATGGTAAACTTCCTACAAGCCCACAAATGGCTTATCAGCTGGAAGAAGTCCTCGCTGGTCCCTGCTCGGAGCATGGTTCACCTGGGGGCACTGCTGGACACACATAGTCAACAGCTGTTTCTGTCTCCAGAGAAGGTCCTGAAGCTTCAGGACAGGATAACATACTTCCTCTCTCGCCCAAGAGTGTCGATACACTCGGCGATGCAAGTACTAGGCCTGATGGTGTTTGCTTTCGACATGGTAGAGTACGCTCAATTTCATTCCCGCCCTCTGCAGAGGTTAATCCTTTCCAAGTGGGGCGTCCTACCTCATCGACATGATCTCCTTGACTCCGGAGGTTCATCTATCGCTGACCTGGCTACAGGACCAGCAGTTCAATAGGGACCGTCCCTTCTGGATCCCCAACTGGGTCTTACTGACGACAAATGACAGTCTGAGGGACAGGGGCGCGTTGTTGGAGCAACACTGTCCAGGGTTGCTGGACTAGGAGGAATCACTCCTCCCGATAAACATTCTGGAATTGTGGGCAGTGTTCAATGCTTTGCCTCTCGCCCTGCCTCTGTTAAAGAACAGGCCTGTTCAAGTACGATCAGACAAAGCCACCATGGTGGCATACATAAACTATCAAGTAGGCACTCGAAGCCGCATGGCAATGATGTACGTGTCAAAAATCCTTCGTTGGGCGGAACGCCATCTGCCAGCAATATCGGCAGTGTTCATTCTGGGAGTCCTCAACTGGGAAACGGATTTCCTCAGTCGTCAGGACGTGCATGCCAGAGAGTGGAGTCTTCATCAGGAAGTCTTTCAACTCCTAGTGGACAAATGGGGCCTACCAGATGTAGACCTGATGGCGTCTTGACACAATCACAAAGTTCCGGTCTTCAGATCAAGAACCAGGGATCCTCAAGCAGCGTTCGTGGACGCACTGTCAATTCCATGGAACTTTCAGCTGCCCTATTTGTTCCCTCCAGTGTCACTCGTGCCCAGTGTACTACGGAAGTTCAGGTTTACTAAAGTGGATATGTTGCCCATAGCAACCACTCAAATTCTAGCTAATATCTTCTAGAAGGTGCTATATAACTAAGTAGAATCTGATGGGTAGCTGTGGGCAACAGCTACACTTCAGTAAACCTGCACTCTAGTAAATATACCCTTTCAAAATTTTATTTTTCATAAGTTTTGCCGTCTGAATTGATCACGGTGTCCTTTCTTTCAGGGGATCCTATCCAGTGTAATGCCTGGGCTGGACAGTGCGCCCTCTACATCCTTATTATGATGTTTGAGAAGACTGCAATGGTCCTTGTCCTGCTTATACCCAATCTCAAAGAGGTAATTTGGCTGTGTTTTGCATGTATGCCTATCTGACTGTGCCCATCCTTTGAATACTTTCATGATACTTGGAAATAGTGACATTACGGTTGGTGTATTATATCTTTCTCTGACGTCCTAGTGGATGCTGGGAACTCCGTAAGGACCATGGGGAATAGCGGCTCCGCAGGAGACTGGGCACAAAAAGTAAAAGCTTTAGACTAGCTGGTGTGCACTGGCTCCTCCCCCTATGACCCTCCTCCAAGCCTCAGTTAGATTTTTGTGCCCGAACGAGAAGGGTGCAAGCTAGGTGGCTCTCCTGAGCTGCTTAGAAGTAAAAGTTTAAATAGGTTTTTTATTTTCAGTGAGTCCTGCTGGCAACAGGCTCACTGCATCGTGGGACTAAGGGGAGAAGAAGCGAACTCACCTGACTGCAGAGTGGATTGGGCTTCTTGGCTACTGGACATTAGCTCCAGAGGGACGATCACAGGTTCAGCCTGGATGGGTCCCGGAGCCGCGCCGCCGGCCCCCTTACAGAGCCAGAAGAGCGAAGAGGTCCGGAGAAAGCGGCGGCAGAAGACGTTCCTGTCTTCAAATAAGGTAGCGCACAGCACTGCAGCTGTGCGCCATTGCTCTCAGCACACTTCACACTCCGGTCACTGAGGGTGCAGGGCGCTGGGGGGGAGCGCCCTGAGACGCAATAAAAACGATATAAAAACCTTATATGGCTAAAAAAAAAAAATGCATCACATATAGCTCCTGGGCTATATGGATGCATTTATCCCCTGCCAGTTTCCTGAAAAAAGCGGGAGAAAAGGCCGCCGTGAAGGGGGCGGAGCCTTTCTCCTCAGCACACAAGCGCCATTTTCTTTCACCGCTCCGCTGGAAGGACGGCTCCCTGACTCTCCCCTGCAGTCCTGCACTACAGAAACAGGGTAAAACAGAGAGGGGGGCACTATTGGCAGCTAATATATAAATACAGCAGCTATAACAGGGAGTAACACTTATATAAGGTTATCCCTGTATATATATAGCGCTCTGGTGTGTGCTGGCAAACTCTCCCTCTGTCTCCCCAAAGGGCTAGTGGGGTCCTGTCCTCTATCAGAGCATTCCCTGTGTGTGTGCTGGGTGTCGGTATGATTGTGTCGACATGTATGAGGAGGAAAATGATGTGGAAGCAGAGCAATTGTCTGTGTTAGTGATGTCACCCCCTAGGGAGTCGACACCTGACTGGATGGTAGTAATTAAAGAATTACGTGACAATGTCAGCACTTTGCAAAAAACTGTTGACGACATGAGACAGCCGACAAATCAATTAGTGCCTGTTCAGGCGTCTCAGACACCGTCAGGGGCGCTAAAACGCCCGTTACCTCAGATGGTCGACACAGACCCTGACACGGATACTGAATCCAGTGTCGACGGTGACGAGACAAACGTATTGTCCAGTAGGGCCACACGTTACATGATCACGGCAATGAAGGAGGCATTGAACATTTCTGACACTACAAGTACCACAAAAAAGGGTATTATGTGGGGTGTGAAAAAACTACCAGTGGTTTTTCCTGAGTCAGATGAATTAAATTGAGGTGTGTGATAAAGCGTGGGTTTCCCCCGATAAAAAACTGCTGATTTCTAATAAATTATTGGCACTATACCCTTTCCCGCCAGAGGTTAGGGCACGTTGGGAAACACCCCCTAGGGTAGATAAGGCGCTCACACGCTTATCAAAACAAGTGGCGTTACCGTCTCCTGATACGGCCGCTCTCAAGGAACCAGCTGATAGAAGGCTGGAAAATATCTTAAAAGGTATATACACACATACCGGTGTTATACTGCGACCAGCGATCGCCTCAGCCTGGATGTGCAGCGCTGGAGTGGCTTGGTCGGATTCCCTGACTGAAAATATTGATACCCTGGATAGGGACAGTATATTATTAACTATAGAGCATTTAAAGGATGCATTACTATATATGCGAGATGCACAGAGGGATATTTGCACCCTGGCATCTAGAGTAAGTGCGATGTCCATTTCTGCCAGAAGAACGTTATGGACGCGACAGTGGTCAGGTGATGCGGATTCCAAACGACATATGGAAGTATTGCCGTATAAAGGGGAGGAGTTATTTGGGGTCGGTCTATCGGACCTGGTGGCCACAGCAACGGCTGGAAAATACACCTTTTTACCCCAGGTCACCTCTCAGCAGAAAAAGACACCGTCTTTTCAAACCCAGTCCTTTCGTCCCTATAAGGGCAAGAGGGAAAAAGGCCGCTCGTTCCTGCCCCGGGGCAGAGGAAGGGGAAAAAGACGGCACCATGCAGCCTCTTCCCAGGAGCAGAAGCCCTCCCCCGCTTCTGCCAAGTCCTCAGCATGACGCTGGGGCTCTGCAAGCAGACTCGGGCACGGTGGGGGGCCGTCTCAAGAATTTCAGCGCGCAGTGGGCTCACTCGCAAGTGGACCCCTGGATCCTGCAGGTAGTATCTGTCAAAGTCAGAAAAATGTCTCAATGCACGTTGCCATATTTGCACCGCACACTGGTCCGTGCTGCGCATGCGTATGCTCTCCCGTGGAAGCGCATACCCGCAATAGCGTGCACTCGCACGCGCAGTATGCGCATTTACGGTAGAGTTTATGTGATCGTAGCGTGCGACTCATTAGTTACAAATGTTCGCAATTAATGTAGTTTATAGATCATGATCCCTTTGATAGTTTCTGTAAGTTTGGTTAAAGTACAATGTCCCAGAGCTGAGGAATCCCTCTTTGCATCGTACGAAGGGTCTAACAGGAATCATATTGCAGTGTTTGGTACCCATCGGAAGAGTATTTAATTAGCAATATTCCGGTGTTGGTTTGGAGCGTATTAATCGCTCGTGCGAATAGTAATGGACATAAGAAGTTTATGTCCATTTCTATGATTTACACATACTCAGGTATGCGGCGGGAAACCCAGTTTCCCACCCACCTGAGCTGTTGGAAATCGTCACAGCCCACCTGTATGAATCACCCTATGACCTTTTGTTATGATACAGGGCCGAATTCCTTCGGCCAATGGACAATGGGATTGTAGGACCAGGAGATTGCATTGTGTGTGGGGCATAAATAGGCAGGCCGACCACATCCAGCTCTCACTCTCTCATCAACGGTTATCTGCTGATAATCGGGAGCTGGATATCGAGGCGCTGGCGATCATACCCTTTGTGCGTAAGTTCTCTCCATAATCATTGTCTTTCTGCGAGCCAATTTCTCTCTCTCTCTCTCTCTCTATCTCTCTCTCTCCTCTTTTCTCTTAAATACCTTATAGTATTATAGTATGGTATTGTATTTCATTTAGGTCAGCGTAGTATTGTCTTTTTGTATTTATTGTTTAGTTCTGTGGTTAGGAAGTCTCTGTTATATTGTAGTGTATCATATGTACTGTTATCCCCTTTTACAAGTATATTAGATATAATACAGTTAATAGGCTTTGGAAACCTAAACCAGTATCAGTGTATTTACTATAGTGTTAAGTGTTCACTTGAGCGTCGGTGACGCTCAATCAGCTTTGTAGTTAGTCAGGTTACACAAGGTTGCATTTACACCCTGTACTCACATTAAGGTATTCTGTGTGTTTCATCGGTATAAGGTTTAACATAAAGGTATAGTGTGGTGAGCGTCTGCATCGCTGGTGACCTCCTCGTGGTCTCTAGCGTACGCTACGTTACAGCGAATCTTTCCCCTAGACATAACCAATAACGTGTCCTGTGATCCCTGGGCCGTGAGCGAACGTGACGCCCGAGCGTCTCGCCTACGGCTGAGCGATCGTTACGCAACTAGCGTACCATTACGGTACTTCTTAAGTAAACAGCGTACAGTGTTCTTAGCTTCATAAAGGGTTGTTATAAGGCAAAGGAATTTAGCATTGTCAATTATAGGGGCCCTGTATCGAGTACGCCAGCACCACGTCGGTGTGATCAGGTCGTATTGGTCGAGGTGGGCGAGTGAGTGGGGTACTCGGTAAACCGCCACCGCCGGCCTACTGTGGAGTAATTTGGTTGTCTGAAAAGGCTTGCTGAAAACCTTGATACAGAGATCCAAGGAGGACTAAGCAACACCTGCAGACTATGGGGGCCAGTTGCTCAGGTAGGGGGCGATCAACCCTGGTTCAGGTTGATTCTGTGAACCGACCAGTTGGGTCGGCACGATATGTAATGTGTGAAAAATATGGAATTCACACCGAATCTTTATGTGATGAATGGGAGAGAATGACTGTACAAGACAGGGACAAATTCCCAAGAATAGGTAGCTTCAGTCCAGAAGTGTTACAAAATTTAAGGAGGAGGATATGTCTCGTAAAATCAGCAAAGAGACGAATTCAGCATCATGATTATTTACAGCTATGGCACCAGGAAGGTGAGATACAGAGAGGTTTGGCTCTGGCGGCAGGATCTGGGGCAGTCAGGAAGTTGATTGCCACAGCTCCTCCCCCACCATACATTGCAGGAGAAAAATTGATCACGACAGAAACATCACTAGGCATAGGGAATCGCAAAGTGATAAGTTGATGTCCGTAAGTATACAGGCGCTGACCACAAGGCAGCCTGCGTATGTACCACCGAATCCTGTGGGTAAGGCAAGTGTAATAACATGTTTTTCTTGTAACAGACCGGGACACTTTGCACGAGAATGTAGAACAAAGAATGTACAAAGGTCTTTTCAACCCCCTAGACAACAACACAACACACGACATTGGGAGCAGGGTCCACAGAGGCGGAGTTTTGAGCCACATACAGGGGAAACAAAAAGATATCCCCCAAACAGAGACTGGCATGCCTCTGGTAGTTCCCAGCTAACTCCCTCACAAGTAGTTGCTGCCAGCGGGATTCAGGGAGGTCAGCATACCCAATAGGGGTGTGGCCATACCTGTAATCTGCAGCCAGTTAAGTTGATTGCTAGTCTTGGAAACGAACCAGAAATTGCAATCAATGTAGCTGGTAAAACTTTAAACTTTCTTGTAGACACAGGGGCGGCCAAGTCAGTGATAAATTCGACAGTGGGCATGAGAACCACTGGTAGGACAATTCCAGCCATGGGAGTAACAGGAGTAGTCCAGCACTACCCTGTTAGCAAACCAGCCGAGATTACAATAGGGCCTTTGCATACCAAGCATTCCTTTTTGTTGGCTGCATCTGCACCAACTAATCTCCTGGGAAGAGACTTACTATGTAAAATGGGTTGCGTCATTTATTGTACTCCTGAAGGTGTATTCTTGGACATCCCTGAGAATCACGCTCAGGAAGTACGAGACATGTTAGACTCCCCATCAAAATTAATGTCACACACCATTATGACAAATAGGAACCCATCCCAGGTAGAAGAGATGACATCTCAGATACCAGAGTCACTTTGGACAAAAGATGGACAGGACACTGGATTAATGGCAAACGTAGCTCCAGTAGTAGTACAAGTAAAAGAAGGTAGGATAGCTCCAAAAATCCCACAGTATCCTCTGAAGCCAGAGGTGGAGTTAGGAGTTTTTCCCGTAATAGAGCGCTTGCTACAACAAGGCATTCTAGTAAGAACGTCCAGCACAGCAAATAGTCCCATCTTCCCTGTTAAAAAGAGTGGGGGGAGGGGTTACAGGCTAGTGCAGGATCTAAGGGGGATTAACAAAATAGTTGAGAGTCAGTTCCCCGTAGTGCCTAATCCAGCTGTCATCCTAATGCAAATTCCTCCCACTGCCAAATTTTTCACTGTTATTGACCTCTGCTCCGCTTTCTTTTCGGTACCTCTGCACCCTGACAGCCAATATTTGTTTGCATTCACATACAGAGGAGTCCAATACACGTGGACTCGGTTACCCCAAGGTTTCATAGATAGTCCAAGTATATTTTCTCAGGCTTTGCATGATTGTTTACAGTCTTTCCAACCAGACAGTGGATCAGTATTGATACAGTATGTGGACGATTTATTACTGTGTTCAGATTCACTGGAGGCATCCCTGAAGGATACGAAACAGCTCCTGTTTCATCTTTCAGACACAGGTCACAAGGTTTCCAAAGACAAGTTGCAATTATGCCAGACTAAGGTAAAATATTTGGGACACTGTCTAACACAAGGACTGAGACACTTGACCGCTGATAGAATCCAAGCCATTAGAGACATGACACTGCCACAAACCCAGCAACAGATCAGGACGTTTTTAGGAATGTGTGGGTATTGCCGTAATTGGATCCCAGGGTTTTCCATATTGGCACTACCTTTGCAGGAAATGGTCTCCTCAAACAAACCTGATCAGATTTCGCATACAGATGAATCTGAAACAGCATTTGAGAGACTCAAACAGTGTCTAACGCAGGCACCTGCACTAGGTATGCCAGACTATGGGAAACCCTTTGAACTATACGGAACAGAAAGTGCTGGGTGCGCAGCAGGTGTACTAACACAAAAACACGGTGATGCCAGCAGGCCAGTTGCATACTACAGCGCTCAGCTAGATACGGTAGCGCGGTCCCTCCCCACATGCTTGCGTAGCGTTGCAGCGATAGCATTGCTAGTGACAAAAAGCGAAGATGTCGTGCTAGGCCACAACCTCACAATCCATACACCGCATGCGGTATCTGCCTTATTGAATTCTGCCCAAACCAGACACGTCTCATCAGCAAGGTTTACGAGATGGGAATTGGCATTAATGGCCCCCGTAAACATCACCATAAGGAGATGCAGTGCATTAAACCCTGCAACATTTCTCCCAGGTGTGCCTGGACAGGCACAAAGGGTGGGAGGTGAGAGTGATGGGGAAGGAGGATTTAATGCAAAGGAAGATACACATGATTGTATGGAATATTTGACCCAAAATTTTACCGCAAGGCCTGACATCAGTGACAATCCACTAGAAGATGCAGAACTCACGTTCTACACGGACGGTAGTTGTCACAGACAGTCAGACTCGGGAGACTTGTGTACTGGATACGCAGTCGTAGATGACCAAGACACCATAGAAGCGGAACCACTAGGCCCACCTCACTCAGCCCAGGTTGCTGAACTGGTCGCCCTAACCAGAGCATGTGAATTGGCTAAGGGAAAGTCAGCCAATATCTACACCGATTCCAGATACGCGTTCGGGGTAGTCCATGATTTCGGAGCCCTATGGCGGCTCAGAAATTTCATGACGGCAGCTGGTACACCGATAGCGCATGCAGCTCATATAAAAAGGCTTCTAACAGCGATACAGGAACCCGACAGAGTGGCTGTTATCAAATGTAAAGCACATACATATAGCCAAGACCCAGTATCCCTTGGTAACAGCCGAGCAGACGAAGCTGCAAAGCTTGCAGCTGCTACCCCCATACGGACAGACACCACACAACTGATGGTATTTAATACCATCAACACACGAAAGTTGTGTGAAATGCAGAATTTGTGTTCCACTCAGGAGAGAGCAGTCTGGAGGGCAAAGGGATATGGCCAGGAGTCCTCAGGGCTCTGGACGGATGGACATGGTAAACCAGTGGCCCCCAGGGCATACCTTCCGTGTCTGGCTGAAGCAGCTCACGGGCTGACTCATCTAGGCAAGGAGGGGATGTGCAAATTGGTAAGAGCATACTGGTGCGCCCCAGGATTCTCCTCTCATGCTAGTAAAAGAGCAATGTCATGCCTTACCTGTCTGAGAAAGAATATTGGAAAGGCAATACCTACAGAACCATCCCATATCCCACCTGCCGGCGGCCCTTTCCAAGTAATACAAATTGACTTCATTCAATTGCCCCCATGTAGAAATTTAAAGTATGTACTTGTCTGTATAGATGTTTTCTCAAATTGGGTCGAAGCTTTTCCAGCAGCTACAAATACCGCTATGTTTACAGCTAAGAAAATTGTGCAGGAATTTGTATGTAGATATGGTATCCCTAGAATCATTGAAAGTGATAGGGGTACCCATTTTACAGGTGATGTCTTTCAAGGAATGTGTAAATTGATGGGTATTGATAGCAAGCTGCACACTCCGTACCGTCCACAGGCGAGTGCGAAGGTCGAAAGAGTGAACAGCACTATTAAAAATAAATTGAGTAAAGTAATGGCAGAGACAGGATTGACGTGGCCAGAAGCTTTACCCATTGTTTTGTATAGCATCAGAACCACTCCCAGGCCCCCTCTTAATCTGTCCCCTTTTGAAATCTTGTTTGGTCGACAACCGCATGTCATGATTAACCCTCAGGATGATTTGAAATGTAACAATGAAGTAACTGTAAAGTACTTGATTAATATGAGTAAGCAGTTGAGGAATCAAAATGATAATCTGAAGTTGGTGATTCCTGATTTACCAGATAGTAATTGTCATGACATTGAACCTGGGGATTATGTAATGATAAGAAATTTTCTACGCTCAGGTTGTCTTATTGATAGATGGGAAGGACCATACCAGGTCTTATTGACTAGCACCACAGCATTGAAGGTTGCTGAGAGAGAGACTTGGGTCCATTCATCCCACTGCAAGAAGGTTGCTGATCCAGAGAAGTCCCGTGATAAGGAACAGACGGTAGAGGTTGTATCACTGGAGTGTCTGTTCCAGGAGGACTGAGGCGGCACCTGAGCCTTGAAGACCGGAAGCAGTTGTCGACTCCCCTCTCCCTTTTATTGTTTTTCTCCACTTCCCATCCCCTCTCCCTTAAAATTTCTGTTTCCCCCTTCTCAATCTTCTCCATTTCCTCCTCAAAGATGGACTTGCCCAAAGAGACTGTGATCCGGATTTTGATGTTGACCATGATGTTGACCAGAGCAGTCTATTCCGGCGAGAGTACCATAGAGGTCGAGAGAGGTTCTGGAATGGGTTCCGATTATGATGATGGAGGCGTAGTTTTCCAAGATCAACCAATCCAACAAGCAAAGGCGAGTATCAGAAAACGATCCGATAGAAGAAATTGTGATGGATTGTTAGCTGAGGAAAATTGTATCTGTAGGCTCTGTGATAATCTGGTTGAAGATGGATGCATAAAGAAATGCCAATCTAGTTTTAATATCCATATAGACCGGCATCCATTGAGTGACTATCACTCCTTAGTGGGTAACGTGTTAAACCAAACAGATTGTTGGGTATGCTCTCAAGTACCTCAGGGTCACAGTAAATCAGGGCTAGTACCATTTCCTTTAACGTTAGGGGAGGTACTTGAGCTAAGTGGTGGGAGACCGGTGGACCGGAGGTTTAACATCTCCAGCCCTCCTAGTTTGAAGCTCCACCAATACCATGTGGATAGGTCCCTCATATGTTTTAACATCTCCAATCCCAGAAAACCGGGAAATTGGGAAGTGTCATGGAGCAACCTTACCATGACCTTTTCACACAGAGCAGATAGAATGCCTACAGATACAGAGCTCGTACGCCACATAGCCAGTAGAGGAAAATCTTTCCGGTATCGATATACCTTAGGAAATAGGATTACTAAAGTTGGAGAGGTATCACCAGGATACTGTGCACATATCGTACAGACCGATACGTGCATTAGGCAGATGGAAGAATTAGGGTCAGGAGATTTCACCTGGAAGGTTTGTAACATGGTCATGTCCTTCTCCGTCCCATATGTTCTCCCCGATGATGCATATTTCATATGCGGGAGAAAGGCGTACAAGTGGCTTGCCCCAAACTCTGAAGGATTGTGTTATGTTGGAAAAGTATTGCCTGAAGTGATGACTGTAACACATGACAAAATGAAGGACATACACCGTGGTGCCCAAGCTCCTTATACTCACACTCATTACGAACACCGAGTTAAAAGACAACTGTCAGAAAGGTTAGAGCATCCGGCCTCTGATCTTATCCATGAATCCACCGGGATTCAGGTTCTGGTAGCGTTAGATTTCACTCGTACCGCTCGAGGAGTGATGAATTATAGATACATTTCCGCACTCGCCAATTTGTTAGATAATATCACCGAAATGTATGATGACACGTTTAGATACACTGGAAGAGAACTTCAAGCTTACAAAACAGAACTAGTTCAGCATAGGATGGTTCTTAATTATCTTACAGCAGTAACAGGCGGATATTGTGTTACATTGGCAACACAGTACGGCATAAAGTGTTGCACGTATATCACAAATAGCACCGAGGATCCGGTAGAGGTCATAGACCAAAAGATGGACGATATTCTCCAATTGAAGTGGGAATTTCGTCAAAAACACAATCTCACCCTTGCTGCTGTAGGTAATGAGCTGACTGGTTGGGTGTCATGGTTGAACCCGCGAAATTGGTTCTCCGGTTTAGGAGACTGGGCTCAAGGAGTCATAATGGATGTTGGAAAGTTTCTACTATGTATCTTGGGTGTCGTTATATCGATTGGATTGATATTTAGATGCGGGCAGGCTTTAATGAGGTGCAAACAAAGTACGAAAGTGATGAGCTTGAGGAGTGAGGAAACTGTAATTAACCTGGATTTGATTTATGACCCAATGCTAGAAACCATGACGTAATGATGTAATGAGTATACGGTCCGTCTTTCACCCATTTCTATGTTTTCCTCCGAGGTACAAAGACCCACGTAGACGAAGGATTTGATGAGCCAAGGGGCCGACAACGGAAAGATGGAAAGAAGAAGAGCAGACGACCTGATATACAAGATTTTGATGGACAATGCCATGGGTACCCCAGTTTCCCTAGGAACTTTAAAATCACGCTAGCCCAACATTTTTTGTAAATCCATGGACGTTGTTTGCTTTACTCACGATTTATGAGCAAAAGCACAAAGAAGAAGACTCCAATCAACCGACACCAATCAAGACCTCAATCGACGAATGTACATTTCCCTGACATAGAATACCATTGCATTTTCCATAAGTGTTCTCTATCTTCATCTCTACAACCCTCAGGTAATGACACACATAGACGATAGGGAATTCAGGCACAGATATCAGCAACCACATACCTCCCCCATTCATGTATCATCAACTAAAATGTGCATCCCCATTTTGTTACAACTACAGCCGAAATGAGCTCGGTAAAGTTTGACAGCCCATCCACAGACCTGTACCACAGGATAAGAAGGAATTCAAATGTATACTTCGCAATACCTCGAAGCTTGATTTACCACACGTACGGCACGATGATACATGACCCTCCAAACATGGACTCATACACACATGCTTCTGCTTTCTCACTAGGTCATACCCTCTTCACACCTTCTCCTCTCTCCTCCCCTACCCAACCATGGAAATCAATTAACCCCTGACTTACATTTTTCTCCTTAAATGTTTTGTGGCAGTTATTATTGACTGCCAAAGGGTGGACTGTCAAAGTCAGAAAAATGTCTCAATGCACGTTGCCATATTTGCACCGCACACTGGTCCGTGCTGCGCATGCGTATGCTCTCCCGTGGAAGCGCATACCCGCAATAGCGTGCACTCGCACGCGCAGTATGCGCATTTACGGTAGAGTTTATGTGATCGTAGCGTGCGACTCATTAGTTACAAATGTTCGCAATTAATGTAGTTTATAGATCATGATCCCTTTGATAGTTTCTGTAAGTTTGGTTAAAGTACAATGTCCCAGAGCTGAGGAATCCCTCTTTGCATCGTACGAAGGGTCTAACAGGAATCATATTGCAGTGTTTGGTACCCATCGGAAGAGTATTTAATTAGCAATATTCCGGTGTTGGTTTGGAGCGTATTAATCGCTCGTGCGAATAGTAATGGACATAAGAAGTTTATGTCCATTTCTATGATTTACACATACTCAGGTATGCGGCGGGAAACCCAGTTTCCCACCCACCTGAGCTGTTGGAAATCGTCACAGCCCACCTGTATGAATCACCCTATGACCTTTTGTTATGATACAGGGCCGAATTCCTTCGGCCAATGGACAATGGGATTGTAGGACCAGGAGATTGCATTGTGTGTGGGGCATAAATAGGCAGGCCGACCACATCCAGCTCTCACTCTCTCATCAACGGTTATCTGCTGATAATCGGGAGCTGGATATCGAGGCGCTGGCGATCATACCCTTTGTGCGTAAGTTCTCTCCATAATCATTGTCTTTCTGCGAGCCAATTTCTCTCTCTCTCTCTCTCTATCTCTCTCTCTCCTCTTTTCTCTTAAATACCTTATAGTATTATAGTATGGTATTGTATTTCATTTAGGTCAGCGTAGTATTGTCTTTTTGTATTTATTGTTTAGTTCTGTGGTTAGGAAGTCTCTGTTATATTGTAGTGTATCATATGTACTGTTATCCCCTTTTACAAGTATATTAGATATAATACAGTTAATAGGCTTTGGAAACCTAAACCAGTATCAGTGTATTTACTATAGTGTTAAGTGTTCACTTGAGCGTCGGTGACGCTCAATCAGCTTTGTAGTTAGTCAGGTTACACAAGGTTGCATTTACACCCTGTACTCACATTAAGGTATTCTGTGTGTTTCATCGGTATAAGGTTTAACATAAAGGTATAGTGTGGTGAGCGTCTGCATCGCTGGTGACCTCCTCGTGGTCTCTAGCGTACGCTACGTTACAGCGAATCTTTCCCCTAGACATAACCAATAACGTGTCCTGTGATCCCTGGGCCGTGAGCGAACGTGACGCCCGAGCGTCTCGCCTACGGCTGAGCGATCGTTACGCAACTAGCGTACCATTACGGTACTTCTTAAGTAAACAGCGTACAGTGTTCTTAGCTTCATAAAGGGTTGTTATAAGGCAAAGGAATTTAGCATTGTCATATCACAGGGGTACAAATTGGAATTCGAGACGTCTCCCCCTCGCCGGTTCCTGAAGTCTGCTCTACCAACGTCTCCCTCCGACAGGGAGGCAGTATTGGAAGCTATTCACAAGCTGTATTCCCAGCAGGTGATAATCAAGGTACCCCTCCTACAACAGGGAAAAGGGGTATTATTCCACGCTGTTTGTGGTACCGAAGCCGGACGGCTCGGTGAGACCAATTTGAAATCTAAAATCTTTGAACACTTACATAAAAAGGTTCAAATTCAAGATGGAGTCACTCAGAGCAGTGATAGCGAACCTGGAAGAAGGGGACTATATGGTATCTCTAGACATCAAGGATGCTTATCTCCATGTCCCAATCTACCCTTCTCACCAAGGGTACCTCAGGTTTGTGATACAAAACTGTCATTATCAGTTTCAGACGCTGCCGTTTGGATTGTCCACGGCACCACGGGTCTTTACCAAGGTAATGGCCGAAATGATGATTCTTCTTCGAAGAAAAGGCGTATTAATTATCCCTTACTTGGACGATCTCCTGATAAGGGCAAGGTCCAGGGAACAGTTAGAGGTCGGAGTAGCACTATCTCAGGTAGTGCTACGTCAGCACGGGTGGATTCTAAATATCCCAAAATCACAGCTGATTCCAACAACACGTCTACTGTTCCTAGGGATGATTCTGGACACAGTCCAGAAAAAGGTGTTTCTCCCGGAGGAGAAGGCCAGGGAGTTATCCGAGCTAGTCAGGAACCTCCTAAAACCAGGACAAGTGTCAGTGCATCAGTGCACGAGAGTCCTGGGAAAAATGGTGGCTTCTTACGAAGCGATTCCATTCGGAAGATTCCATGCAAGAACTTTTCAGTGGGATCTGCTGGACAAATGGTCCGGATCGCATCTTCAGATGCATCAGCGGATAACCCTATCTCCAAGGACAAGGGTATCTCTCCTGTGGTGGTTACAGAAGGCTCATCTTCTAGAGGGCCGCAGATTCGGCATTCAGGATTGGATGCTGGTAACCACGGATGCCAGCCTGAGAGGCTGGGGAGCAGTCACACAGGGAAGAAATTTCCAGGGCTTGTGGTCAAGCATGGTAACGTCTCTTCACATAAATATCCTAGAGCTAAGGGCCATTTACAATGCCCTAAGTCAAGCAAGGCCTCTGCTTCAGGGTCAACCGGTATTGATCCAGTCGGAGGAGTGGGGACTTCATCCAGAAGTCTTCCAAGTGATTGTAAACCGTTGGGAAAAACCAATGGTGGACATAATGGCGTCCCGTCTCAACAAGAAACTGGACAGATATTGCGCCAGGTCAAGGGACCCTCAGGCAATAGCGGTGGACGCTCTGGTAACTCCGTGGGTGTTCCAGTCGGTATATGTGTTCCCTCCTCTTCCTCTCATACCAAAAGTACTGAGAATCATAAGAAGGAGAGGAGTAAGAACGATACTCGTGGCTCCGGATTGGCCAAGAAGAACTTGGTACCCGGAGCTGCAAGAGATGCTCACGGAGGACTCGTGGCCTCTACCTCTAAGGAAGGACCTGCTCCAGCAGGGACCTTGTCTGTTCCAAGACTTACCGCGGCTGCGTTTGACGGCATGGCGGTTGAACGCCGGATCCTGAAGGAAAAAGGCATTCCAGATGAAGTCATCCCTACCCTGATCAAGGCCAGGAAGGATGTAACTGCAAAACATTATCATCGCATTTGGCGAAAATATGTTGCGTGGTGGGAGGCCAAGAAGGCCCCTACGGAGGAATTTCAACTGGGTCGTTTCCTACATTTCCTGCAAGCAGGATTGTCTATGGGCCTAAAATTAGGATCCATTAAGGTTCAAATTTCGGCCCTGTCGATCTTCTTCCAGAAAGAACTGGCTTCAGTGCCTGAAGTTCAGACGTTTGTCAAAGGGGTACTGCATATACAGCCTCCTTTTGTGCCTCCAGTGGCACCTTGGGATCTCAATGTAGTTTTAGGGTTCCTAAAATCACATTGGTTTGAACCACTTGCCACAGTGGATTTGAAATATCTCACATGGAAAGTGGTAATGCTGTTGGCCCTGGCTTCAGCCAGGCGCGTATCAGAATTGGCGGCTTTATCCTATAAAAGCTCTTACCTGATATTTCATTCGGATAGGGCGGAATTGAGGACTCGTCCTCAATTTCTCCCTAAGGTGGTTTCAGCGTTTCACATGAATCAACCTATTGTGGTACCTGTGGCTACTAGGGACTTGGAGGACTCCAAGTTGCTGGACGTAGTCAGGGCCCTGAAAATATATGTTTCCAGGACGGCTGGAGTCAGAAAATCTGACTCGCTGTTTATACTGTATGCACCCAACAAGCTGGGTGCTCCTGCTTCTAAGCAGACGATTGCTCGTTGGATTTGTAGTACAATTCAACTTGCACATTCTGTGGCAGGCCTGCCACTGCCAAAATCTGTAAAAGCCCATTCCACAAGGAAGGTGGGCTCATCTTGGGCGGCTGCCCGAGGGGTCTCGGCTTTACAACTTTGCCGAGCAGCTACTTGGTCAGGGGCAAACACGTTTGCTAAATTCTACAAATTTGATACCCTGGCTGAGGAGGACCTGGAGTTCTCTCATTCGGTGCTGCAGAGTCATCCGCACTCTCCCGCCCGTTTGGGAGCTTTGGTATAATCCCCATGGTCCTTACGGAGTTCCCAGCATCCACTAGGACGTCAGAGAAAATAAGAATTTACTTACCGATAATTCTATTTCTCATAGTCCGTAGTGGATGCTGGGCGCCCATCCCAAGTGCGGATTGTCTGCAATACTTGTATATAGTTATTGTTACAAACAAATCGGGTTGTTTATTGTTGGAAGCCATCTTTTCAGAGGCTCCTACGGTTATCATACTGTTAACTGGGTTCAGATCACGAGTTGTACGGTGTGATTGGTGTGGCTGGTATGAGTCTTACCCGGGATTCAAGATCCTTCCTTATTATGTACGCTCGTCCGGGCACAGTATCTTAACTGAGACTTGGAGGAGGGTCATAGGGGGAGGAGCCAGTGCACACCAGCTAGTCTAAAGCTTTTACTTTTTGTGCCCAGTCTCCTGCGGAGCCGCTATTCCCCATGGTCCTTACGGAGTTCCCAGCATCCACTACGGACTATGAAAAATAGAATTATCGGTAAGTAAATTCTTTTTTTTTTTTTTTAAATGTGTGCCATTTAGTACTAGAAAAACATGCAAACATTTCAATCATAACTTATAATAGCATGTTACACTATACAAGGCGAGTCAAAAGTCGCAGTACACCCTTTTGTTTAAAAAACTGTGCAGGAAATGGGAAAACTGAATATTCCAGTAAGGTATGGGTGAGGTGGGCTATCTTAGGGTATGTACCGAACACGGGCTCCATCTTGAAGTCGGCCATCTTGACTCTGTCATTTATTTTCAAATGGAAGGGGGTCATGTAACATGTCAAACAGCTTCAGAATTTGCTGAAAAGTTTATTCCTGCAAACAGATTTGAAATAGCAGTTATGGTTTAAAAGTTAGAAAAGGGATCTGTATGTAATACCAGTGGGCGGGATCCCGACTGTCAGTATATCGACAGCGGGATCCTGGCCACCATTATGCCGGCAGCAGGGCGAGCGCTAACAAGCCCCTTGCGAGCTCCCTGCGCTCGCCTCAGGATTTATTCTCCCTCTATAGGTGTCGTGGACACCCATAGAGGGAGAAAAGACTGTGGCGCCTGGATTCCGACGTATGTACACTGCTCAAAAAAATAAAGGGAACACTTAAACAACACAATGTAACTCCAAGTCAATCACACTTCTGTGAAATCAAACTGTCCACTTAGGAAGCAACACTGATTGACAATCAATTTCACATGCTGTTGTGCAAATGGAATAGACAACAGGTGGGAATTATAGGCAATCAGCAAGACAACCCCAATAAAGGAGGAGTTCTGCAGGTGGTGACCACAGACCACTTCTCAGCTCCTGTGCTTTCTGGCTGATGTTATGGTCACTTTTGAAAGCTGGCGGTGCTCTCACTCTAGTGGTAGCCTGAGACGGAGTCTACAACCCACACAAGTGGCTCAGGTAGTGCAGCTCATCCAGGATGGCACATCAATGCGAGCTGTGGCAAGAAGGTTTGCAGTGTCTGTCAGCGTAGTGTCCAGAGCATGGAGGCGCTACCAGGAGACAGGCCAGTACATCAGGAGACGTGGAGGAGGCCATAGGAGGACAACAACCCAGCAGCAGGACCGCTACCTCCACCTTTGTGCAAGGAGGAACAGGAGGAGCACTGCCAGAGCCCTGCAAAATGACCTCCAGCAAGCCACAAATGTGCATGTGTTTACTCAAACGATCAGAAACAGACTCCATGAGGGTGGTATGAGGGCCCGACGTCCACAGGTGGGGGTTGTGCTTACAGCCCAACACCATGCAGGACGTTTGGCATTTGCCAGAGAACACCAAGATTGGCAAATTCGCCACTGGCGCCCTGTGCTCTTCACAGATGAAAGCAGGTTCTCACTGAGCACATGTGACAGAGTCTGGAGACGCCAAGGAGAACGTTCTGCTGCCTGCAACATCCTCCAGCATGACCGGTTTGGCAGTGGGTCAGTAATGGTGTGGGGTGGCATTTCCTTGGGGGGCCGCACAGCCCTCCATGTGCTCGCCAGAGGTAGCCGGACTGCCATTAGGTACCGAGATGAGATCCTCAGACCCCTTGTGAGACCATATGCTGGTGCGGTTGGCCCTGGGTTCCTCCTAATGCAAGACCTCATGTGGCTGGAGTGTGTCAGCAGTTCCTGCAAGACGAAGGCATTGATGCTATGGACTGGCCCGCCCGTTCCCCAGACCTGAATCCAATTGAGCACATCTGTGACATCATGTCTCGCTCCATCCACCAACGCCACGTTGCACCACAGACTGCCCAGGAGTTGGCGGATGCTTTAGTCCAGGTCTGGGAGGAGATCCCTCAGGAGACCATCCGCCACATCATCAGGGGCATGCCCAGGCGTTGTAGGGAGGTCATACAGGTACGTGGAGGCCACACACACACTACTGAGCCTCATTTTGACTTGTTTTAAGGACATTGCATCAAAGTTGGATCAGCCTGTAGTGTGTTTTTCCACTTTAATTTTGAGTGTGACTCCAAATCCAGACCTCCATGGGTTAATAAATTTGATTTCCATTGATAATTTTTGTGTGATTTTGTTGTCGGCACATTCAGCTATGTAAAGAACAAAGTATTTAATAAGAATAATTCATTCATTCAGATCTAGGATGTGTTATTTTAGTGTTCCCTTTATTTTTTTGAGCAGTGTATTTTCCCGCTAGTCGGTATTCCAGCGTCAGCATTGCGACGTCCGGGATCCCGACTAGCAGTATGGTAACTGCTTTCCATTTAGAAAATGCACCACATCTTTCTAATATTTGTTTTTATTTTTCCATGTGCAGGTTGCAAAGTTAAATCCATTAGCGTCTAATAACCCAGAGCTGGAGTTGGCGATTGTGATGCTCATTGTACCGTTCTTTGTTAATGTGAGTCACTTCCCTGTTCTATTGTGGTGGTTCTTAACGATGTAAATTTTTATTACATATTTGAGTGCTAGGGAAAGGATGGCCCAATAATGTTTTTTCTATCCTTTCCATAATTATCTTACAAATAATGCAGAACAATGATTAGGTTTACACGTTTAATTGTTTTGATGAAAATATTAAAAAATGCCTCACTTTTGTTTTGGTAGAATTGTACAGGTTTGTATACATATAGGATATTTAAGTTACCATGGAGCTGGTACTCTGGACAAAAATTATTTGTGATATATAGGGGTCTATCTATTAAGCCTTGGATGGAGATGAAGTCGCTGGAGATAAGGTACCAGCCAATCGGCTCCTAACTGTCATTTCTCTTTCATCCACTAGGGGACACTGGAGTCCTATACAGTAGGGGTGTGAAGCATGCAACCGGAGGTGTGGCACAATCTAAAATTAGCATTGTCTGCACAGCCGGCTCCTCCCCCTTCACATCCCTCCTCCCTCAGTTTGAAAAATTGTGCTGGAGGTACAGCATGTGGAGCACTGAGCTCCTGACTAAATTCAGAAAAAAAAGAGTGTGCTGCGTCCACCTAATAAAAGGGAGACAAGGCATACTTATATTGGAGAGACAAAGATCCCTTTTGAAGGGACCTGCATCTCTCCACAGGAGATCCTCTACTCAGTAACTCACAGTGAGTACTGGTCTCTACAATAGGGCCATGCTAGGTTTTTTTATTTTTTTTATTTTTTATTCTTTATCCCCTGTCAGCCAGGAAAGCGGTCACCAGGGTGTACAGCGCGCCGGGGGGGAAAGGGCGCCAGCCAGCCAGCCAGCATACTGCTGTGGTTTCCACACGGCTGAGGAGATCCTTCAGCCGCGTTCGGGGAGACATTCATAGCGCCGCTGCGGGACATAAGGAGACGTAGTCCCGGAGCGCGCGCGCCAGCCAGCCACACTCCTGTTGTTTCTGCGTGGCTGACGGGATCCTTCAGCCGCGTGCGAGTAAGATCAGCGCACTCATGGTGTTTTTGATTCATAGTGAGGGCAGCTTGAATAGCACAAACGCTGGCTGTTATATAGAGGGAGTCTGTACTGGATAAGCGTGGAACACATAGTAAAAATGTGTCCATGTCGGCCATTTTATTAATCCCTAACTGGCGCCATCTAAAGGGAAGGGATAAACCCTCCCCCTTGTATAAAACAGAGAGGGATGTTTAAGGGAAATAGCTCCCTCTGCTGTAGTTAGAAATGTGAGGATCTCCTGAACACAATAATTCTGTCTTATGTTTATATTTTCAAGGGACTTCTATTCTAAAGATCCTACTGAAAATACAAGGAAGCAAGCGGACCCCAACTCTACCATCTTAGCTGAGTCATAGTTGTGGTGTGAGGGTTGCTTGTCGGCTGGTGTTTCTCCTACGTCCTAGAGGATGCTGGGTACTCCGTAAGGACCATGGGGGTATAGACGGGCTCCACAGGAGATAGGGCACCTAAAAGAACTTTGACTGTGGGTGTGCACTGGCTCCTCCCTCTATGCCCCTCCTCCAGACCTCAGTTAGATTCTGTGCTCAGGGGAGAAAGGGTACAAAGCAGTGAGCTCTCAAGAGTTTGCTGTTTTAAAGAATTTTGTTAGGTTTTTTATTTTCAGGGAGTCCTGTTGGCAACAGGCTCCCTGCATCGTGGGACTGAGGAGAGAGAAGCAGAGCTGGCTTGTAAGTTTGGGCACTGCTTCTAGGCTACTGGACACCATTAGCTCCAGAGGGAGTCGGAACACAGGTCTCACCTGGGGTTCGTCCCGGAGCCGCGCCGCCGTCCTCCTCACAGATGCCGAAGATAGAAGCAGGGTGAGTATTGAGGAAAAGACTTCAGGCGGCAGAAGACATCAGATCTTCATGAGGTAAGCCCATTGCTCCCAGTCACACACACACAAGAAGCACTGTAGGGTGCAGGGCGCAGGGGGGGGGCGCCCTGGGCAGCAATAAACCTCAATTTGGGCATAAATATGTTGGATTAGGCTGTGGGACAGTAAATCCACGGACCCCCGCCATTTTCTTACAATATCCTGAGGGGACCGAAGCCCGCCGTCGGGTGGGCAGGGCTTGATCCTCGGCACTAACCAGCGCCATTTTCTCCACAGAGGCTGCATGAGAAAACGCTGGCTCCCTGTTCTCTCCCCTGCTGAGCTTCACAGGCTGGAAAAAAGAGATGGAGGGCACATTGGCGACGCAGTGAGTGGAGATTAACATTATAAATATATAAAAGCGCTATCTGGTCATATATTCGGGTTCACTACGGCTGGCCGGCGGTCGGGCTCCCGGCGACCAGCATCCCGGCGCCGGGAGCCCGACCGCCGGCTTACCGACAGCTTGGCGAGCGCAAATGAGCCCCTTGCGGGCTCGCTGCGCTCGCCACGCTACGGGCACGGTGGCGCGCTACGCGCGCCACACTATTTTATTCTCCCTCTATGGGGGTCGTGGACCCCCACGAGGGAAAATAATTGTCGGTATTCCGGCTGTCGGGCTCCCGGCGCCGGTATACTGAGCGCCGGGAGCCCGACCGCCGGCAAACAGAAGACCACCCATATATTCGAGTGTTTGGGCGCTGTGTGTGTGTTGGCATTCTCTCTCTCTGTCTCCCCTAAGGGCCTGGTTGGGGTTTTGTCCCCTTATAGGTAACTCCCTGTGTGTGTGTGTGGGGTGTCGGTAAGTGTGTGTCGACATGTCTGAAGCGGAAGGCTTCTCCAAGGAGGAGGTGGAGCAAATGAGTGGTGTGTCCCCGTCGCTGGTGCCGACTCAGGATTGGATGAGCATGTGGCATAGGTTAAATGCAAGTGTGACATCTTTACATGAGAGGTTTGATAAGGCTGAATTAAGGGGAACATCAGGGGGTCAATCCTCGGATTGGACCGATTCACAGGGCCCGTCGGGGTCTCAAAAACGTCCCGTAGCACAAGACACTACTACCGACACGGACTCAGATTCCAGTGTCGATTATGACGAAGTAAAATTGCACCCTAGGGTGACTAAAACCATTCAGTGTATGATTGTGGCAATTAGGGATGTCTTGCATATTGTGGATGAACCCTCGGTCCCCGACACAAGGGTACACATGTTTAAGGAAAAGAAACAGATTATAAATTTTCCCACATCTCATGAATTAAATGAATTCTTTATAAAAGCTTGGGAGACTCCGGAGAAGAGGCCGCAGATCCCCAAAAGAATTTATATGGCATACCCCTTCCCTAAACAGGACAGGGAGAGTTGGGAATCGCCTCCCACTGTGGACAAGGCCCTGACGCGCTTGTCCAAGAAGGTGGCGCTACAGTCTCCTGACACAGCTGCCCTTAAGGACCCTGCAGATCGCAGGCAAGAAACTACCTTAAAGGGTATTTATTCTCATACGGGTGCTGTACTACGACCGACGATTGCGTCTGCATGGGTGTGTAGCGCAGTTGCAGCTTGGGCAGATGAGCTGACAGATAATTTTGATAGTATGGATAAGGATACTATATTCTTAACTATAGCCCATATAAAAGACGCAGTCTTATTTATGAGGGATGCTCAAAGAGACATTGGATTGCTGGCTTCTAGGGCCAATGCCATGTCGATCTCAGCGAGACGATCCTTATGGACTCGCCAATGGACGGGTGATGCGGATTCCAAAAAGCATATGGAAGTACTACCCTATAAGGGTGATGTATTGTTTGGGGATGGGCTGACGGACCTTGTTTCCACAGCTACAGCAGGTAAATCAAATTTTTTACCATATATTCCCCAACAGCAAAAGATAATGCCACCCTACCAGATGCAGTCCTTTCGGTCGCACAAGTTCAGAAGAGGTCGGGGATCCTCCTTCCTTGCCAGAGGTAAGGGCAGAGGCAAAAGAGCACTTGCATTTAATTCGGCAGGCGCCCAGGAACAAAAGTCCTCCCCGGCTACTCCAAAACCCACAGCATGACGCCGGGACTCCCCTGATGGAGTCCGCACCGGTGGGCGCACGTCTTCGACTTTTCAGCCAGGTCTGGGTCAGCTCAGACCTGAATCCCTGGGTGTTAGAAATAGTTTCCCAGGGTTACAAACTGGAATTCGAAGAGGTGCCCCCGCGCCGCTTTTTCAAGTCGGCCCTACCAGTTTCCACGTCGGAACGGGATGTAGTGTTAGCTGCAATTCAAACGTGTATACAGCAAGTGATAATCAGGGTTCCCATGAACCAGCAGGGAAGAGGTTATTACTCAACCCTCTTTGTGGTCCCGAAACCGGACGGTTCGGTCAGACCTATCTTGAATCTGAAATCCCTAAACCTGTACATAAAAAGATTCAAATTCAAAATGGAATCGCTCAGGGCGATAATAGCCAATATGGAGGAGGGGGAGTTTATGGTGTCTCTGGACATAAAGGATGCGTACCTTCATGTCCCCATATATCCCCCCCATCAAGAATTCCTGAGATTCGCTGTACAGGATTGCATTACCAATTTCAGACGTTGCCGTTTGGACTTTCCGCGGCCCCGAGGATTTTCACCAAGATAATGGCGGAAATTATGGTGGTCCTGCGCAAGCATGGAGTCACAATTATCCCATACTTGGACGATCTCCTGATAAAAGCGAGATCAAGGGAGAAATTGCTGAGCAGTGTGGCGCTCTCTCTGAGAGTGCTCCAGCAACACGGTTGGATTCTAAATCTACCGAAGTCACAGTTGATTCCGACAACCTCGATTACCGTTCCTAGGTATGATACTGGATACGGAACAAATGAAGGTCTTCCTTCCAATGGAGAAAGCCCAGGACATCCAGAACATGGTCAGACACCTGCTGAAACCGAAAAGGGTGTCTGTTCACCAGTGCACTCGAGTTCTGGGAAAGATGGTGGCGGCCTACGAGGCCATTCCATTCGGAAGGTTCCATGCAAGGACTTTTCAATGGGACCTTCTGGACAAGTGGTCCGGGTCCCATCTACACTTTCATCGAAAAATAACTCTGTCCCCAGGGGCCAGGGTGTCTCTCCTGTGGTGGTTGCAAAGTGCTCACCTACTGGAGGGTCGCAAATTCGGAATTCAGGATTGGATCCTGGTTACCACGGACGCGAGCCTCCGAGGATGGGGAGCAGTCACACAAGGAAGAAATGTTCAGGGACTTTGGTCAGACCAGGAGTCATGTCTACACATCAATGTGTTGGAACTCAGGGCCATATACAACGGCCTTCGACAAGCGGAGAGTCTTCTTTGAAACCTACCGGTTCTGATTCAGTCAGACAATGTCACAGCAGTGGCTCATGTGAACCGCCAAGGCGGAACAAGAAGCAGAGTCGCGATGGCGGAAGCCACCAGGATTCTTCGCTGGGCGGAAAGTCACGTGAGCGCTCTGTCGGCTGTCTTCATTCCGGGAGTGGACAACTGGGAAGCAGACTTCCTCAGCAGACACGATCTCCATCCAGTAGAGTGGGGACTTCATCAAGAAGTCTTTGTAGACATAATACGTCTTTGGGGAACTCCTCAAATAGACATGATGGCGTCACGCCTCAACAAAAAACTTCGGAGGTATTGTGCCAGGTCTCGGGACCCTCAGGCAGTAGCAGTAGACGCTCTGATAACACCGTGGGTGTTCAAGTTGGTCTACGTGTTTCCTCCTCTTCCTCTCATCACAAAAGTGTTGAGGATCATAAGACGAAGAAGAGTACAGACGATACTCGTTGTCCCAGACTGGCCTCGAAGGGCCTGGTACTCAGATCTACAAGAGATGCTCACGGGAGATCCCTGGCCTCTTCCGCTGAGGGAAGACCTGTTGCAACAGGGGCCCTGTGTATTTCAAGACTTACCGCGGTTACGTTTGACGGCATGGCGGTTGAACGCCGAATCCTAGCAAAAAAGGGGGATTCCGGAAGAGGTCATCCCTACTTTAATAAAGGCTAGGAAGGAGGTGACGGTTAAGCATTATCACCGTATCTGGCGAAAGTATGTGTCTTGGTGTGAGACCAAGAATGCACCTACGGAAGATTTTCATCTGGGTCGTTTTCTCCACTTCCTACAGACAGGGGTGGATATGGGCCCGAAATTAGGCTCTGTTAAGGTTCAGATTTCGGCCCTCATAAGACGAAGAGGAGTACAGACGATACTCGTTGTCCCAGACTGGCCTCGAAGGGCCTGGTACTCAGATCTACAAGAGATGCTCACGGGAGATCCCTGGCCTCTTCCGCTGAGGGAAGACCTGTTGCAACAGGGGCCCTGTGTATTTCAAGACTTACCGCGGTTACGTTTGACGGCATGGCGGTTGAACGCCGAATCCTAGCAAAAAAGGGGGATTCCGGAAGAGGTCATCCCTACTTTAATAAAGGCTAGGAAGGAGGTGACGGTTAAGCATTATCACCGTATCTGGCGAAAGTATGTGTCTTGGTGTGAGACCAAGAATGCACATACGGAAGATTTTCATCTGGGTCGTTTTCTCCACTTCCTACAGACAGGGGTGGATATGGGCCTGAAATTAGGCTCTGTTAAGGTTCAGATTTCGGCCCTCTCGATTTTTCTTTCAGAAGGAATTGGCTTCTCTTCCAGAAGTCCAGACGTTTGTAAAGGGAGTGCTTGACGTCCAGCCCCCTTTTGTGCCTCCAGTGGCACCATGGGACCTCAACGTGGTGTTGCAGTTCCTAAAATCACACTGGTTTGAACCGCTTAACAAGGTTGAGTTGAAATTTCTTACTTGGAAGGTGGTCATGTTGTTGGCCTTGGCATCGGCAAGGCGAGTATCAGAATTGGCGGCTTTGTCACACAAAAGCCCCTACTTGATTTTTCATGTGGATCGAGCTGAATTGAGGACACGTCCGCAATTTTTGCCTAAGGTGGTTTCTTCATTCCATGTGAATCAACCTATTGTGGTGCCTGTGGCTACAAGTGACCTGGAGGATTCCAGATCCCTGGTCGTAGTCAGGGCCTTAAAGATTTATGTAGCCAGGACGGCTAGAATTAGGAAAACAGAGGCCCTGTTTGTCCTGTATGCGGCCAATAAGATTGGCGCACCTGCTTCGAAGCAGACTCTTGCTCGCTGGATCTGTAATACGATTCAGCAGGCTCACTCTACGGCTGGATTGCCGGTGCCAAATTCGGTTAAGGCCCATTCCACTAGGAAGGTGGGCTCTTCTTGGGCGGCTGCCCGAGGCGTCTCGGCATTACAACTTTGCCGAGCGGCGACTTGGTCGGGGTCAAACACTTTTGCTAAATTCTACAAGTTTGATACCCTGGCTGATGAGGACCTAGCGTTTGCTCAGTCAGTGCTGCAGAGTCATACGCACTCTCCCGCCCGATTGGATGCTTTAGTATAAACCCCATGGTCCTTACGGAGTCCCCAGCATCCTCTAGGACGTAAGAGAAAATAAGATTTTAAACCTACCGGTAAATCTATTTCTCCTAGTCCGTAGAGGATGCTGGGCGCCCGTCCCAGTGCGGAAACTCTGCAAGACTTGTATATAGTTGTTGATTACATAAGGGTTATGTTACAGTTGGAATCGGTCTTGGACCGTTGCTGTTTTTTGTTCATATGGTTAACTGGTTATGTATGATCCAGGTTACATGGTATGATTGGTGTGGGCTGGTATGAATCTTGCCCTTGGATTTCTAAATCCTGCCTTGTAGTGTCCATCTCCTCAGGGCACATTTCTCTAACTGAGGTCTGGAGGAGGGGCATAGAGGGAGGAGCCTGTGCACACCCATTGTCAAAGTTCTTTTAGGTGCCCTATCTCCTGTGGAGCCCGTCTATACCCCCATGGTCCTTACGGAGTCCCCAGCATCCTCTACGGACTAGGCGAAATAGATTTACCGGTAGGTTAAAATCTTATTTTTATTTTATTAAAATTTTTCTTTAAATTTATTTTATATATTTTTATCCTGTTCCTTTTTCTATATAAGGAGGGGAACAGTAATTCCAGCCGAATCCGATACCTTTGCTTCTGTCATCTCTCACAGCCTTTCTCTTCCTAGTTTAAAGGGTGAAAGCGCCACAAGATACCCTGATAGGGGGTTTATACAGCATGTCTAAAGCAGCCAAGACCTCCAAGACCTGTTATGTTTGTACGAAGTGTAACGAGAAGAGCACGCGGGTCGGCAGCTCCGGGGTGTGCGAATTCTGCTTAGACAAGGACGCTCCACCTGGGAGCAGTGCTCTGGCTAGGTCATGGGAAGACAACCTTGCTAATAGAATCTCCAAGGAGATGGCAGAATCGCGGAAGCAGCAATCGGAATGGGCTGCCGGATTCTCAAAGGCGATGGAGGAATTTCTCATCAAGTTAACGCCGCCCGCACACGCAGAAACGAGTGTGCGCAAGACTGTTAAAAGACCTCTCCCTATTCTACCGGAATCGGAGGAGGAAGAAGGTCGTCTTCTTGATACAGAGGAAGGTGAGTTAATTGAATCTAACCTAGATGCCGATTTTTCCAGAGGAGGACACTGCAATCTCGGGTCTGGATTCTTTTTAATTGACGCGGTAAAGGAGATCCTAAACTTTAAGGTAGAGGAAATTCGGGAGCCGTAAGATTTCGATTTGTTCGAATCCCAAAAGCCGCGTTCAGCAGTGTTTCCCATTCCTAATTCCCTCCAATCTCAGATGGTGGAGGCTTGGAAACAACCTGACAAACGCTTTCAATTTCCGAAAAGGTTTCAGGTAACTTATCCCCTGCCTAAGGGTGTAATGGATAAGTGGGAGACCCCACCGGTAGTGGATGCTTCCCTAGGAAGGTTGTCAAAGAAGACAATCTTACCAATTCCTAACGTAACTACTTTAAAGGATGCGTCAGACCGTAAGGTTGACACAGCGTTAAAGTCGATTTTTGTAGCAGCTGGTGCAGCGCAGAGACCTGCGATCGTATGTGCTTGGGTCAACAAGGCCATGGGAGCATGGTCTGGGCGTATTGTACAAGCTATTGAGGATGAAAATTGCTTAGAAGAGATTACCCAACTGGCGTAACACATTCGAGAATCTGCCTCATACTTGTGTCAAGCCTCTAAGGATATTAGCAGGATAGCATCTCGCATCTCCGCATCGGCCATATCGGCTAGAAGGATTTTATGGCTCAGAGAATGGCAAGGAGAGACTGACACCAAGAAGGCGGTAGAATCCATCCCCTTTGGGAGTGAAATGCTTTTCGGACTTGAGTTAGGCAAGTGGATTTCGCAGGCTACAGCTGGGAAGTCCACTTTTCTGCCTACTCCTTATACTAGAGCCGCTCCACAGGCTAGGAGAGGTTATTCGGGACCAGCATTTACTTTGTTTAGATCACAGTCCTTTCGAGCCCGAGGAAGGGGTTTCGGTACACAAGCACGTGGGGGCAGAGGTAGAGGGCACTCACAGGCAGCAACCAGAAAGCAGGATAAACCTGTTGACAAGACCGTGGCATGACGGCCTCCCAGCTCACCTGGGGTCCCCCTTGGTGGGCGCACGTCTGGAAGGTTTTCAGGACATCTGGGCCAAAACCTCACCAGAACTTTGGGTGAACAACTTAATCTCTCAGGGATACAAACTGGAATTTCAACAGAGGCCTCAGTCAGTTTTTTACAACAGGATTGCCTCAGTGCCCTCAGAAAGCAAGGGCACTACGGGCAGCAATTCAAAAATTGCTACAGTCAGAAGTCATTATTCCAGTTCCCGCCTCAGAGAGGAACGGGGTTCTATTCCAATCTTTTTGTCGTGCCAAAGCCAGACGGGACGGTCAGACCAATACTCAATTTAAAAGTTTTAAACCAGTTTCTAAGGGTCTACAAATTCAAGATGGAATCCATCCAATCGGTCATTGCAGGCTTAGTACAGGGCGAGTTCATGGTATCCATGGACATAAAGGATGCATATCTGCATATTCCAATCTGGAGTCCTCACCAGGCTTACTTAAGGTTCGCACTGGTGGTGGATCACTACCAATTCAGGGCCTTGCCGTTCGGTCTGTCATCAGCCCCAAGAATCTTCACGAAGATCATGGCAATCATGGTTGCAGGACTGAGACTATTGGGGGTCATGATTATACCTTATCTAGACGATTTACTGATCAAGGCACCGTCTCAGAATCAACTGATCAAGAATGTTCAGACATCCCATCACTTTCTTATTCAACATGGGTGGATTGTCAGTTTCCAAAAATCCAACCTCATGCCGACTCAACGGATTCAATTCCTCGGTCTCATCTTGGACACGGTACTATTACGTGTGTTCCTACCAGAGAACAAGGTCCAGGACCTACAGAGATTAGTGGCTCAGGTACTGAGGACACAAACTGTTTCTCTGCACCTCTGTGTGCAACTCCTCGGGAAGATGGTGGCGTCGTTCGAAGCTCTCCAATACGGCAGACTTCACTCCCGACCATTCCAGATTAACCTCATTGCTCAGGGAGCAGGTTCGCACTGGCTTCTACATCGAAGAATCCGACTTCCACCGTGCGTACAAACCTCCTTAATTTGGTGGTCATTGCACAGGAATCTTGTAGCAGGAAAAAGATTCGGCATTTGGGATTGGAGGATCCTGACAACGGACGCCAGTCTCAGAGGTTGGGGTGCCGTCTTAGAGGGACATCAGTTTCAGGGCAGATGGACGTTATTGGAGAGCAGACTACCCATAAATATCCTCGAACGAATAGCAGTTTACAATGCGCTCCTCTTAGCAGAAGACCTAGTCATGGATCAACACGTAAGGATACAGTCGGACAATGTCATGACGACGGCTTACATAAACCGTCAAGGAGGAACAAAGAGCAGGATGGCGTTAAAGGAAGCCACAAAGATCTTGTTGTGGGCAGAAAGGCGAAACATCATCCTCTCGGCAGTATTCATTCCAGGTGTGGAGAACTGGGAAGCAGATTATCTCAGTCGCCAGGACATGCATCCGGGAGAGTGGTGCCTACATCCACGGATTTTCGACATGGTGGTGAGGAGATGGGTTCTGCCTCAGATGGACCTAATGGCGTCTCGACAAAACCATCAGCTGCCCAAATATGTGTCCAGGACACGAGATCCAGCAGCAGAAGGAGTGGACGCATTAACACTTCCTTGGTGTTACAGGAGGGTTTACATTTTTCCACCATTCCCACTCATACCCAGAGTTCTGAAAAGGGTGAAACAAGAACGAGTGTGGACTATTCTAATTGCACCGGATTGGCCCCACAGGAGTTGGTACTCAGACCTGCGGGGGTTACTAGCGGAAGATCCTTGGCGGTTACCTCAAAGAGAGGACCTGCTGTCTCAGGGACCGTTCCTACACCCAGACCTGAACAGGCTACGTTTGACGGCGTGGCTGTTGAAACCCGGATCTTAAGGAATCGAGGGATACCAAGAACGGCCATTCCTACGATGATTGCCGCGAGAAAGCCGGTCACAGCCAGGCACTACTACAGGATTTGTCGGAGGTACATGAACTGGTGTCAAGAACGGGGGTGGAATTCGACAAACTTCCACTTATCCAGACTTTTGCTCTTCCTTCAGACCGGGCTAGATGTAGGTCTGCGGCTGGGCTCTCTGAAGGTTCAGATTTCGGCTCTCTCCATCCTATTTCAACGGCGGATGGCATCCTTGCCAGAGGTTCAAACCTTTTTACAGGGAGTTCTACGGATTCAACCCCCTTTCCGTCCTCCCACTGCACCATGGGACTTAAATTTGGTGTTAGAATATTTGAAACCACCAACTTTTGAACCGTTAGCAAGAACAGACCTGAAATATCTATCTTGGAACGTCACGTTATTACTTGCCTTGGCTTCGGCTAGGCGGATTTCTGAGTTGGGAGCCTTATCCTGTAAGAGTCCCTTCTTGGTTTTTCATGAGGATAGGGCGGAACGCCGTACAAGAGCAGACTTCCTTCCGAAGGTGGTTTCGGGGTTTCACGTAAACCAGCCAATAGTGGTCCCATCTTTCCAGGGTCTCGCAGATGAGGACGTGTCATTGGATGTTGTCCGAGCTTTACGGGTATACGTACAGGTTACGTCGCCCTTCAGAAAGTCGGACCATTTGTTTGTCCTTTATGATGGGCCAAAGAAGGGATGGCCAGCATCTAAACAATCTTTGTCTAGATGGATTAGACTTGCCATTCGGCAAGCTTATATTTCCTGTGGCAAACAGGTTCCGGTTCAGACGGGTGCTCATACTACCCGATCAGTGGGTGCCTCGTGGGCGGCTTCCACTACTCAACTTTGCAGAGCGGCGACGTGGTCTTCAGCCCACACGTTCAAAATTTTACAAGTTTGATATTTTTGCGTCCGGAGACTCTTTGCAGGCCACCGACAGCACTCCCTCCCTTGGGGATAACTTTGGGACGTCCCCTACTGTATAGGACTCCAGTGTCCCCTAGTGGATGAAAGAGAAAAGAGGATTTTGGTACTTACCGATAAATCCATTTCTCTGAATCCTCTAGGGGACACTGGACGCCCGCCTCGGTGCTGTCGACCTGCTGTGTTCAAAGTTCTTGTTAAAACAGTTCGTGCAAACAGCGTTAGTTATTCGTTTAAGAGTTCTTGGATGCTGTTTGATATGTTGTACGGTTCGGTTCCTCGCCATGTGCTATAGTATCATGTCCTATTCTCTCAGTCAAATTTTTCAAACTGAGGGAGGAGGGATGTGAAGGGGGAGGAGCCGGCTGTGCAGACAATGCTAATTTTAGTTTGTTCCAGACTTCCGGTTGCAAGCTTCACACCCCTACTATATAGGACTCCAGTGTCCCCTAGAGCATTCAGAGAAATGGATTTATCGGTAAGTACCAAAATCCTCTCTTTTCATACCCAGCCTGTGGCATGGCAGATAGGAGCCGATTGGCTGGTACCTTATCTCCAGCAACTTTATCTCCATCCAAGGCTTAGTAAATAGACCCCATAGTGAGAACCCCAATGTATATCCCCTATTGCCCTTGTGAAAGCCATAACTACATCAGTCAGAGCTTATTTCTGCTTCTGCCAACAGGCATTAATGTTCTGGGTGGTGGACAACTTTCTAATGAAGAAGGCCAAAACAAAGGCCAAGATGGAAGAGAAAGAGGGCAATCCAGAATCCCGAAACGGGAACAAAGTGCGGTATCGACGGGCGGCCTCATACGATGACTCGGAGTCTGAAGTGAGTTGAGAGATGTTTTATATTTTAAGCAATAATACTGTACATGAAAAATTCAGTTGGTCAGTTTATATGGAATGTGGCACCCCTGAAGTACTGCTGATCCAAAAGTACATTCAAAGAGGTTGATGATGATCTAAGCCATATATGAAAATATGTATTCCAAGGCAATATTTGTTTTTTAATCCATTAAAATTGCCGCACAGTTGTTGAAAGGTAGACCCGGGCAATGCCTAAAAGTAGCTGATTGGCAGGCTCATGAGTGCTTGGAAATGATGTCCTCTCCAAGAATCCAGTGTAAACTGCGGCTACACAGGACCATCCAGCAGTGTGAAAGAGGGTAAGTACATCTAAAACCCGACTTCGGCTCGTGTTCAGTATACCGGCTCATACATGGGGTTTGAAGAAGAGTTTCAGTGTGAAAGTGATAGAAGTCTGCACACAGAACAGTATACTTTCTCTTACATCCATAGGGGATACTGGAGTGCAGTGTACTGTGGGGTATAGATCGGTCCGCGAGCCGATTCACAATAAATTCTTTAGTCTGTGTGTGTGTGTGCTGCCCCCCCACCCCATCAGTCCAGTTTAGAAATTGCAGGCATTGTGCTGTATCCTATTAGCTGCTTTAAAACATTGGGCGCAAAAAAACTGACATTTTAAGATAGTGATGCAGGTATTGGTGTTGCTTTCCCTGCCTATATATCATGCAAGTCCTTTTTTATGCAACCTGAAGTGGTTGGTTTTGTCCGGCACTTGCGATGGAGCCGCTTAGGGAACTTTAAACATCAATTAGTAGCCAGAATTTTCAAAACCTGACATAATTTGGGTTCTAATTCCAACACTACGGGCTGGATGTAATAGCTCCCGAGTTTGGCGGTTGTGCGGACGCTATTACATCCGGCCCCCTATGTGAATTTTTCTTATTGGTTTCCTTGCAAAGATGACTATAGTGGAAGGGGAACTTTATAATTCACTCAGCTGTATACATTTTTCAACCAAATATTTCTTTATTCAAATAATTTCATAGTATTGAACCTGCAGTTATAAAACGTTTTCATGTTCACAGGATGAGTACTGTGAACTTGTCAATAACTATTTGCTGCGTGTGAGAAGCACCTTCTTTATAACATGGACTCCCTTGGAGGAGGGCGAGAGCATGGTGGTCTTATTTACTTTGGTATAGAGGTCTACCACCATGTGTAGTAGCCCGGTGTTATACATCCTTTGACATACTCAGTGGCCACTATATCGGGTACACCTGTACACCTGCTCCTTAATGCTAAGATCTTATCAGCCAGCCATGCGGCACAACTCAATGCATAAAAACATACAAACATTGTGAAGAGGTTCAATTGTTGTGGGGACCGTATAGCGAAATGGGGAAGAAATGTGCTACAATTGTCTTTGTCCATGGAGTGATTGTGCATGAGTATCTCAGTCTTCTGATCTTCTGGGATTTTCATGCACAACGGTTTATACACTTTATTGAGACAGTTGCCCAAAACAAAGAACACCCAGTAAGTGTCAGTCCAGTGTGTAAAAGCACTTGATTATCGAGAGTGGTCAGAAGAGAATGGCCAGACTGGTATAAGATGACTCTAATACCCATGCATTTCTTATCGCATAGCACATCAGAGTTTAAAGTAGATGAACTAAAGCAGCAGCGGCGTACACCAGGCTGCGCTCCTGTTGGGGGCACAACAGGATCCTGAGGCTTCAGTGGGCACAAGCTCAGCAAAAAGTGGAGAATTGAAGATCGTTATACCGTCTCATCTGGAAATCTCCATTTCTGACCTGCGGGCAATATGGTCAGCAATTGGTGTAAACAACATGACACTATCCCGCCAAGTGCCATTGGTTCAGGCTGGTGGTGATGATGGTGTAATAGTTGTGTGGAGTTTGTTTTCTTACTTTCCCATTAAAGCCAACTATGCTGCACAGTTCTTGAAGATCTGCAATCCCCACTGCCTACTAAGCCAGTAGCCAGTGTGAATTGCAGATCTTCAAGAACTGTGCAGCATAGTGGATGTTAACGAGCTCGTCTCTTACACAATTTACTGCTGCTTGTACAGTTAGTTCTGTGCTGTCCAGTGGTAAAAAATGTGTAGCTTATGAAGTGACCATGAGTATATATTGATGTCAATCACAGACTTTACTTGGCACTAAATATAAATTAATTCAAATGGGATCCATCTAAGCAGTATATGGGGTACCATTTGGGGCTAATTAGCTGATGGTAGTGGGGAAATGTATTTTCTAATTAACCTAGATACAATCATTGTATCATATACTAGGTGCTGTGCATGCGGGTCCAGGGGGGCCCACACTGCACACCCTGCCCACATTATTTGTAATACCCTCTGGAAATCTGCGGTGAGGCAGCAGTGCTGCAAAAATCACTGGGAAATGGTGCAGCACCATATTACAAATGTTTTGTGCATGCGCAGTAGGAAAATCACTGAGAAAATGTTCGCCACGCCATATTCCTGGAGATCTGCGCATGCGCTCTAGACTCTGGAACAGCGCTAGGGTCCCTAGTGCCCTGAGTCGCAGATCTGCCGCTGGCTAGAGAGGAAGGGGCCCTGACGGGGGCCCGCACACAGACCGCCTCCTCTCTAGAAAAGCCCCTGGAATGCTTCCACACTTTTTGGAGACTTCAGCTTGCGGACTTCCCTTTTCCTAGACACCAAAATTAAGTGATTTTCACAAGGACAAGACATGTAATTAAATTTTTAATTGGAATCTATATAAAGATTTATGGAATCGCTTTTATACTGTACCACTGAGCCGCTAATTGTCTCGCTGTAAAAGAAAACATACCTGACCTGAGAAGTATAAGCTTGCAAGATTTACAGCCACATGATACATGAGTTAATCTCATTGTTTACTGTATTAGAAATATTATGTACATTATGTGGAACGTTCCCCCCCCCCCCCCCCTTCCCCCTCAGTATAAATTCTTGTGGTTATTAGAAGATATATCTAGCAACAATTCACCTGCTGCATATTTCTATCGTAATGTTGCTTGCAACTTAAATACTTGCATGTGTGACCAAATATTATATTACTATATTTTACAAATTGAATCTGTTTAGAAAATGGCTAAATCACCATGTTCCGTATGTGTTGGAAGTTATTAGGCAGTGCTTAGCCTTATTTTATACGTTCACTACTTTCTTACGTTTACTTTATTTCATTGGTTTTAAATCTTTATCATCCCAGAAGATATTCTAGTGCACTCCAATAAAGAGCCCAGTTATTTCACCCTCTGGTGTTATTAATGTAAATATTGGGGGGGATTCAATTGTTATCACCGCAGATCTCCCATCTACAGTGACGGGAGATCGCAGAGGCCTATGTTCAATTGATGCCCGTTATCGCACTGATAGCGCCCGTTAGTGTCTGGTTTATCCTTGTAAAGCAGCTAAAACAGACTGTACTAATGCCATTTGGCCGCCCAAACGGGTCACTTTTCTCACATCTCAGCTCGCCAGCGTGAGCGGCTACGTGCTGAAATGTCTTCCTCGCCGCTCAGCGCGCTCAAACGGAACAACAATTGATTTCTCAGTTGGGCGCCATCTAGTGGCGGCAGTGGGGAGAAATAATTGAATTACCCCCATTGTCTTTAGTCTTGAAATAACACCTCATCAGGGTACAACAATAGTGCCTTTTATTTAAAAAGGGAACTAAAAATAATCCTGTTAACTATAGACCAGTTAACTTAACCTCTATAGTGGGTAAAATATTGAAAGGTATCTTGAGGGATAGCATAGAGGATTATCTGCAGGTTAATAAGATTATTAGCAAAAGTCAGCATAGGTTTGTAAGGGACAGATCATGTCAAACTAACTTAATTAGCTTCTACGAGGAAGTGAGCGAGAATCTTGATCAGGGAAAAGCAGTGGATGTGGTGTATTTAGATTTTGCAAAAGCCTTCGATACAGTGCCTCACAGGAGACTGATCATCAAATTAAGGTAACTTGGTATAGGATATACTATTTGTACATGGATAGGTAATTGACTGGATAACAGAGCACAACGAGTAGTGGTCAACGGGATGTTCTCCAGCTGGGCACCAGTAGTCAGCGGAATGCCACAAGGGTCTGTACTTGGCCCGCTACTGTTCAATATATTTATCAACGATCTAGGAATAGGCCTGGAAAGCACAGTGTCAATCTTTGCGGATGATACTAAGCTGTGTAAGGTAATTAATTCAGATAGTGATGTGGAGTCTCTACAAAATGACTTATTTAAAGTTGAAGCCTGGGTGTCTAAATAGGGGATGAGGTTCAATATAGAAAAATGCAAAATTATGCATTTTGGGACAAAAAACCACACAAACATCGTACACTCTAAATGGGGAAATTATAGGGGTAACTGTGGTGGAAAAAGTTTTGGCGATACTCATAGATACTAGGCTTAATAACAGTACACAATGTCAAAATGCTGCAAAAAAGGCAAGTAAAGTGCTCGCATGCATAAAACGGGGCATTGAGACATGGGACGAGGATGTAATCCTGCCACTGTAAAAATCATTGGTATGTCCGCACCTGGAATATTGAGTTCAATTTTGGGCACAATATTATAAAAAAAGATATCTGGGAACTAGAAAGGGTTCAAAGGTGGGCTACTAGATTGATTAAAGAGCTAGAGACACTGGAATACAAGGAAAGGCTTGCTAAGTTAAATGTGTATACACTAGAAAAGTGGCGACTAAGAGGTGACATTATTAATATCTTCAAATATTTAAAGGGTCATTACAAGGAGTTAGCAGGGAATTTGTTTATTAAAAGAACTCTGTATAGGACACGTGGGCACTCGCTGAGGCTAGAGGAGAGAATTCCGTACACAAAGTAGGAAAGGGTTCTTCACGGTAAGGGCAATACAAATTTGTAACTCCCTGACGGAGGAGGTAGTAATGGCAGACTCTGTAAATGCATTTAAAAACCAATTGGATACATTTCTAACTGAAAAAGGTATCCAGGGTTATAGAATTTAACATAGTGACGTTAATCTGGGAGTGGTAAGAATCATTGTTGTCAATTGGTACTAAGCCATTACTTCAGCATGTACATTATAATATGAACAGCTGATCACAAAATACAGGTTGAACCCGATGGGCATTTTGCCTCTTTTCAACCTCACTAACTAACTAACTATGTAACAATAGAAAAATTCACCTGGTGTGATTCCTAATTGATGTGATAAGATCCATGGGAAACAGGCTCTTCAGTACAGAGGTATGGGTCATAGCGTACTCCCCACACTATCCAGCAAGGGACTGTGGCATTAAATAGGCCCAAACTCTGCCCTATATGAGGAATGGGTTGGAGCGGTTTCCTGAAACCCAAGAAGTTAACCCCTTTCTTACATGTTGCAGTCTCTCACCCTGCCGTGTAGGCATAAATAGCACTTTTCTCTCCTAAGCGAACGGTGTTCTGGTACAACCCTCCTTGTTTTATTTTTTATATTTATTTGCATTTGGTTATATTGTTCTTTTGCGGTGTGTGTTTATTTTTATTTTATTTTTATTTTTTTACAAAGCATTATGTATTAAAGCAAAAGTATTGCAGAATTGGGTGATAAGGCTTTAATTCTGCCTTAGAGGGCAACATAAAGTAATGCTACTTCCAAATGTGTGCTCTTGGTTTGAGTACAAGACAGTTTTTCAAAGAGGCAGTTCACCCCTGTTATTTACTTAGCAAGCCTACTTCTCTGGCCAGGCACATGTAAACAATGCCATCAGTGTTCGTGACGCCTGTGGCATAACTGTATTTAGCACAGGCTCATACCACTCTCCACTGTGGCCTGTATTATTTATTTAATTAAGGAAAGATGTTTTAAAGCAATACCTTCCCTTTTAAAGGCTTTATGTATTACTATCATGTCAATAGGAACATTGCTGACTGTTCTATTGTGCTTCTGTCCTGGTGGAACCCCCTACCACCACCTCCTCCTATCTCTAAAGACAAAGCCTGTTTGTCTGTCTTTACTACAGACATTTCCCAGAAAACAATCTTCATTAGCTGTCTGCATTTGGAAGTGGCTAAGCAGATCTCACCAATTACATACTTGCAGTGTCAGACTGGGGAATGAAGTACCCACTAGAAGAAGTACAGTGGTAGGAGCCCATGCTTGAGGCCTGTGGCCAGCCACCACAGAGGCATGGCTAACCATGCAGATATGTCCTCATACATCTAATCTCAATACACCATTCAGTGATAAATTCCTGATGCAAGTGAGCCGCCAGGTACTGTGCTCTGGGAAATGTTTTTGCTGACAATGGGGCAGATGTATTAAGCCTGGAGAAGTGATAAAGTGGTAATAAAGCAGTGATAAGTGTAAGGTGATAACGCACCAGCCAGTCTGCTTCAATATGTAAATAGACAGGAGCTGACTGGCTGGTGCATTATCACCTTGGATTTATTACTGCTTTATCACTTCTCTGGGCTTAATACACCTGCCCCAGTGTGTCGTAAGGGGGGTACGAATGGAGGGATCCGTGCTTAAATTCTAAGCAATCTGACTAGATTGCTTAGAAATTAAGCACTTATCTCTCCATGTGTATGCCCATAGCGATGCGTGGCCCCGTGCGTTGCTATTGCTGACTCTAGATTTGGCATGCATGCATGCCAAATCTAGTAGATCTCTCACTGCACTGCTCTGATTCAAACTCAGTCGCAATATAAAAACAATGAGACTGCGCTTCTGACTTTGATGAAAATGTTATCAATAATTAAAACGTAGAACAATACATAGATACCGGCCAGTATCTTAAAATTACAAGTACAAAATATGATCACAATATTGATACAAATGAGCCCCTGAGCCGTTGGTAATATAATAGCCCAAAATTTCTGCCAAACCATTCCTATTTGATCATATGCCTCTAAACAATGTGTTTTAATAAGTCTCAGTCCCAATGAGGCCTCCATTTAAGATTATTCAAACTTTGGATCCATGCTTGAAATTGGGTTAGTATAGCACAGTTAGTAAGGCATGCTAATATTAAAACTTCCAAAGTGGTTAGTAATTCAATCATAAGCATTCATGCGATTCAGCACATGGATTAAGATAAAATCCAGCACCAAGAAGATTATATCCAATCCAGTAGACAATTGGGGTACACCATGCAATGCACCCAATTTGATACCTCTCCCTGTGGCTGTAACAGCAAACAGCTTTCCTTCCGGGATGACACGCTGGTGGATGGTCTGCTGCTTCACTAAGACGAACACTGAGGAAGCAGCTGACACCAGCCCGGAGGCAGAGAAACGCGTTTGTAGGAGAGGACACGATTCTAACTGTTGCAGCATTCACCTGCTCGTTCTAAACATCCTTGAGCTGGCCGGCTAATTGTTTCACTGCCAGACCCCAGTGCCAAGTGGAGAGAAGCAGCAGTCCATCCAACAGCGTGTCATCCCAGGAGGAAAGACAGATTTCGGTCGGAAGGGGTTCCGACCTATTCAAAAAATATCTTCTTTTTTTTTTTTCCGACAAGACGGGAATTACAGACTTGTCGGAAAATACGTGGAACGGCGGAATAGCTGCCAATCCGCGTGCTTCTGTCGGAAATGGGGCTAAATCCGACAGGTTTTGGCCCCCTTTCCGACAAACTCAATCTGACTTGAAAACAAGTCGGATTGAGGTGAGGAAACTGGGAGCGCTGCGGCAGGCTGCGGGGATGAGAGGTACCTTGTCTGGCCGTCCCCCGGCCAGGCACCTCTCTCCCTGCAGCGCCTCCCCCCCCCCGCCGCAGTCATCACTAGTCTCCACTGCCGCAGATGATGGCAGCTTCCCCTGTCGCCCATCTTCCCCCGCCATCACCGCCCGCCGCCGCTGACAGCAGCGGCAGAACAGCACCCTGCGTGCGGCCAAATCCAACAGTCTGATTTGGCCGCCCATTGAATAGGGGTAGTCGGATCCATTCCGACAAATGCATGTCGGAATGGATCCGATTCTTATTGATTATATACCCCATAGACGTCTCTGCTCTATTTGCATCTCGTTCGTTCTTTCTATTACGTCCTAGAGGATGCTGGGGACTCCGTAAGGACCATGGGGTATAGACGGGCTCCGCAGGAGATAGGGCACCTAAAAAGAACTTTTACTATGGGTGTGCACTGGCTCCTCCCTCTATGCCCCTCCTCCAGACCTCCGTTAAATCTTGTGCCCAGAGGAGAATGGGTGCACTGCAGAGAGCTCTCCAGAGTTTTCTGTTGAAAAATAATTTTGTTAGGTTTTTTTTTTTAATTTATTTTTTATTTTTTATTTCGTTCGTGGGACTGAGGGGAGAGAAGCAGGGCTGGCTTAACGGTTGGGCTCTGTTTCTAAGGCTACTGGACACCATTAGCTCCAGAGGGAGTCGGAACACAGGTCTCACCTGGGGTTCGTCCCGGAGCCGCGCCGCCGTCCTCCTCACAGATGCCGAAGATAGAAGCCGGGTGAGTATGAGAAGGCAGAAGACATCAGATCTTCATGAGGTAAGGCGCGCAGCGGTAAGCTGCGCGCCATTGCTCCCATTCACACACACAGAGCAGCACTGAAGGGTGCAGGGGGGGGCGCCCTGGGCAGCAATAAACCTCACATTTGGGCACTGACGAGGTAGATTAGGCTGCTGGGCAGTAATTCTACGATCCCCCGCCATTTTCTATAAAAAAAAATCAGCTGGACCGAAGCCCGCCGTCGGGTGGGCAGAGCTTGATCCCCAGCACTAACCAGCGCCATTTTCTCCACAGAAGCTGCATGAGGAAAACGCTGGCTCCCTGGTCTCTCCCCTGCTGAACATTCAGGCTGGAAAAAAGAGGAGGGGGGCATTTTGAGCGCAGTGAGTGGGAATCTGGTCATTTTATATGTAAAAGCGCTATCTGGTCAAATTTTTCCAGTGTTATTAAGCGCTGGGTGGGTGCTGGCATACTCTCTCTCTGTCTCTCCTAAGGGCCTGGGGTTTTGTCCCCTTATAGGTTAATCCCTGTGTGTGGGGGGTGTCGGTACGTGGTGTCGACATGTCTGAAGCGGAAGGCTTTTCCAAGGAGGAGGTGGAGCAAATGAGTGGTGTGTCCCCGTCGGTTGTGCCGACTCAGGAATGGATGGACATGTGGCATCCTTACATAAGAGGCTTGATAAGGCTGAATTAGGGGAGACATCAGGGGGTCAATCCTCGGATTGGACCGACTCACAGGGCCCGTCAGGGTCTCAAAAGCGTCCCTTAACACAAGACACTACTACCGACACGGACTCTGATTCCAGTGTCGACTATGACGAAGTGAAATTGCACCCTAGGGTGACAAAAACCATTCAGTGTATGATTGTGGCAATAAGGGATGTGTTGCATATTGCGGAGGAACCCTCGGTCCCCGACACAAGGGTGCACATGTTTATGGGAAAGAAACAGATTATTAATTTTCCCACATCTCATGAACTAAATGATTTCTTTGAAAAAGCTTGAGAGACTCCGGAAAAGAGACCGCAGATACCCAAAAGAATTTATATGGCATACCCCTTCCCTAAACAGGACAAAGAGCGTTGGGAATCACCTCCCACTGTGGACAAGGCCCTAACGCGCTTGTCCAAGAAAGTGGCACTACCGTCTCCTGACACAGCTGCCCTTAGGGACCCTGCAGATCGCAGGCAAGAGACTACCTTAAAGTGTATTTATTCTCATACTGGAGCAGTCCTTAGACCGACAATTGCGTCGGCATGGGTGGGTAGCGCGATTTCAGCTTGGACAGATGAGCTGACAGCTGATTTTGATAAGATGGATAAGGATACTATATTCTTAACTCTAGCCCATATTAAAGACGCAGTCTTATTTATGAGGGATGCTCAAAGGGACATTGGTTTGCTGGCTTCTAGGGCCAATGCCATGTCTATCTCTGCAAGAAGATGGACTCGCCAATGGACGGGTGATGTAGATTCCAAAAAACATATGGAAGTTCTACCCTATAAGGGAGATGTATTGTTTGGGGATGGGCTGACGGACCTGGTTTCCACAGCTACAGCAGGTAAATCAAATTTTTTACCATTTATTCCCCAACAGCAAAAGAAAGTACCACCCTATCAGATGCAGTCCTTTCGGTCGCACAAGCCCAGAAGAGGTCGGGGATCCTCCTTCCTCGCCAGAGGTAAGGGCAGAGGCAAAAGAGCACCTGCTTCGGCAGGTGCCCAGGAACAAAAGTCCTCCCCGGCTACTCCAAAGCCCACAGCATGACGCTGGGGCTCCCCTGAGGGAGTCCGCACCGGTGGGGGCACGTCTTCGACTTTTCAGCCAGGCCTGGGTCAGCTCAGGCCTGAATCCTTAGGTGTTGGAAATAGTTTCCCAGGGTTACCAGCTGGAATTCGAGGAGGTGCCCCCGCGCCGATTTTTCAAATCGGCCCTACCAGCTTCCACATCGGAACAGGATGTAGTCTTAGCTGCAATTCAAACGCTGTGTCTACAGCAAGTAATAATCAGGGTTCTCCTGAACCAGCAGGGAAGAGGTTACTACTCAACCCTATTTGTGGTCCCGAAACCGGACGGTTCGGTCAGACCTATTTTGAATCTGAAATCCCTAAACCTGTACATAAAAAGATTCAAATTCAAAATGGAATCATTCAGAGCGATAATAGCCAATATGGAGGAGGGGGAGTTTATGGTGTCTCTGGACATAAAGGTTGCGTACTTCATGTCCCCATATATTCCCCCCATCAGGAATACCTGAGATTCGCTGTACAGGATTGTCATTACCAATTTCAGACGTTGCCGTTTGGGCTTTCCACGGCCCGAGGATTTTCACCAAGATAATGGCGGAAATGATGGTGGTCCTGCGCAAGCATGGAGTCACAATTATCCCATACTTGGACGATCTCCCAATAAAAGCGAGATCCAGAGAGAAATTGCTGAGCAGTGTGGCGCTCTCTCTGAGAGTGCTCCAGCAACACGGTTAGATTCTAAATCTACCGAAATCACAGTTTATTCCGACAACTCGAGAAAGCCCAGGACATCCAGAACATGGTCAGAGACCTGCTAAAAACGAAAAGGGTGTCAGTTCACCAATACACTCGAGTTCTGGGAAAAATGGTGGCGGCCTACGAGGCCATTTCCCTTTGGAAGGTTCCATGCAAGGACTTTTCAATGGGACCTTCTGGACAAGTGGTCCGGGTCCCATCTGCACTTACATCGGAAAATAACTCTGTCGCCAGGGTGTCTCTCCTGTGGTGGTTGCAAAGTACTCACCTGCTGGAGGGTCGCAGGTTCGGAATTCAGGATTGGATCCTGGTTACCACGGACGCGAGCCTCCGAGGATGGGGAGCAGTCACACAAGGAAGACATTTTCAGGGACTGTGGTCAGACCAGGAGTCCTGTCTACACATCAATGTGTTGGAACTCAGGGCCATTTACAACGGCCTTCGACAAGCGGAGAGTCTTCTTCGAAACCTACCGGTTCTGATTCAATCAGACAATGTCACAGCAGTGGCTCATGTGAACCGCCAAGGCGGGACAAGAAGCAGAGTCGCGATGGCGGAAGCCACCAGGATTCTTCACTGGGCGGAAAATCACGTGAGCGCTCTGTCGGCTGTCTTCATTCCGGGAGTGGACAACTGGGAAGCAGACTTGCTCAGCAGACACTATCTCCATCCAGGAGAGTGGGGACTTCATCAAGAAGTCTTTGCAGACGTAACGCGTCTTTGGGGAACTCCTCAAATAGACATGATGGCGTCACGCCTCAACAAGAAGCTTCGGAGGTATTGTGCCAGGTCTCGGGACCCTCAGGCAGTAGCAGTAGACGCTCTGGTAACACCGTTGGTGTTCAAATCGGTCTACGTGTTTCCTCCTCTTCCTCTCATCACAAAAGTGTTGAGGATCATAAGACGAAGAAGAGTACAGACGATACTCGTTGTCCCAGACTGGCCTCGAAGGGCCTGGTACTTGGATCTACAAGAGATGCTCACAGGAGATCCCTGGCCTCTTCCTCTGAGGGAAGACCTGTTGCAACAGGGGCCCTGTGTATTTCAAGACTTACTGCGGTTACGTTTGACGGCATGGCGGTTGAACGCAGAATCCTAGCGAAAAAGGGGATTCTGGAAGAGGTCATCCCTACTTTAATAAAGGCTAGGAAGGAGGTGACGGTAAAGCACTATCACCGTATCTGGCGAAAGTATGTGTCTTGGTGTGAGACCAAGAATGCACCTACGGAAGATTTTCATCTGGGTCGTTTTCTCCACTTCCTACAGACAGGAGTGGATATGGGCCTGAAATTAGGCTCTGTTAAGGTACAGATTTCGTCCCTCTCGATTTTCTTTCAGAAGGAATTGGCTTCTCTTCCAGAAGTCCAGACGTTTGTAAAGGGAGTGCTGCACATCCAGCCCCCTTTTGTGCCTCCAGTGGCACCATGGGACCTGAACGTGGTGTTGCAGTTCCTAAAATCACACTGGTTTGAACAGCTTAACAAGGTTGAGTTGAAATTTCTTACCTGGAAGGTGTTCATGTTGTTGGCCTTAGCATCAGCAAGGCGAGTGTCAGAATTGGCGGCTTTGTCAGACAAGAGCCCCTACTTGATTTTTCATGTGGATCGAGCTGAATTGAGGACACGTCCGCAATTTTTGCCTAAAGTGGTTTCTTCATTCCATATGAATCAACCTACTGTGGTGCCTGTGGCTACAAGTGACCTGGAGGATTCCAGATCCCTGGACGTAGTCAGGGCCTTAAAGATTTATGTAGCCAGGACGGCTAGAATTAGGAAAACAGAGGCTCTGTTTGTCCTGTATGCGGCCAATAAGATTGGCGCACCTGCTTCGAAGCAGACTCTTGCTCGCTGGATCTGTAATACGCTTCAGCAGGCTCATTCTACGGCTGGATTGCCGGTACCAAATTCGGTTAAGGCCCATTCCACTAGGAAGGTGGGTTCTTCTTGGGTGGCTGCCCGAGGCGTCTCGGCATTACAGCTTTGCCGAGCGGCGATTTGGTCGGGGTCAAACACTTGCTAAATTCTACAAGTTTGATACCCTGGCTGATGAGGACCTAGCGTTTGCTCAGTCGGTGTTGCAGAGTCGTACGCACTCTCCCGCCCGATTGGATGCTTTGGTATAAACCCCATGGTCCTTAAGGAGTCCCCAGCATCCTCTAGGACGTAAGAGAAAATAAGATTTTAAACCTACCGGTAAATCTATTTCTCCTAGTCCGTAGAGGATGCTGGGCGCCCGTCCCAATGCGGAAACTCTGCAAGACTTGTATATAGTTGTTGCTTACATAAGGGTTATGTTACAGTTGAAATCGGTCTTGGACCGTTACTGTTATTGTTCATATGGTTAACTGGTTATGTATGATCCAGGTTACATGGTATGATTGGTGTGGGCTGGTGTGAATCTTGCCCTTGGATTTCTAAATCCTGCCTTGTATTGTCCATCTCCTCTGGGCACAGTTCTCTAACGGAGGTCTGGAGGAGGGGCATAGAGGGAGGAGCCAGTGCACACCCATAGTAAAAGTTCTTTTTAGGTGCCCTATCTCCTGTGGAGCCCGTCTATACCCCATGGTCCTTACGGAGTCCCCAGCATCCTCTACGGACTGGGAGAAATAGATTTACCGGTAGGTTTAAAATATTATTTTTAGTACTGTATTCTTTTGATCACGATTACAAATTATTGTAATCTTCGTCTCCTTCACAGTTGTGCATGTATAAGCTTAGTTACCCTATTTAAAGACTTGTGCAAATTTAACCTATGAAATTTGGGACGGTTATTGAGAATTTGACAAATTATGATTTATGACATTGGTCACTGGATATGGACACTGAGGAAGAAAGCTTTACCGTTAATAATATTCAAAGCAGTGAACATTAAATAAGAAAATGCTTTGAGAACTTATACCCTTATGTTACTATAATCGTTACAGTAACACATCAGCTTTATTTACAGTACATTGCAATATAACATGCAGAATGGTATTTTCTGAATTTTATTGCTTTTGGTTAACTGTGTAAAGGGTTCTGCAATGTTGTCTGATGGTTTTTTTTTTGTAAATTGCGTTTTATCTAGATACTCATATCGGCAGATGATGAAATGGAGGAGACCGATGGTGAGGAAGACTTGCGCAAATTAACTAATTCCAAGGCTCTTAAGAAAAAAAAGCACCGGTTTGGCCTGCCTGTATGATGCTTCTCTTCAGATTTTGCACAATGCCTCCCTTGAACTGAGGTTTGCAGGAGGAGACTGGGTCTGGATTCTTAGCACAGGAACTCTTCAAGCCACTACCTCTACTGTCCTGTTGGCTTCAGAGATGGGGGTGCAAAAACCTGTGTGTTCAGGAGGCCCTCTCCAAGATAGGGAGTGCCAAGGATTGGGCACTAGACTTTCATTGCTCTACATGCTGCTGCCCCCTTACACAAGGTCATACAAGGGAAAAGGAGCAACAGCCTGCTATTCTCTAAAGAGCAACTGTTACATTATGTTCCCTTTCAGTTTGAGTAGATCTTTTTTCATTACACCCAACTTTTTATTTTTCTCTTCCCAGTTAACTTGTGTTTGCCCATTTTAATGTCTGAATCTAGACACACCTCCTGAACCTGCTGTGTATATAACAGTCTGAGGGCTTGCTTTTTATTTATATCCCTTTTCAAGAAACTCTGCATCAAGCTTCTCATCAACTGTCAAAGAATGTGATGTACATACCCAGATACACCTATCCCGAAGTCGGGGACCTACAAGAAAGCTGGACATCTATTTCTCCAAGCATTCCAATGTAGTCCTTTTGTGCGCATTACTATGTTTTAAAGTGGTGTAAAGAATGTTTTTCCAGTTGCGATGATGAAAACACTCTTCCCATACTGTTACAGGAGAAAAAGAGCAACATTTGATTTAACTGCTTTTATTTTATGAAACTCCCAAGGTACTTTCTTCCAAGGCCCTTGCAGCACAAATGCAACTAATGACTATGACTATGAACTGAGGAATTCCAAGAGGCTAGGTGTGCATCTTTACTTTGGTAACAGAATGTTTAACCACCGTAACTTACTGATGTATTTAACAAACTGCAATTGCTTTATTCAAAGTTAGTTGCTACATAATTTGTATCTTGGCCTTTTTGTTTGGGCTTAGAGCATAAACTTTAGTTGTAGAGGTCCCTAAGATTATGTTCTAGGATTCCTTGAACAAAGCATCTTCAAGAAGATTCTAGTGCCACATTTGTGTCATCCGATGGCTTAAGAGAGCTTGTGGGTATAATTGGCAGATCAAAATGCAATTTATTGCGAACAATAGTTTAACCACCTGTTTTAAGCCATCAACAAACAATGTGAAGCATAGAATCACCAAACATCCCCATTCCCAGTCCTGTATGAACTATACTGCCTTAACTCTGTCATACTGTTAATCACCTAAGCATCAGACCATTCCTTAACACCTTTGTTCACAGGGTTGGTAGCAAGATATTGCTGTGCAATGCATTGCTCTACCGTCTGGACGCACAGGATTTCAGATTCAGTTGACGTTCTGTAATCTGTTTGTGCTTTTTTAATTTATATTTTCGTACCATTTAAAAAAAATAAAAAAAAATCTGCAGGGGGTGACCATTTTTTTGATCAGTCTTATATATATATTTTTTTCTCTGACTTTTATTTTGTTGTCTTTTTTTCCCCAAAAGAAAGTGTTGCAAGAAATACGCTGGAGGTACAACCAAATTCTTTTGTGCTTTTATTTTTATTTTTTCCCTTTCATCTTTCTGTGCAAGAGTATTTGTCTGGATTTGGTACATAATTAGCATGGAAAGGAAAACGTTTTGCTATAGAACATGTGTGCAGCCATTCATCTATGTTTTCAGGGATTCTCAGCCCCAGCCCTACCAAAAGAAGCTTGAGATTTAAAGCTGCCTGTTGCAGGCTGTGTGCTGAGCATGTGGTTAAATGTGATGGAATATGTTACATTGCTTTAAGTGCTTTTGCCTTACAGGATAAATTTATCAGTTGAATGCACTTTTACTAAAAGCAAATGAAGTGGGATGCGCAAGGGTTACTGTCTGTCTTCTCTGTTCACCATAAATACAAGTTTCCAAATGGTGGTCATAATTAGTTTGTTTTTATTCGCTTTTAAAACAATTTCGTAGAGCAATTACTGGTTATAGTACAGAAGACCTTTACCTTACAATAAGCGACATAACAGCAAGGGTACATAGGTTTCTCTTACATCCTAGAGGATACTGGGGTCCATTTAGTACCATGGGGTATAGACGAGTCCACTAGGAGCCATGGGCACTTTAAGAATTTGACAGTGTGGGCTGGCTCCTCCCTCTATGCCCCTCCTACCAGACGCTGTTTAGAAAATGTGCCCGGAGGAGCCGGTCACGCTGAAAGAAGCTCCTGAAGAGTTTTCTGCATTTATTTTCTATGTTTGTTGTTTTCAGGCAGGTTGGGTTGGCACCAGCCTGCCTGCTTCGTGGGACTTAAGGGGAGAGAACGGCCCTACCTCTTGAAGGGTTAATGGTCCCGTTCCTCTCTGACAGGACACTGAGCTCCTGAGGGAACTATTTGCAAGCCCCACCACGGCGAGCGTACATTCCCGCAGCATGCTGCCACCCCTAACAGAGCCTGAAGAGTGGTGAGTACTGAGCCCGCCATTATGGCGGCACAAGGGTACGGGAGACGCACTGCTTCTAAACGGGGCGGAATTTGTCTCCAGACACACCACTGCGTCTCAGTACACTGTACCCAGACTGGCAACACAGCCTTAAAACGGTTTCTCTCCATTTTAAGCACCAGATTCCTCAGCCAATATAAAAAAAGCAGGAAGACCGCGTGCCATTGAAGGGGCGGGGCTTCACTATGAGAGGATCCAGCAGCTCACCAGTGCCATTTTCCCTCTGCAGTGGACACAGACGCTGACAGGACATGGACGAGCAGCTCCTTCGGTGCGAGTCCAGATTACCTCAGCGGTACCAGGGGGTCATAGCAGGGGAGGGAGCAACTATTAGTGTACTAACTCCCCTATCAGGGTACTTAGTCTGTGACTCGGCTAAGCTTGGCTTTAGCGATAAGGGCGCGGTGTGGGCTGGCTCCAAACAACTGGCTCCCCCTGAAGGGCTCTTTGTGGGTTAATTGTGCTTAACCTTTTCCTGTGTGTGTGCGGTCACATTTACATTATGTCAGGCAAAGAGTGTGGTTTCTTGTACAGCGGAGTGTTCCTCTTCACCAGGGTGCTCACTACTGGGTTCTGTGTTCACAAGCTAGCGGGGCTGAACCGGAGTGGGTTAATTCTCTCAAAAGAATGATTTCCACTCTTTCTACAAAATTGTCCCGCAATGAGAAGGAGACGCAATACTTAAAACAAACTGTGGATGAGTTTATGAACAGAGACTCAGTCCCTAAAACAGCATCTCAGTCCCCTCCCATTTGTCCGCAAAAGCGATCTCTGGCCTATATCCTGCAATCTGATGCTGATGGGTCAGACTTGGTAGGAGGGTGAGGTAGATTTGGAGGGGTGGGGGGGGGGAAATGTGGCTCTGGCACAGGGAATAGAGGCTCTTATAGAGGCTATTAGAGATGTTCTGCATATTCCTGATAAGGTGTCAGAGGAGAGTGAGGAATCTTATTTTAATGTAAAGAAGTCGTCCTCCGTTACTTTTCCTGTGTCATAGGAATTGAATACCCTGTTTGAAGAACCATGGGTTAATCCTGATAAGAAGTTTCAGATCCCTAAAAGGTTGCTCTCATCTTTTCCTTACTTCTGGAGGATAGGAAAAAATGGGAAAATCCACCGATAGTGGACGCATCAGTCTCTAGGCTGTCACGTAAAATTGTATTGCCTGTTCCTGCTGCAGCCTCCCTAAAAGACACGGCTGATCATAAAATTGAGACTACACTCAAATCATTGTACACAGCTGCTGGGGTGGCCCAAAGACCCACTATTGCATGTGCGTGGATCACTAAAGCCATTGCGAAATGGTCAGGTAACCTAATTGAGGGGTTAGATTCCATATCTAGGCGGGATGTTTTCTTACTCCTGCAGCATAAACAGGACTCTGCAAACTTTATGGAGGCCATAAAGGAAATAGGCGTGCTTAATGTACGCACCACCGCTATGGCAGTGTCTGCACGCAGGGGCTTGTGGCTACGCCAGTGGACTGCTGACCCGGACTCCAGGAAAGGCGTGGGAGGCCTACCATTCACGGGAGAGGCCTTGTTTGGAGATGAACTAGACAAATGGATCCCCACGCTACTGTGGGTAAGTCTATGTATCTTCCTTCCGCAGCCCCCCCGACCAAGAAGACTTCTTCAACTTCTAAGTTACAGTCCTTTCGGACGGCCAAGTTCAAGGGCAAATCCATAGGTGCTTCTATGTCCTCCAGCGGTGCAAGAGGTAAACCATGCAAACCAGCAACTACAGGTGCTCAGGAACAGAGCTCAGGCTCTGCTTCCTCAAAGACTTCAGCATGACAGTGGACCGCAATGCCTGGAAGGCTGTCAGGTGGGAGCCCGTCTACAGATCTGGTCAAATTCGTGCCAGGATCCCTGGGTCATAGATCTGATTTCCAAGGGCTAGAGACTGGAGTTCCAAGAGCTCCCACCTCACAGATTCTTCAAATCAGGCTTGCCAGTTTAAGAAGAGAAAAGTATAACTATACAGCATGCCATCCAAAAACTGATACAGACTCGAGGTCGAACTGGAACAATGACCTATCTACTAAACAAGGGGTACTATTCCAACTTGTTCGTAGTACCGAAGCCGGACGGTTCGGTAAGACCAATTCTGCACCTCAAGTCTTTGAACCCGTATTTACGAGTGTTCAAATTCAAGATGGAGTCTCTGAGAGCGGTGATCTCGGGTCTGGAGGAGGGGGAATTCATAGTGTCTCTAGATATCAAGGATGGGTACCTTCATATTCCGATCTGGCCGTTTCATCAGGCTTATCTACGGTTTGCACTGCAGGACTGTCACTACAAGTTCCAGGCCCTGCCATTTGGTCTCTCCACGGCACCGAGGGTGTTCACCAAGGTGATGGCAGAGATTATGTTTCTACTCCGCAAACAGGGAGTGAACATAATTCCGTACCTGGATGATCTCCTGATAAAAGTGCCGTCCAGGGAGAGGTTGCAGGACTTCATTGGTCTCTCAACCAAACTCCTCCAGGATCACGAGTGGATTCTGAACCTTCCAAAATCTCACCTGGAGCCAACACGCACGCTGCCATTCCTGGGAATGATACTGGACACGGAGTCACAAAAGGTGTTCCTTCCGTTGGAAAAGGCATTGGTAATCCAGTCGATGGTTCAGGATGTCCTGAAGCCAACCCGGATGTCGGTGCATCTGTGCATTCGCCTTCTGGGGAAATTGGTGGCGAGGGACTTCAATACGGAAGGTTTCACGTGAGACCGTTCCAGCTCGATCTGTTGGACAAATGGTCCAGATCGCATCTTCACATGCACCAGAGGATGTCTGTCACCAAAGGCCAGGATCTCCCTTCTGTGGTGGCTACAGTCTTCTCACCTCGTCGCAGGACGGAGGTTCAGAATTCTGAGCTGGATTCTGTTAACCACAGACGCAAGCATCAGAGGTTGGGGAGCAGTCACTCAGGGGGTGCAGTTTCAGGGAAGATGGTCAAGTCAGGAAGTCATCCTTCCAATCAACATTCTGGAACTCAGGGCCATATACAAAGCCCTTCTGCGGGCCTCACATCTTCAAGATCGGGCAATTCAGGTCCAGTTGGACAATGTGACGGCAGTAATGTACATAAACCGATGGGGCTGAATGAAAAGCAGAGCAGCAATGTCAGAGGTGTCAAGAATTCTCCTCTGGGCAGAAAGAAACGCTGTGGTGTTGTCAGCGGTCTTCACTACAGGAGTAGACAACAGGGAAGCAGACTTCCTCAGCAGACACGACCTGCTTCCGGGGAAGTAGGGCCTTCACCCGGAAGTGTTCAGGTGCTTGACAAGTCGAGGGGGATATTCACAGATCAACATGATGGCCTCTCGTCTCAACAAGAAGCTCAGGCGGTATTGTTCCAGGTCAAGAGATGCACAGGCGGTGGCGATAGATGCCCTGATGACTATATGGGTCTATCAGATGGTGTACGTATTTCCTCCACTTCCTCTGATCCCAAGAAATCTAAAGCGAATAAAAAGGGAAAAGGTTCAAGCAATACTCATTGCTCCGGACTGGGCGAGAAGGGCCTTGTACTCAGACCATCTGGAGATGCTCCTCGAAAATCCGTGGCCTCTACCTCTTCACAAGGATCTTCTGTAACAGGGCCCGTTCGTCTATCAGGACTTACCGTGGCTAAGTTTGACGGCATGGAAGTTGAACGGCTGATTCTAGCCAGGAGAGGGATCCCTTAAAAGGTTATCCCGACTATGATCCAAGCCAGGAAGGGGGTAACGTCTAAGCATTACCATCGTATTTGGAAGAAATACGTCTCTTGGTGTGAGAGCAGAAATTATTCTGCAGTGGAATTTCATCTGGGCCGTTTCCTGCAGGCAGGCGTGGATGTGGGCCTACGCCTAGGCTCCATAAAAGTCCAGATATCGGCCTTGTCCATTTTCTTTCAGAAGCAATTGGCTTCTCTCCCTGAGGTCCATATGTTCTTGAAAGGTGTTCTCCACATCCAACCTCCCTTTGTGCCTCCCACAGCACCTTGGGATCTCAATGTGGTGCTGCAGTTCTTCCAATCGGACTGGTTTGAACAGTTATAGGAGGTGGATGTAAAATATTTTACGTGGAAGACCGTCACACTGTTGCCCTTGGCTTCAGCAAGACGTGTGTCGTAGCTGGGGCCTTTGTCTCACAAAAGTCCCTATTTAATTTTCCATGAGGATGGAGCTGAACTCTGAACTCGTCAGCAATTTCTTCTTAACGTGGTGGTCGCATTTCACATCAACCAACCTATTGTGGTTCTGGTTGTCACTGACACCTCTGCTACTTCAAAGTCTTTGGATGTTGGGAGGGCTTTGAAGGTGTAGGTGAAAAGAACAGCTCGTCACAGAAAAATGGACTCTTTGTTTGTTCTTTATGATCCTAATTAGATTGGGTGTCCTGCTTCAAACCAGACAATTGCACGCTGGATCAGACTTACTATCCAGCATGCTTATTCTACGGCAGATTTGCCATGTCCAAAATCTGTACATGCCCACTCTACTAGGTCTGTGGGTTCTTTCTGGGCGGCTGCCCTGGGTGTCTCGGCTTTACAGCTCTGCCAAGCAGCTACTTGGTCAGGTTTGAACACGTTTGCAAAGTTCTATACATACTTTGACCAAACTGAAGATCCTCAGAGGCCAATCAGTTCTGCAGGAACCACAGCACTCTCCCACCCGGTGTGGGAGCTTTGGTACATCCCCATGGTACTAAATGGACCCCAGTATCCTCTAGGACGTAAGATAAAATAAGATTTGAATTACCTACCGGTAAATCCTTTTCTTGTAGTCCGTAGAGGATACTTGGCACCCGCCCAGTGGTTCATTCTTCCTGCACTGTTACTTGGTTAAGTAATGTTGGTTCAGCCGTTGCTGTTTCAAGTTTGGTTAGCATGGCTTTCCTCTTGTTGTGTGTGCTGGTTCGGAATCTCACCACTATCCTCATCTATCTCTCAAAGTATGTCTGTCTTCTCGGACACAGTTTCCAAGACTGAGTCTGGTAGGAGGGGCATAGAGGGAGGAGCTAGCCCACACTATCAAATTCTTAAAGTGCCCATGGCTGCTAGTGCATCCTCTATACCCCATGGTACTAAATTGACCCCATTATCCTCTACGGACTACAAGAAAAGGATTTACTGGTAGGTAATTAAAATCCTATTTTTGCCTTGCTGTGGTTTATTTTTAGATGTGTTGCTATGTGGTGTTTCATAGTAAGCAGATTTGGATTTCATATTGAGTAGCCATTTAAGACTGCTTGATTTTTTTTTCAGCCTTTGGAGCTGTTGGATGCAGCGGTGTCTGGGTGTGGATTAAAAGATCAAAAGTCAGAAGGTTGACACCATATGGACGGCAGGGTAAAAAGGTCACCATGCACATAGCCGACACACAGCAGGTCAACACAGTCTTTTTGGTGGCATTTTGTATGTTTAACCATATATGATCTAAATTATTGAATGTGTAGAAACGTGTACTATCATGGACTCGCCGCGCTTCAGGCAAGGTGGCTTGCTAGAAAGATAAGAAAGGTAATAGATGGTGACATGGATAGTTAGATTTAGCGAAAGATGAAAAATCATGAAACACTTTTCATAGTCCAGATGCGTCATTGAATTTTGTGACTCTATGAGCCCTTGGCTCTAGTTACCATTCCATATTCCATACTTCTGTACAGATATGGCACACCAAGGAGGCGTATTGCACTGCTGAAGACTGTTCCAATGTTTGATTGAGTTCACAACATATGGAACCCCTATAAATGCTGATAAACCCAGTAGACTTACCAGGCACTCAACCTGAGGGGATTTTCTTAATTCAGTAAATTGACCATAAATTACAATGAAAACAATTTTAAGACTCCATCATCTGTATTCTACAGGACTATGATTTATTTCTTTTTATTTAAAAGGTGCTCTTACATGTAAAAGTTTTCACTCAGTTCATTATTATTTATTACCAGTTATTTATATAGCACACACATATTCCGCAGCACTTTACAGAGAATATTTGGCCATTCACATTGGTCCTTGCCCCAGTGGAGCTTACAATCTATATTCCTTACCACATGTACATACATTCATGCTAGGGTTAATTTTTGGTTGGGATCCAATTGACCTACCAGTATATTTTTGGATTGTGGGAGGAAACCCAGGCAAGTATGGGGAGAATATACAAACTCCACACTGTTAGGGCCATGATGGGAATCGAACCCATGACCTCAGTGCTGTGAGTCAGTAATGCTAACCATTACACCATCTGTATATAAGTAGTACACTGTGAATTATATATAAAAACATTAAATACAATACTTTCTTGTCATACATAAGTCTTTCAGCTGAAGTCTATGAAATGTATATCTCTGAAGAAAAGAATTGTAGCCAGAGAGAATATGAAGAGAATAAACAAGCAAGCTCCTCGCTGACGTGTCCTCCTTGGTTCTGTAGCACTTTCTACAACAGAAATTATAAACTGCTGAGCTGCTGAAGCCTGCACTGCCTCACTGGCTCCATCCTCACTCCAGTTGCAGCCAGGCTTGTGCCATCACTTTTTGTGACCACATTACCTACATAATATATATCGAGAACCCAGCACCCACCATGATATGCACACTCACATTAATACATCAATACATAAATAAATAATGGGGTTTTAGTTCATGAATTGTACAATGTATTGAAACTTGCAGCCTAATATCAAGTGACCTCATCTCACTGCAAGTCCTACTCTATCACCCAGATTTTTTTAAATCTGCCTACTGCCATCACATCAGAGTCCAACTGAAAGTACTGTATGCTTCCAGGTTTAAAGCTCACCTGCCAACTAACTTATGGCTTTTAAAGGTGAGACAGTCAACAACACAACTCCTAAATTACCACCAAGGAAGCAGCAGGCGCAGGTTTAAAGTAAATGAGCTTAGATGGGGTGCATGAGAAAGCTATTATCACAGACAGGTTAATTAAAAATTAACCAAATATAGACCTACAGAAAACTACCGCACTCGCCATTCCCAGGAATGGGGTGCAAATGTATTGATATATTAAGGTGAGTGAGCATACCTTGGTGAGTGCTAGGTTCTTTCTCTCTCTCTCTCTCTCTCTCTCTGTATATATATATATATATAATTTCTGCTGCGGGGTACACTGGGCTCCACAAGGAATTACATCGGGGTGTAGAGTAGAATCTTGATTCGAGGCACCAACAGGCTCAAAGCTTTTGACTGTTCCCAAGATGCACAGCGCCGCCTCCTCTATAACCCCGCCTCCATGCCAGTGAGCTCAGTTTGTAAGTTGGTGCCTTGCAGAATGCTGGCACTTAACAGGAGGCTGCCCTAAGCAGCCTTTTCAGAGCTTTGTTTTACAGACTGAAAACAGAAAATGAAAAGAAGACTTCCAGGGCTGCTGCAGGCACAGTCTGATAGACTTTCCTGCATGCATCTCCATCACCCCCAGCGGCGCTGTATACTCCCGCGCCGCGGTTGCCGGGTCACTACAGCGGAGGCGCCGGCTTCTTCCATCCTAACGTGAGTCATACACGCCGCCGTCTCCCAGATCGCGGAGCCGCAGACAAAGGGGGAGGTAAGGGGCTTCTGTGCCACACTTTACGGCGATCCAGCGCGGCCGTAGGAGGCGGGCCGTCGTGGACACGGATTACTGAGCTGATGTTCCACTAGCCACCAGGGTTTATATTATGGGCACAGGTCAAGGGGGAAGTTGTACCAAATTCCCCCCGCTTTATCTTTACTGCCTGCACACCCGGTGGGGATGCCAGCAGGGGGATCAGGTCAGACCTGAGGCCCCTCCCCCCAGCCCCAGGGCACCATTTCAGCAATGTTCCCGCCCTGGAGCTGCTTCCCTCTCTCTCATTCCCGATCAGCAGCCATTACAGATAGAGCCTTGCTGTTTCCTGGGATTGCTGGGGCAAATCCTCCTCTGTGGAACCGCCTGACTGCCAGTGCTGTGCTTCCTACAGGACACTTGAGTATTCTGTCACTGAGACTGTGTTAGTTAAGAAAGAGTGCATACATTCAGGGTTGTGTGGTACAAACGCCCTGTGATATACATCCAGTGCTTACTGTGTTTGTTATATCTATAGTTATCACATATAGCCATACTGAGTATTATTTTGTATTGCTAGTACAGTGCAGTTTATGGTACATAATTTCTGCATGGTACGCTTGTGACTATATATGTGTGTGTGCATGTAGCTGATGCGTGGTTGCCTTATTTCAGGGTATTTCGCTCAGCGTGCTATTCCTATGTTGCTATACCTGAGGGGGCCAAGTGTTTCAGGTTTTTCTCTGCAAATAATATAGGATTGTTTCACAAGATATACTAATGGGGTATTTTTACTTGTGATTTATAGTCACCATATATTCTATATCTATTGAACTCCTGGTCTGTGCCTTCTTCGGCTCATTCTCTGAGAGTTTTCGTTAGGTATAGTGCTGCTAGATTTTGTACCGGGTTGCCCATTACTGTGCACATAGTTATGTCTGCTACACGTGGCAACGACGTTGGGGTCTCTCCCACACTGCATGGTTGTGAGGCCGCGGACGTACTGGAGGATAATTTAGCAGCTGAGAGTTCAGGTTCAGGGGGTTCCTTACCCCCAAGTGGGTCGGTAGCGCTTGGGGCATCACAAGACCCACCTTGGGCTACATTCTCCACATTGTTAAACACGCTTGTGACTAAATTGACACCCCCTGTGGGACCACCTGTGCCACTACCACAGTTTATGGTCCCCGCTGTGAACCCGCCATGGGCGGATCAGCTTTCCACTCAGTTGCAGCATTTGAACTGATCCATGTCTAAATCTAAGGGTCACTCTCGCCCACATAAGACTAAGTCGTCTTCTAGAAGGGCGATTACCTCCTCCCAAACCACGGTTTTGACCGACACGTTTTCTGAGGAGGACGGTGCATATGCTGACACTGACGCTGATGTTTCAGATGGGGAAGGGAAGTCATCCGTGGATGTCTGGGATTTGATTGAGGCGATACGGCGCATTCTTCAAGTGTCTGACGATTCTGAGCCTGGAACTGTCTCTAAGAAACCGGATAGGTTTAAGAGTAAGAAGGTGGTTAAACAAGTTTTACCCTATTCTAAACACCTGATTGACATACATCAGGAATCATGGGAAAATCCAGGAACTAAATTTACACAGAATAAGAGACTGTTGGCTCGCTATCCTCTCTCTGCGGAGGTGTGTAAAAATTGGGAAACTCCTCCGCCTGTAGATTCTCATGTGGCGCGTATGGTTGTTTCCTCTGCTCTGCCAGTAACTACCGTCACCTCTCTGAAGGAACCGACAGATCGTCGTGTGGAGGGCTGTTTAAAAGCAATTTATATCCTTTCGGGGGCTGTGCATAGGCCATCTATTGCAGCGACTTGGGCTGCTGAAGCTGTTGAGGCTTGGTCTCAGGAGCTCGAGGCGGAACTGCCCTTTGATGCATCTGAGCATGCTCAACAATGTCTCTCATATATTGCCACGGCTTCTCTGTACCTTAAGGAGGCGGCCTCCGATGCCAGGCTGCTACTGCATCCGTTTTGGCCAGACGTATCCTTTGGTTGAGATCCTGGTCGGTGGATTTGGATTCCAAGAAAACCCTGGAGGTGCTTCCTTTCGAGGGAGATATTCTCTTTGGAGAAGATCTCAATAAGATTGTGGCTGATCTGGCTACGGCTAAAACAGCTTGCCTACCTAGTACGGCTCCTTCAACACAGAAGGCTAAAAGTACTTTCCCTCGGCCCTTTCGTACTCCAGGTAAAGCAAAAGGTCAGGCGTACCCAAAGCAAACTCGTGCTTCCAGACCTGCCAAGCCCAGACCGAAGCGTGCCTGGGCCGCCCATCAGCCAGCTTCCAAAACTGACAAGCCTGCCGTATGAGGGGGGCGGGCCTCCCTCTGGGGGATCCCAGAGTGGGGGGCCGACTTCTAAGTTTTACCCAAGAATGGTTAAAGACCACTTCGGATACCTGGGTGAGGGAAGTCGTCGCTCGAGGTTACGCCATATCCTTCAATAATCGTCCCCCACATCGATTTTGCCCGACAGATGTGCCCCTGGATCCGGCAAAAGCAAACACGTTGCACTCAGTGGTACATTCCCTCCTGTCCACAGGAGTGGTGGTACACGTGCCTCTGACTCAGAGGGGCACGGGGTTCTATTCAGCGCTGTTTCTAGTCCCGAAACCGAACGGGTCCGAACGGCCCATTCTCAATCTGAAGTCCTTGAACAAGCATGTGTGGATCTACAAGTTCCGTATGGAAACGCTGCGCTCTATAGTTCTGGCCATGGAGCCTGGGGACTATATGGTCTCCCTGGACATACAGGATGCCTACCTACATATTCATATTGCGGTATCTCATCAGCAGTACCTGCGGTTTGTGGTGTGCAACCTTCATTACCAATTTTGGGTGTTACCCTTTGGTTTGACAACGACTCAGCGAGTTTTCACCAAAGTAATGGCAGTCATGACGGCTACACTCCGTCGTCATGGGGTCAGGACACTACCATACCTAGACGATTTGTTGATCCTGGCGAGTTCCCCAGAAATTCTCCTGTGTCATCTCGATCTGACGGTTCAGTGCATGGCAGCCCACGGGTGGCTGATCGACTGGAAGAAATCCTCCCTGGTTCCGGCTCGGAGCATGGTACACCTGGGAGCGTTGTTGGACACTCACAACTAGCGGTTGTTCTTGTCTCAGGAGAAAGTCCTGAAACTTCAGGACAAGATCCAATGCTTCCTGTCCCGTCCGCAAGTGTCGATCCATTTGGGGATGCAAGTGTTAGGTCTCATGGTGTCGGCTTTCGACATGGTGGAGTATACTCAATTCCATTCTCGCCCTCTACAGAAGTTGATTCTGTAAGTGGGACGGCCTGCCTCACCGGATCAGATCTCACATGATCTCCCTATCTCCGAAGGTCCGCCTGTCACTGAGCTGGTAGCTGCAGGACCAACAATTGAGCAGGGGTCGTCCCTTCTGGATATCCAACTGGGTCCTGCTGACGACGGATGCCAGTCTTAGAGGTTGGGGGCACGGTGTTGGAGCAACACTCTCTTCAGGGTCGGTGGACCAAGGAGGAGTCACTACTCCCGATAAACATTCTGGAACTGCGGGCAGTGTTCAAAGCGTTGACAATGGCCCAGCATCTCATACAGAACAGACTTGTTCAAGTACAATCGGACAACGCCACCACGGTGGCATATATCAAGCATCAGGGCGGCACCCGAAGCCACATGGCAATGAAGGAAGTATCAAGGATTCTTCAGTGGGCAGAATTCCATCTGCCAGCCATATCAGCAGTGTTCATTCCGGGAATTCTGAACTGGGAGGCGGACTATCTCCGTCGTCAGGACGTGCACGCCGGAGAATGGAGCCTACATCCAGAGGTGTTTCAACTTCTCGTGGACATGTGGGGCCTCCCAGAAGTGGACCTTATGGCGTCTCGACACAATCACAAGGTTCCGGTCTTCGGAGCAAGGACAAGGGTTCCTCAAGCAGCGTTCGTGGATGCTCTGTCAATCCCGTGGAACTTTCGGCTTCCATATGTGTTCCCTCCTGTGTCACTCCTGCCCAGAGTAATACGGAAGTTCAAGCAAGAAGGAGGAAACCTTCTTCTAGTCGCTCCAGCGTGGCCCAGACGGCACTGGTTCTCCGAACTACAGGGCCTCTCGATGGACCGTGCCCTTCTACTTCCACAACGACTAGACCTCCTCGTTCAGGGTCCGTGTGTTAACCAGGATTTGGCCCGGCCAAGGGTTTTTCTGAGTCAGTCGTTCAAACTATGTTGAAGGCCCGTAAGCCGGCTTCTGCTCAGATATACCATAGGGTCTGGAATGCTTACTTTACTTGGTGTGCATATCACAATCATGACGTTTTCAAGTTTAGTACAGCCAAACTTTTGGCCTTTCTACAACAAGGCCTGGACTTAGGCCTGCGTCTGGCCTCCCTCAAGGTTCACATCTCTGCCTTGTCGGTTTGGTTTCAGAGAAAGATTGCTACCCTACCTGATGTCCATACATTCACTCAGGATTCAGCCTCCTTATGTGCCACTTGTGGCCCCTTGGGATCTGTTGGTGGTTTTGGAGGCCTTACAAGAGTCTCTGTTTGAGCCTCTTACCTCTGCTGACCTTAAGTGGCTTTCCCTTAAGGTGCTGTTCTTGCTGGCTATTGCTTCGGCTAGAAGGGTCTCGGACTTGGGTGCCTTATCCTATAAGTCTCCCTATTTGATTTTTCACCGTGACTGGGCGGTGCTTCGAACATGCCCAGGTTATTTACCCAAGGTGGTGTCTTCCTTCCACCTTAACCAGGAGATTGTGGTTCCGGCCTTTAATTCTCCTGAGTACCACATCCAAAGAGCGATCTTTGGATGTGGTACAGGCTCTCTGTATCTATGTGAAGAGAACTTCCTCCATTAGGAAATCTGATTCTCTTTTTGTGTTGTTTGGTTTTCACAAACGTGGCTGGCCTGCTTCCAAGCAGACCCTGGCCAGATGGATTAGAATGGTGATTGCACATGCTTATGTACAGGCTGGTTGTCCGGTTCCTGTTACCATCAAAGCCCATTCTACTCGGTCGGTTGGACCTTCTTGGGCGGCCCACCGTGGTGCGACCCTTGAACAATTGTGCAAGGCGGAGACTTGGTCCTCAGGGAACACGTTTATATTGTTCTATGCCTTCGATACTGCCGCTTCCCAGGATGCTTCCTTTGGACGCCGGGTTCTTGTGCCTGCCACAGTGCGTCCCCTCCCGTGAGGAACTGCTTTGGGACATCCCCGATGTAATTTCTTGTGGAGCCCAATGTACCACGCAGCAGAAAACGAGATTTATGGTAAGAACTTACCGTTGTTAAATCTCTTTCTGCGAGGTACACTGGGCTCCACAAGGCGCCCACCCTGACGCACTTAGCTTTTTTGGGTTGGTATTGGCATAGCCGCTGACACCCTCTCCTGCGGTGAGTGTGTGGTGTAATTGGCTACGATCGGTTGTCGTCTCTGGTACCTGCTACTGCATTGGGATGGTTAATGAAACTGAGCTCACTGGCATGGAGGCGGGGTTATAGAGGAGGCGGCGCTGTACATCTTGGGAACAGTCAAAAGCTTTGAGCCTGTTGGTGCCTCGGATCAAGATCCTATTCTACACCCCGATGTAATTCCTTGTGGAGCCCAGTGTACCTTGCAGAAAGAGATTTAACAACGGTAAGTTCTTCTCATTATGTATCTGCTTTACATATAGAGGGTTCAGAGATGAAGTGTACCCAGTCCGTAAAGGGGGGTACTCAAGGATCGATCGCTGCTTAAAATCTAAGCAATCTGACTAGATTGCTTAGATTTTAAGCAGCGATCACTCCATGTGTACCCCTCACAGCGATAGCGATGTGCAGCCCCGCGCATCGCTGTCGCTGGTGCTAGATTGGTCTGCATGCAGGCCAATCTAGCAGGTCGCTCACTTCACCCGCTGGGTAAAATGAGCGCCCCCCCCCCCCGTCTCCTCCCGCACGCTCAGCACACATGGCGCTGTGCTGAGTGGGGGGAGAGATGTGTGCTGAGCGAACCGCTCAGCACACATCTCTCCCCAAATCGGCCCGTGAATACGGCCCTTTACTGTCAATTTTAAGAAAGCAGATCTCAAAGTTGAACTACTATAATGAATAAACCATTGTTGTTTTTGCTGCTTCAATAACGTAGTACCATGTTTAATCTTTACCAGTGTTTACCAGCTTGGTGGTCTAGTTTGGTTCCGACTTCCAAATAAAATTATTGGGGCCGGATGCTGCTTTAGACATAAATACAGTGTGCGGCCGTTTACACAGATTGGGAAGCAAGCTCTGGCTCCACCCTCTTCCATTCTCCGCCCACTCCTCTGCAAATAATAAATGTTACTTCAATGCTAATTGGTTGCAATGCAACTGCTACTGGCTCACTTCTCCACACTTTTCACTGCTTCATGAATAGACCCCCAGTCTAAGACTGGGGGTCTATTCATGAAGCAGTGAAAAGTGTGGAGAAGTGAGCCAGTGGAGAAGTTGCCCATGGCAACCAATCAGCATGGAAGTAAAACGCCTTCTCCAATAGACTCACATGTGGCTAGGATGGTGGTTTCCTCAGCTCTGCCTGTCATTACCGTCACGTCTCTAAAAGAGCCTACGGTTAAACGTGTGGAGGGTTGTCTGAAAGCGATTTACACCATCACGGGTGCTGCACAAAGGCCCACTATTGCAGCAACATGGGCTGCAGGGGCTATTGTAGCATGGGCCCTAGAGTTGGAGGCTGAAATCTCTTCTGACCATGCTAGACAATGCTTGTCATATATTGTCACAGCTTCTCATTATATTAAATAGGCGGCTTCTGATGCCGGTATTCTAGCAGCCAAGGCCTCTACTACATCAGTCCTGGCTCGCCAGATATTGTGGCTGAGATCCTGGTCTGTGGATCTGGACTCTAGAAAAACCCTGGAGGTACTCCCTTTCAAGGGAGATATTCTGTTTGGGGAAGACTTCAATAAGATAGTGGCTGACTTGGCTACTGAAAAAACTGCCTGTCTGCCAAGTACCGCTCCTTCTGTGTCGAAGGCTAAAGGTACTTCCTTTCGCCCCTTTCGTCCTTCAGGTAAAGCAAAAGGTCAGGCGTACAACAAGCAGGCCCGCACTTCCAAACCTGGTAAGCCGAAGCCCAAAAGAGTCTGGGATGCCCATCAGCCAGCGTCCAAGACGGATAAGCCTTCCGCATGACGGGGCGGGCCTCCTCCTGGGGGATCCCAGGGTGGGGGGCCGGCTTCTAGGGTATACCCAGGAATGGTTGAAGACCACTTCAGATGCCTGGGTATGGGAAGTTGTCACTTAAGGTTACGCCATAGCCTTCAAAAACTGTCCCCCTCATTGCCTGACAGACGTCCTGTTGGACCAGACAAAGGCAAACACTCTACATTCGGTGGTACAGACCCTCCTGGATACAGGAGTCGTAGTACTGGTGCCTCTTGCTCAGAGGGGCCGGGGGTACTATTCTCCACTGTTTCTAGTCCCGAAACCGAACGAGTCCCCGGCCCATTCTCAATCTCAAGGCATTGAACAGGTTTGTGAAAGTTTCCGAGTTCCGTATGGTAACTCTTCGCTCTATAGTTTTGGCCTTGGAACCTGGGGATTACATGGTCTCCCTGGACATACAGGATGTTTACCTGCATATTCCTATAGCAGTGTCACATCAGCAATACCTGAGGTTTGCGATAGGCAACCTCCATTACCAGTTTCGGGCGTTACCTTTTGGTTTAATTATGGCTCCGCGAGTCTTCACCAAAGTTATGACGGTGGTACTCCGCCGTCAAGGGGTCAGGATCCTGCCGTATCTGGATGACTTGTTAATCCTGGCAAATTCCCCAGAACTTCTCCTACATCATCTGGATATGACTGTCCGGTTTCTACAAGCCCACGGGTGGCTCGTCAACTGGAAGAAATCCTCCCTGGTCCCTGCTCAGAGCATGGTGCACCTGGGAGCGCTATTGGACCAGCGGTTGTTCTTGTCTCAGGAGAAAGTCCTGAAGCTTCAGGACAGGATTCGTTGCTTCCTTTCTCGTCCGCAAGTGTCGATACATTTGGCAATGCAGGTGCTGGGCCTCATGGTCTCAGCGTTCGACATGGTGGAGTATGCTCAATTCCATTCTCGCCCCCTCCAGAGGCTGATTCTAGCCAAGTGGGATGGCTTGCCTCACCGGATCAGGTCTCACATGATCTCATTGACTCCGGAGGTCTGTCTGTCGCTGCACTGGTGGCTCCAGGACCAACGATTGTGCAAGGGCCGTCCCTTCTGGATATCCGACTGCGTCCTGTTGATGACCGATGCCAGTCTGAGAGGTTGGGGAGTGGTGCTGGAGCAACACTCTCTTCAGGGTCGGTGGACCAAGGAGGAATCTTTCCTCTCGATCAACATTCTGGAATTGCGGGCGGTCTTCAATGCGTTGAACCTGGCGCAGCATTTAATTCAGAACCGTCCTGTTCAAGTACAGTCGGACAACGCCATCACAGTGGCTTACATAAATCATCAAGGCGGCACTCGAAGCCGTTTGGCAATGAAGGAAGTCTCACGGATTCTACATTGGGTGGAACGCCATCTACCGGCCATATCGGCAATATTCATTCCGGGAGTCCTGAATTGGGAAGCGTACTTTCTCAGTCATCAGGACATACACGCCAGAGAGTGGGGCCTCCATCCAGAAGGGTTTCAACTCCTAGTGGAAAAGTGGGGCCTTCCACTGGAAGTGGGGCCTTCCAGATGTAGATTTGATGGCGTCTCGACACAATCACAAGGTTCCGGTCTTCGGAGCAAGGACGAGGGATCCTCAAGCAGCATTCGTGGATGCGCTGGCGGTGCCGTGGAGGTTTCGACTGCCTTACGTGTTCCCTCCGGTGTCACTCCTGCCCAGAGTAATTCGGATGTTCAAGCAAGAAAGAGGAATTCTGCTTTTCATAGCTCCAGCGTGGCCCAGATGGCACTGGTTCTCAGACCTGCAGGGCCTATCGTCAGAGCATCCAATTCTACTTCCACAATGCCCAGACCTCCTCGTTCAGGGCCCCTGTGTCTACCAGGACCTGGCCCGGCTGTCTTTGACGGCGTGGCTCTTGAAGCTTCCGTCTTGAGGGCTAAAGGGTTTTCTGAGGCGGTCATTCAAACTATGTTGCGGCCCCGGAAACCGGCTTCTGCTCGGATTTGCCATAGGGTCTGGCATTCTTACTTTGGTGCGCATCTAACAATTATGACGCTTCCAAGTTTAGTACAGCCAAGTTGTTGGCCTTTCTTCAGCAGGGCCTGGACTTAGGCCTGCGTCTGGCCTCCCTCAAGGTTCAAATATTTGCCTTGTCGGTGTGGTTTCAGAGAATGATTGCGACCTTACCTGATGTGCATACCTTCACTCAGGGTGTGTTGCGTATCCAACCTCCCTATGTCCTGCCTGTGGCTCCTTGGGACTTGTCGTTGGTTTTGGAGGCGTTACAAGAGTCTCCGTTTGAACCTCTTGGTTCAGCCGATCTTAAGTGGCTTTCCCTTAAGGTGGTATTTCTGCTGGCTATTGCTTCAGCTAGAAGAGTGTCGGATTTGGGTGCCTTGTCTTGTAGTTCCCCATATCTGATATTTCACCGTGACCGGGCGGTTCTTAGGACTCGTCCCGGTTATTTGCCTAAGGTGGTTTCTTCGTTCCACCTTAATCAGGAGATTGTGGTACCGGCCTTTGTCTCTCCTGATCTGTCTCCCAAAGAGCGGTCTTTGGATGTGGTACGGGCTCTCCGTATCTATGTGAAGAGAACTGCTTCTGTTAGGAAATCTGATTCTCTCTTTATTCTGTTTGGGTTTCACAAACGGGGCTGGCCTGCTCAAGCAGACTTTGGCCAGATGGATTAGAATGGTGATTGCACATGCTTATGTGAAGGCTGGTCTATCAGCTCCTGCTCACATTACGGCCCATTCTACTCGGTCCGTGGGACCTTCTTGGGCGGCCCACTGTGGTGCGGTCCTTGAACAATTTGTGCAAGGCGGGTACGTGGTCCTCAGTGAACACGTTCATAAGGTTCTATGCCTTCGATACTGCCGCTTCCCAGGATGCTTCCTTTGGACGCCGGGTTCTTGTGCCCGCTAAAGTGCGTCTCCTCCCATAAGGAACTGCTTTAGGACATCCCCAATGTCTATCCTTGTGGAGCCCAGTGTACCCCGCAGCAGAAAACGAGATTTATGGTAAGAACTTACCTTTGTTAAAATTCTTTCTGCGAGGTACACTGGGCTCCATAAAGCGCCCACCCTGACGCACTTAGCTTCTTTGGGTTGGTATGGCATTAGCCGCTGACACTTCTCCTGTCGGGAGAGTGTGGAGTTTGTGGCTACTTGCAGTTGTCATCTCTTTTACTTGCTACTGCATTGGGCTGGTTAACAAAACTGAGCTCCTGTGCACGGAGGCGGGGTGATATAGGAGGCGGCGCTATGCATCTTGGGAAGAAGGTCAAAGCTTTTGAGCCTGTTGGTGCTTCGGATCAAGATCCTACTCTACACCCCAATGTCTATCCTTGTGGAGCCCAGTGTACCTCGCAGAAAGAGTTTTAACAAAGGTAAGTTCTTACCATAAAACTTATTGTTAAGTTCATATTCCTAGTTGCGCTAAAACAAGATGTCCGCTACGGACGCAAAGTGAAACAATGGCCGCTTTGGCCACACGCTACATCTTAGCCAGCACAGTGGATGCACAAAGGACGCCATGTGTGGTTCAGTATGCTAAAACCCAATAGAAAGTGAATGCGACACCAATTGTAGTTATTAATATTGTTGTCCAACGCATCAACAGTTTGTTTACTAATTCAAGCAAAGGTAATGCAATACAATGAAAGCTACAGCCAATACATACATACGTATGCGCTCCTGGATCCAGGCCTCAGTCTAGTAAAATGACCTCTGAGAAAGGTGACTGAAACCTGGGCCAGGTGTGTGTCTTTTTATACACTGCTCAAAAAAATAAAGGGAACACTTAAACAACACAATGTAACTCCAAGTCAATCACACTTCTGTGAAATCAAACTGTCCACTTAGGAAGCAACACTGATTGACCATCAATTTCACATGCTGTTGTGCAAATGGAATAGACAACAGGTGGAAATTATAGGCAATTAGCAAGACACCCCCAATAAAGGAGTTGTTTTGCAGGTGGTGACCACAGACCACTTCTCAGCTCCTATGCTTTCTGGCTGATGTTTTGGTCACTTTTGAATGCTGGTGGTGCTTTCACTCTAGTGGTAGCATGAGACGGAGTCTACAACCCACACAAGTGGCTCAGGTAGTGCAGCTCATCCAGGATGGCACATCAATGCGAGCTGTGGCAAGAAGGTTTGCTGTGTCTGTCAGCGTAGTGTCCAGAGCATGGAGGCACTACCAGGAGACAGGCCAGTACATCAGGAGACATGGAGGAGGCCGTAGGAGGGCAACAACCCAGCAGCAGGACCGCTACCTCCGCCTTTGTGCAAGGAGGAACAGGAGGAGCACTGCCAAAGCCCTGCAAAATGACCTCCAGCAAGCCACAAATGTGCATGTGTCTACTCAAACGATCAGAAACAGACTCCATGAGGGTGGTATGAGGGCCCGACATCCACAGGTGGGGGTTTTGCTTACAGCCCAACACCGTGCAAGATGTTTGGCATTTGCCAGAAAACACCAAGATTGGCAAATTCGCGACTGGCACCCTGTGCTCTTCACAGATGAAAGCAGGTTCTCACTGAGCACATGTGACAGACGTGACAGAGTCTGGAGACGCCAAGGAGAACGTTCTGCTGCCTGCAACATCTTCAAGAATGACCGGTTTGGCAGTGGGTCAGTAATGGTGTGGGGTGGCATTTCTTTGGGGGGCCGAACAGCTCTCCATGTGCTTGCCAGAGGTAGCCTGACTGCCATTAGGTACCGAGATGAAATCCTCAGACCCCTTGTGAGACCATATGCTGGTGCGGTTGGCCCTGGGTTCCTCCTAATGCAAGACAATGCTAGACCTCATGTGGCTGGAGTGTGTCAGCATTTCCTGCAAGACGAAGGCATTGATGCTATGGATTGGCCCGCCCGTTCCCCAGACCTGAATCCAATTGAGCACATCTGGGACATCATGTCTCGCTCCATCCACCAACACCACGTTGCACCACAGACTGTCCAGGAGTTGGCGGATGCTTTAGTCCAGGTCTGGGAGGAGATCCCTCAGGAGACCATCCGTCACCTCATCAGGAGCATGCCCAGGCATTGTAGGGAGGTCATACAGGCACGTGGAGGTCACACACACTACTGAGCCTCATTTTGACTTGTTTTAAGGACATTACATCAAAGTTGGATCAGCCTGTAGTGTGTTTTTCCACTTTAATTTTGAGTGTGACTCCAAATCCAGACCTCCATGAGTTAATAAATTTGATTTCCATTGATAATTTTTGTGTGATTTTGTTGTCAGCACATTCAACCATATGTCCTGCCCCTGGACCAATGGATGAAGATCTTACTTTCCCCATTGTACTGTTTTTGGAACATTGGCCCTCATTCCGAGTTGTTCGCTCGCTGCTAATTTTAGCAGAATTGCTAATAGGCTAAAATCCGGCAGTTCTGCGCATGCGTATGCACAGCAGGGCGCACGCGCTAAGCAATTTTACACAAAGCTATGCTATTTTACTCACGGGTGAACAAAGCTTTTCAATCGCTATGCTGATCGTAGTGTGATTGACAGGAAGTGGGTGTTTCTGGGCGGAAACTGGCCGTTTTCAGGGAGTGTGCTAAAAACGCAGGCGTGTCAGGTAAAAACGCAGGAGTGGCTGGAGAAATAGAGGAGTGGCTGGCCGGACGCAGGGCGTGTTTGTGACGTCAAACCAGGAACTAAACGGACTGAGGTGATCGCAATCTAGGAGTAGGTCTGGAGCTACTCAAGAGGCCCTCATTCCGAGTTGTTCGCTCACTAGCAGATTTTAGCAGCATTGCACACGCTAGGCCGCCGCCCTCTGGGAGTGTATCTTAGCTTAGCAGAATTGCGAACGAAAGATTACCAAATTGCGAATAGAAAATTCTTAGCAGTTTCTGAGTAGCTCGAGACTTACTCCTACACTTCGATCAGCTCAGCCCATTTCGTTCCTGGTTTGACATCACAAACACGCCCTGCGTTCGGCCAGCCACTCCCCCGTTTCTCCAGACACTCCCGTGTTTTATCCTGGCACGCCTGCGTTTTTCCGCGCACTTTCGGAAAGCGGTCAGTTTCCGCCTAGAAACACCCACTTCCTGTCAATCACACTCCGATCACTTCAATGATGAAAATTCTTCGTTCGGCTGTGAGTAAATCTACTAAGTTTTGTGCTAAAATACTTAGCGCATGTGCACTGCGTACCATGCGCATGCGCATTTTTGCCTAAATCGCTCCATTGCGAAAATCGGCAACGAGCGAACAACTCGGAATGACCCCCAGAAACTGCAAGGAAATACTTAATAGCAGAATTGCTAATCTTTCGTAAGCAATTCTGCTATGCTAAGTGTAAAAACCAAATTGCTTTCTAACAAATATTTAAAATGCCCGCTCTAATATATATTGTAGACGCCTGCACATCTTATTACCATGTGCCATGAATGTGCGCTATACATCGCAAAACACTGCATCCCATAAGAGAAAACAATACATCCACACATTATCTGAGTTCCAAAGCTCATTGATGTATATATTTGTTATTAAAAGGATATGTATTCAATATATCACAATGTACGGTATACATATAGTTACATGGTTTTAATTTATACAGTAAGCAGTTAATACATACAGTTACAGGCCAGCGATACAATTACCATATCTTTCTCATATAAATTCGTCCCACCATATCACTCTCTCTCTGTAAAATCATGCAGGAACTGGGCAGACAGCATCTCCATCATCGTCTGGGACAAAACAGCAACTAGCAACTGTGTGTCTCTATAATGTGTTATCTAGCTTAAGGGAGGGAACTTTCTCATTCATGATGAGTCACTGGTTTGTTCGTATGTTAAACAGGTTCAGCCTTGAAGACATCCAAAGGGCTGGCCTGAGTTTCCTGTCCACCACCTGTTTGGAATGTCTATTGTCCTAATAAAAGTGATTTTAGCTTTCATACATTTAATCATAACTATTTGTTGCAATGTCCTACAACTTAATAACAAGTATCAAATGAATCTACACATTAATCTGCTTGCTTTAATACCAAATACGACAGGTCTATCTTGCTTCATTCAAATAATACACATACATGACATTACTCCATTATATAATTTTAAATCATTATGATGTCTGGCGCTTGATATTATTATAATTATGTACTGTATGAAATAAGTGTAGAATCCATCTCTGTGGCATGTCCGTGTAAATGCGTGTGTTACCATATATTGCTGTGCTCTCTGCGCGTATTTGCAAGTATAGCGACTTATATGTGTGGAGTCTGTATGTTTTTTCTATGTAATATTTTTTGACTTTGACAGTCCACCCTTTGGCAGTAAACAATAACTGCCATCAATTATTAACATAAGAAAAAAAAATATTTCAGACAATAATCGGTGACCTAGACACAAGTATGTATTCATTTTGCAAATCAGACACTTGACTATATTTGGGGAAGACAGGGAGGAGGACGAGACATCCTCTATAGGCACTCGACGGTCATGGGACCACTGGTTGGGTGTGGGACAACATTCAACCTATAGAGTATGCTGGGACAGTGCTTTGGCCTATAATGTCTGATTTGCGATGAACATTTCACACATACATGTACCTACGTCTTTGTACACTGATGTTTGGATTCGACTGAGGTTCTGCTGGGTAGATGAAGAAGACACAAACAAATCGTGAAAGTGACATATAAAATTTTCATGATCTACATATTCCTATCATTTTCTGAACATTGTTTCCATTTCTGGAACGTATGCTAGGTCTGTTTAATAATTGAACAAGGGTTATAAGTAGTGTCCTTCCTAAATAACATAAACCTTCGGAGTTCGGGGAGAGCTACTCATAAACCTTTCTTCCACATATATTAATGAGCTCTTTATCTGCAATGTGTGAATAGCTATTGTCTGATTGTTCCTGATTACCTCCGAACTCCATAACTACTAGACCTTTGATTTTTCTCTGACTTTAACAAACTGATCGGCTAATCCTGGGATCCTATAAGGAAATCACTCCTTCCTCCAGAACCAGTTCCAGTCCCACACTCGACCCCTCATAAAAAAACCTCGCAAAAATAGAATGTCCTGAAAAAAAAATGTTTGTCAGCGGGAAAGAGAGAAAAGAGAAATAGAACAAAACAACTCTTGTTCATAACAAATCAATTACAATGACTGGTCTTTCTGCAATCCTTTAGTACGCTCAGGTAGTGTTCAACAGTGCCGCCTCTCAGTCTTCACGGAACAGAGTCTCTGGTGATACTTTTGCGATCTCACTCCATTTACGAGTTCCTTCCGGACTACCGACTTTCCTGCAATGGCAATCGTGGACCCAAGTCTCTCTCTTGGCTACTTTCACTGGGATAGTGCTGTCAACAACTTGGTATGGTCCTTCCCACCTATTAGGCAACCTGAGCGTAAGAACAATCACACAGTCTCTTGGTTCACAATCAAGACAGTTAGTATTTGGCATACCAGCAATCAACAGTTTCAAGTTCTTTTGTCAAGTTCTCAAATGCTGGCTCATCTCGATAAAGTACTGTACTGTCACCTCATTGGTGTATTTCTGATCATTGTGCGGATCAATCATGACATAAGGTTGTCTTCCAAAAACAACAAAAAAACACAAATACCAAAACAAAAACAAATTTCGAAGAGGGTGATTCGTTAAGTGAAGATCTGGGAGTGGTTCCGATGCTACATAATACTAGTGGCAGTATCTATGATCACAATAGTACAATTTCAAGCTTTGCTCCTACTTCTAGGGGTACCATTATCAACATACAAATTTCTGCGCAATTTTCCTTTGCGGTAAACACAGCAGCATCCGTGGCGGAAGAAATGCCTCTACCCAGTTAGAGAAAACATCAGTGCACACCAATACATAACAATAATTCCTAAAGGGTGTTAACTGTACGAAGTCATTGTGTGTTTGCAATGTAGAGTACCATGAGTATAACTCAATAAAAAAAAGAAAAAAGAAACATCTCTAGAGGAGAGAAAGAAGAAGAAAATGAAAAAGAAAATGTCAGGTTTGCCATTCACCAACAGGCATATCAGTGTCTATACAAAATTTCCCTTCACCAGTATTCTCATCCTTCCTCCACCCTTTGTGCATGACAAGGCACACTGCAGTAATACTGGTGTTATCGTGCTGTTGAGATATACTAGGTTTGGGCAGAACTCTGAAGGACCTAGGCATGTGGAGTTCGAACTGTACTTGGGTCCATGTATTGTACCACCCTGTGTGAACGCAAAAGATGAAGAGGAAACTGTAGAGAAACAGAATAGAGGTTGGTGACAGATGACTTTGTAGAGGTGGAGAAGATTTTATAAAAATTTGACAACTGGATTGGGCACTACGGGGAAGTGATTCTCTACTAGGTCTACTCCCCTTAAAAAAAAAAAATTCTGTGTTTGTCGTATCGCTATTGGGACTGTCCCAGCCATCAATCCAGTGTCCTGTCCATCCTAAGTTCATAGGGAACCCGGTATCTGTGAGATAATTTCCTCTACCTGTGATGGACATGAATCTACAACCATGAAATGCAACATTAGTCTTCGTGGGTATCCAACATACTTTGTGCTTCCTGGGCGGGAGCACGCTATATGTATACCATCTCTAACAAAACTCCTGTTAAGTTAATCAGGGGCCTTTTCTGCTAGAGAAAGAAGCAAAAGTTTAGAGGCCTCATCTTAACCCCAGCAAGTTTTGTCAAAAGGGTAAAGTTGCATTTATTCCGTTCTTCCTATTAGCCGAATCTGTTTTCTATATGGCTTATGATTCCTTACTATATGTCCCTTGGTCCCGTTTATGTGTTTAATAATGTGGCTTGTGTTTTCTGTCTAGGGGGTCTATATTGATTATGTGTCCTACTACTCCTACAATCTCTGGCAAAATGCCCTTCCTTCCTACAAGTGTAACATATTATTGACCATTAGGGATCTGGGGTTTGGACTGATGGGTCTTTTCTGTATGTGCCAGTATACTTACCGTCCTCAACCTCTCCACCTGTTGTTCTCTGCGCCTAGCACTATTCTTGTGATGTTCAATAGCACACTCTCTAAGATTAGCTACTGTGACCCTTTTCCAATTTTGCAAAGAAGTCTGCACCCTGACCCTCAATGCCTTATTGAGCCCGTCCATTAGCACAGAGACAGCCACCACCCATTTGCCGAATTAGTGTTTACCAGTGATCTTATCCAGATGGAGAGTTTTCTATTGCTGCAAAAGATGAAAAAAAAAAAAAAGTTTAACAAGCTTCTAGGTCATGCCTTCTCATCCCGTATTAAGGGTCTGTACACGGTACAACAAACATTTCTGAGCTCATCTTGACTAGGGGCATTACTAGGAATGAATACTTCTTATATGGTAACTGAAAGAAATACCCGGGGGATACCCTGTCTCTGTCCGCTTTCCTACCTGCATATACTAATGCGCGGACAGATTTTTCTCCATTTCTGACGTTACTTTCTTGATTTTTGTTTTATTTTGCATTTTACTATATATATACATGAATGATACCATACTTACCAGTTCCACTGGTCTCAGCCACTTCCCCCACAGGCTACTGCTCTTCTTTTACCAGTTGGATACTCCTCTGAGTGCATGAGAAATGGCTGAAAACGATCAGGTCAGCTTCTCCTCCTAAATAAACTTCAACATTCATTAGTACATATATAGGTTGCAGTCATATTTTTCATATTTTTATTATTTTCTATAGTTTGTATGCTGGCCGTAACTGCTTCCACATCTACATATGGCGGTGTACTTGCATTCTCTCTCTTTTTTTCTACTTGTTTATTGTTGCTACAAGTTCAAATAGTTCTTATATTTCCATTCTTGTTTTATATGACTTTTGTTAGACCTACCACCTGCAATACCTTAGGATCAAACTCACCAACCCCTCTTGCTGCCACAGGTTGAAACAATTTGTATGTCTGACCCTTTGTTTTCTGGATTTTATCAGACATATTTTAATACCTCCATTCTGCAATACCTCTGGCTCAAAGCTGCCCACCCTAGGGAATGATACCCTATCGTTGTCAGTCATACGTACCCATTCGTCACAGTAAACTTCAGCGTGTGGACCATATTTTCCACACATAATAAACCTTGCTGACCCTCTCGGACCTTCTCGATCCCAAGTCTGACCTTCTCGATCCCAACTCTTCTGCCTGAACCCTGGCTACCATACGTCCCTTAGTTGAGCAACTGGCTCCCATAATTTGTGGGTCTTGCCTTCTCGGCTATTCCCACAAATACCAAAATACTCAATATAAGGCGATGGTGAAAGTTCTCCGAGCGCTTCCACCCACTCTCGCCCACGTTGGCCGGTACTACCATACACAGTGTCGATAGCAAAGGTGATGTACCCAACTTAGGGCTCCTATCAGACCTTACAGCACCGTGATTTCTCTCGGTGGAGGTTCTGTTGGAATATTTTCTGAGAGAGGCAGCGAAAAATTCCTTTTCGGTATCTTTCAACTGGAATTGTTTGTAGGGTGAAAAACAGAGAAATTAGATAACTATCCTTCACCCTTTCCAGTGGAAGCCCACCAGGGAGATTTCCCGACGTTATCAAAGAAAAACCCCTTTGTCTATACAATCATGTCTGCGTATGCTTTTCCACAGCGCATATGACACAATGGTATCACGTTGTGCTGTGCAGAATATTATATATATATATGTATCATTCACTGGCCTTCTATGAGACTCATTTACCCATTCAGTGCTGATCACGGGAGCCTGTCGCGGGATTGAATGGAGGGGGGGAGCGCAGATAACAATTTGCAGTCGATCGTAGGGGGGAGGCGGCGCCGGCATAGTAACACAATGCGACCAGGCCAGCGGGTGACTGCTTCATGATGTGCCCAAATGCAGGGGGGATGCGGAGCGGGCATCATGACGCGGGAGACCATCGCGTGGGGGAGCTGCGGTGAGAGCCCATAATGATAATGTGGGACCCCGGACTCAGGAGCACATGTGGCAGACAGGCGGCAGCAGCCTGAACATAATACATTCCACACTGTGCGGGCTATCGCAGAGGTGTGGGGGGGGGGGTGTGGCACGGCAGGGTTGCTGAATCAATCAGGGACTCACACATAGTCAGTCAACTCACTTGTTTGAAGACAGACGTGGTGGGCGCCCACGAGCTGCTCCTCTGTCTCTTAAAGAATAGGCGGAGTTTGGCTGGGCTGAGGCGAGGCAGATGATAAAGAAGGCGTTCTCTTTCATTCACTAAGCGGTGCCGCCCTCCAGTGGTCGCCGCTCATAGGCAGCTGCTTAAAGCTGCCTAGTGGTAGCGCGGGCCCTGCCTCAAAGTACAGATGACTCTGAAATACCAGGAATGAAAATATTAGGTATAATAAAAGATTAATCAGCCAGCTACAGGACCAATGAAACTTTATACACCAGCAAACTGTGACAGGCACCTATTTATTAGTGATGTGCACCGGAAATTTTTCGGGTTTTGTGTTTTGGTTTTGGGTTCGGTTCCGCAGCCGTGTTTTGGGTTCGAACGCATTTTGGCAAAACCTCACTGAATTTTTTTTGTCGGATTCGGGTGTGTTTTGGATTCGGGTGTTTTTTTCAAAAAACCCTAAAAAAACAGCTTAAATCATAGAATTTGGGGGTCATTTTGATCCCATAGTATTATTAACCTCAATAACCATAATTTCCACTCATTTTCAGTCTATTCTGAACACCTCACACCTCACAATATTATTTTTAGTCCTAAAATTTGCACCGAGGTCGCTGGATGGCTAAGCTAAGCGACACAAGTGGCCGACACAAACACCTGGCCCATCTAGGAGTGGCACTGCAGTGTCAGGCAGGATGGCCCTTCAAAAAAATACTCCCCAAACAGCACATGACGCAAAGAAAAAAAGAGGTGCAATGAGGTAGCTGTGTGACTAAGCTCAGCGACCCAAGTGGCCGACACAAACACCTGGCCCATCTAGGAGTGGCACTGCAGTGTCACGCAGGATGGCCCTTCAAAAAAATACTCCCCAAACAGCACATGACGCAAAGAAAAATGAAAGAAAAAAGAGGTGCAAGATGGAATTGTCCTTGGGCCCTCCCACTCACCCTTATGTTGTATAAACAGGACATGCACACTTTAACAAACCCATCATTTCAGCGACAGGGTCTGCCACACGACTGTGACTGAAATGACTGGTTGGTTTGGGCCCCCACCAAAAAAGAAGCAATCAATCTCTCCTTGCACAAACTGGCTCTACAGAGGCAAGATGTCCACCTCATCATCATGGTCCGATTCATCACCCCTTTCACTGTGTACATCCCCCTCCTCACAGATTATTAATTCGTCCCCACTGGAATCAACCATCTCAGGTCCCCGTGTACTTTCTGGAGGCAATTGCTGCTGGTGAATGTCTCCATGGAGGAATTGATTATAATTCATTTTAATGAACATCATCTTCTCCACATTTTCTGGAAGTAACCTCGTACGCCGATTGCTGACAAGGTGAGCGGCGGCACTAAACACTCTTTCGTAGTACACACTGGAGTAAGGGCAACTTAGGTAGAATAAAGCCAGTTTCTGCAAGGGCCTCCAAATTGCCTCTTTTTCCTGCCAGTATACGTACGGACTGTGTGACGTGCTTACTTGGATGCGGTCACTCATATAATCCTCCACCATTCTTTCAATGGTGAGAGAATCATATGCAGTGACAGTAGACGACATGTCAGTAATCGTTGGCAGGTCCTTCAGTCCGGACCAGATGTCAGCATCAGCAGTCGCTCCAGACTGCCCTGCATCACCGCCAGCGGGTGGGCTCGGAATTCGTAGCCTTTTCCTCGCACCCCCAGTTGCGGGAGAATGTGAAGGAGGAGATGTTGACGGGTCGCGTTCCGCTTGACTTGACAATTTTCTCACCAGCAGGTCTTTGAACCTCTGCAGACTTGTGTCTGCCGGAAAGAGAGATCCAACGTAGGTTTTAAATCTAGGATCGAGCACGGTGGCCAAAATGTAGTGCTCTGATTTCAACAGATTGACCACCCGTGAATCCTGGTTAAGCGAATGAAGGGCTCCATCCACAAGTCCCACATGCCTAGCGGAATCGCTCTGTTTTAGCTCCTCCTTAAATGCCTCCAGCTTCTTCTGCAAAAGCCTGATGAGGGGAATGACCTGACTCAGGCTGGCAGTGTCTGAACTGACTTCACGTGTGGCAAGTTCAAAAGGTTGCAGAACCTTGCACAACGTTGAAATCATTCTCCACTGCGCTTGAGACAGGTGCATTCCACCTCCTTTGCCTATATCGTGGGCAGATGTATAGGCTTGAATGGCCTTTTGCTGCTCCTCCATCCTCTGAAGCATATAGAGGGTTGAATTCCACCTCGTTACCACCTCTTGCTTCAGATGATGGCAGGGCAGGTTCAGGTGTTTTTGGTGGTGCTCCAGTCTTCTGTACGCGGTGCCTGTACGCCAAAAGTGGCCCGCAATTCTTCGGACCACCGACAGCATCTCTTGCACGCCCCTGTCGTTTTTTAAATAATTCTGCACCACCAAATTCAAGGTATGTGCAAAACATGGGACGTGCTGGAATTTGCCCAGTTGTAATGCACGCACAATATTGCTGGCGTTGTCCGATGCTACAAATCCCCAGGAGAGTCCAATTGGGGTAAGCCATTCTACGATGATCTTCCTCAGTTGCCGTAAGAGGTTTTCAGCTGTGTGCGTATTCTGGAAAGCTATGATACAAAGCGTAGCCTGCCTAGGAACGAGTTGGCGTTTGCGAGATGCTGCTACTGGTGCCGCCGCTGCTGTTCTTGCAGCGGGAGGCAATACATCTACCCAGTGGGCTGTCACAGTCATATAGTGCTGAGTCTGCCCTGCTCCACTTGTCCACATGTCCGTGGTTAAGTGGACATTGGGTACAACTGCATTTTTTAGGACACTGGTGACTCTTTTTCTGACGTCCGTGTACATTCTCGGTATCGATTGCCTAGAGAAGTGGAACCTAGATGGTATTTGGTAACGGGGGCACACTACCTCAAGCAATTCTCTAGTTCCCCGTGAACTAACGGCGGATACTGGACGCACGTCTAACACCAACATAGTTGTCAAGGCCTGAGTTATCCGCTTTGCAACAGGATGACTGCTGTGATATTTCATCTTCCTCGCAAAGGACTGTTGGACAGTTAATTGCTTACTGGAAGTAGTACAAGTGGTCTTCCGACTTCCCCTCTGGGATGACGATCGACTCCCAGCAGCAACAACAGCAGCTCCAGCAGCAGTAGGCGTTACACTCAAGGATGCCTCGGAGGAATCCCAGGCAGGAGAGGACTCGTCAGACTTGCCAGTGACATGGCCTGCAGGACTATTGGCTTTCCAGGGTAAGGAGGAAATTGACACTGAGGGAGTTGGTGGTGTGGTTTGCGGGAGCTTGGTTACAAGAGGAAGGGATTTACTGGTCAGTGGACTGCTTCCGCTGTCGCCCAAAGTTTTTGAACTTGTCACTGACTTATTATGAATGTGCTGCAGGTGACGTATAAGGGAGGATGTTCCGAGGTGGTTAACGTCCTTACCCCTACTTATTACAGCTTGACAAAGGCAACACACGGCTTGACACCAGTTGTCCGCATTTCTGTTGAAATAATTCCACACTGAAGAGCTGATTTTTTTTGTATTTTGACCAGGCATGTCAATGGCCATATTCCTCCCACGGACAACAGGTGTCTCCCCGGGTGCCTGACTTAAACAAACCACATCACCATCAGAATCCTCCTTGTCAATTTCCTCCCCAGCGCCAGCAACACCCATATCCTCATCCTGGTGTACTTCAACACTGACATCTTCAATTTGACTATCAGGAACTGGACTGCGGATGCTCCTTCCAGCACTTGCAGGGGGCATGCAAATGGTGGAAGGCGCAAGCTCTTCCCGTCCAGTGTTGGGAAGGTCAGCCATCGCAACCGACACAATTGGAGTCTCCTTGGGGATTTGTGATTTCGAAGAACGCACAGTTCTTTGCTGTGCTTTTGCCAGCTTAAGTCTTTTCTTTTTTCTAGCGAGAGGATGAGTGCTTCCATCCTCATGTGAAGCTGAACCACTAGCCATGAACATAGGCCAGGGCCTCAGCCGTTCCTTGCCACTCTGTGTCGTAAATGGCATATTGGCAAGTTTACGCTTCTCCTCAGACGCTTTTAATTTTGATTTTTGGGTCATTTTACTGATCTTTTGTGTTTTGGATTTTACATGCTCTGTACTATGACATTGGGCATCGGCCTTGGCAGATGACGTTGATGGCATTTCATCGTCTCGGCCATGACTAGTGGCAGCAGCTTCAGCACGAGGTGGAAGTGGATCTTGATCTTTCCCTATTTTTTTAACCTCCACATTTTTGTTCTCCATATTTTAATGCGCACAACTAAAAGCCACCACAGGTATACAATGTAGATGGATGGATAGTATAGTATTATATTACTTATGGACGATGAGTGCACTGACGACACAGAGGTAGGTACAGCCGTGGCCTACCGTACTGCTATATATATATATATATATATATATATAATATACTGTATAATAATAATAACGGACCTGGTGGACACTGTCAGCAGACTGCTAAACTAGTATGAAGAAAAAAAAACCACCACAGGTATACAATGTAGATGGATGGATAGTATAGTATTATATTACTTATGGACGACGAGTGCACTGACGACACAGAGGTAGGTACAGCCGTGGCCTACCGTACTGCTATATATATATATATATATATATATATATATATATATATAATTTTACTGTATAATAATAACGGACCTGGTGGACACTGTCAGCAGACTGCTAAACTGGTATGAAGAAAAAAAAACCACCACAGGTATACAATGTAGATGGATGGATAGTATAGTATTATATTACTTATGGACGACGAGTGCACTGATGACACAGAGGTAGGTACAGCCGTGGCCTACCGTACTGCTATATATATATATATATATATATATATAATATACTGTATAATAATAACGGACCTGGTGGACACTGTCAGCAGACTGCTAAACTAGTATGAAGAAAAAAAAAACCACCACAGGTATACAATGTAGATGGATGGATAGTATAGTATTATATTACTTATGGACGACGAGTGCACTGACGACACAGAGGTAGGTACAGCCGTGGCCTACCGTACTGCTATATATATATATAATATACTGTATAATAATAACGGACCTGGTGGACACTGTCAGCAGACTGCTAAACTAGTATGAAGAAAAAAAAACCCACCACAGGTATACAATGTAGATGGATGGATAGTATAGTATTATATTACTTATGGACGACGAGTGCACTGACGACACAGAGGTAGGTACAGCCGTGGCCTACCGTACTGCTATATATATATATATATATATATATATACTGTATAATAATAATAACGGACCTGGTGGACACTGTCAGCAGACTGCTAAACTAGTATGAAGAAAAAAAAAACCACCACAGGTATACAATGTAGATGGATGGATAGTATAGTATTATATTACTTATGGACGACGAGTGCACTGACGACACAGAGGTAGGTACAGCCGTGGCCTACCGTACTGCTATATATATATAATATACTGTATAATAATAACGGACCTGGTGGACACTGTCAGCAGACTGCTAAACTAGTATGAAGAAAAAAAAAACCCACCACAGGTATACAATGTAGATGGATGGATAGTATAGTATTATATTACTTATGGACGACGAGTGCACTGACGACACAGAGGTAGGTACAGCCGTGGCCTACCATACTGCTATATATATATATAATATACTGTATAATAATAACGGACCTGGTGGACACTGTCAGCAGACTGCTAAACTAGTATAAAGAAAAAAAAAGCCACCACAGGTATACAATGTAGATGGATGGATACTATAGTATAGTATTATATTACTTATGGACGACGAGTGCACTGACGACACAGAGGTAGGTACAGCCGTGGCCTACCGTACTGCTATATATATATATATATATATATATATATATATATATATAATATACTGTATAATAATAACGGACCTGGTGGACACTGTCAGCAGACTGCTAAACTAGTATGAAGAAAAAAAAAGCCACCACAGGAGTGTTTTTCAGGCAGACAAACGTATACTGGACTGGTGGTCACTGTCAGCAAAACTGTGCACTGTACCCCTGCTATAACTGCTCCCCAGTCCCCACAATTAGGCAGTGTAAGCAGTGCACTCAGCACAGATATATGCAGCAGTGCAGCACACTGAGTGAGCACAGATATGGTGGAGCGGTTTTTTCAGGCAGAGAAACAACGGATTAAACTCACTGGTGGTATTATAATCAAAACCCTGCACTGTACTCCCTAACAGCTGCTCCCCGTCCCCAATCCTCCCCACAATTATAACTAACTAAGTCACTCTGTGTTCTACTATAACGGAGAGGACGCCAGCCACGTCCTCTCGCTATCAATCTCAATGCACGTGTGAAAATGGCGGCGACGAATCTCGCGAGAATCCGTCAGCGGGATGATGACGTTCGGGCGCGCTCGGGTTAACCGAGCAAGGCGGGAGGATCCGAGTCGCTCGGACCCGTGAAAAAAAAGGTGAAGTTCGGGCGGGTTCGGATCCCGAGGATCCGAACCCGCTCATCACTACTATTTATATAGCAACCTGTAAAAGAACAACATTATAGAACCCTAATTCAATCCTTCATACAGTAGCATATAACTACACACGTCCATCGTGTTTTAAATGAGGAACTACCCTCAGATAGATTATATATAATTTATCTGAGCTACACACATACATATATATATATATATATATATATATATAAGGGGTGGTCTCCAGGTTGACGACTGTCGGGATCCCGGCGCACAGTTTACTGGTGCCGGAATCCCGACATCCGGCATACCGACAGTTTCTCTCCCTCGTGGGGGTCCACAACCCCCCTGGAGGGAGAATAGATAGCGTGGTGCACCACCGCGCCCGCAGTGTGTCGAGCGCAGCGAGCCTGCAAGGGGCTCATTTGCGCTCGCCACGCTGTCGGTAAGCCGACGGTCGGGTTTCCGGCGCCGGTATGCTGGTTGCTGGGAGCCCAGCCGCCGGCATACCATACCACACCCATATATAACGGTACTCAGATCCATTTCTGGGACAGGAAACTGTGCTTGAAGGGAGCTTATACACAAAAATAATGTAAAGGGTTAAACTCCTCTGTTGAGGATCATTATAATGTATTTAAGCTACCACTGTCCATAGCCAAGGATGCCTGTTGTATAATCAGTCCCATTCCCAGACTTTACAGCACTACACCCAGCATGAGATCATCTTGTGTTATTCTGATTTCTTGTGCCCAGTTAGCCGTAGATGGGTGACTTCATTGCCATTCTAGAATGGCACCTGGAAAATGGGTGTGAGTAGGAGGAGCAATAGGAAGCTGCATGCTCTGTACATTTTCTTGGTGGGTGGGGTCATAAACTGGTCACACATTGGGGGTGATTCCGAGTTGTTCACTCGCTAGCTGCTTTTAGCAGCATTGCACACGCTAAGCCTACGCCTACTGGGAGTGTATCTTAGCATAGCAGAATTGCTAACGAAAGCTTCGTTAATTTTCTCGTAATGATTACCCCGCAGTTTCTGAGAAGCTCCAGACTTACTCAGCCATTGCGACCAGCTCAGTACTTTTCGTTCCTGGTTTGACGTCACAAACGCACCCAGCGTTCGCCCAGCCACTCCCCCGTTTCTCCAGCCACTCCTGCATTTTGCAACTCGAACGCCTGCGTTTTTCCGCACACTCCAATAAAACAGCCAGTTTCTGCCCAGAAACACCCACTTCCTGTCAATCACACTACGATCAGCACAGCGATGAAAAAGCTTTGTTATGCCGTGAGTAAAATACCTAACTTTTGTGTAAAATAACTAAGTTCATGCGCTCTGCGAACCTTGCGCATGCGCAGTAAGCGACTAATCGCAGTATAGCGAAAATCGTCAACGAGCTAACAGCTCGAAATTACCCCCATTGCCCCATAAGATGGTGTTCTTCTGTATTACACAAACGGAGCCAACCTGGTAAAAATTGTTTCAATACTGTATGCAGGTTTCAGGGCTCCACTAAGTAGAAGGAGCAGTCTTGTCTTGTTAAACATTACAGTTTACCTGTGAATACAGTTTTAACTAAAGTGCAGAAATGCCTCATTCCCTCCAACATCTCACATTTACAAAGCAGTACACTTGATTCCCCAGATGAGGGAAAGGGGGGTGTAGCCACAGATACAGGGGACATGGTCACAGGTAAAAGGGGCATGAGATGAGTCACAAAGGATTAGCCTTGCTTAACTCGCCCATCTGACTGCATGCTCATCGCTGCTATTTCTATGCTATTGGCGGCATTCTGGATGCGGCATAATGCATAATAAGTCTGAATCTGGCTGGGGGTGTCTCCCCCCCAGCAATGCTGTAGCTACACAGAGGACAGAGCAGACTGTCGGTTCACCAGCACTGTGGAAGTCAGTTCTAGGCAGTGCTGTAGTGCTATAGAGATCATGTGGGGCTTTGCCAGCAACTGGTACAAATCGGTGCAGCCCTGCTTGCCAGTACAGACTGTTAAAAAAAGGGTACTGTACAGTGGCAAACATGATTTTTAGAGAGAGGTTTCCAAATGCAATCTACAATCTCCCACTCTGTGGAACATTGGAGCAAGTGTGGGGGAACCTAGTATCGACCCTGGACATTACTGTACACATTGGTCTTTTTATACAGTACATTGGATACCGTATGTAATACAGTATTAATATTTAACACAATCGACTTTAGTATAGGTTGTATCAATCATATTTAACTAATATTAATAAAAATAGGATTTTGGTACTTACCAGGTAAATCCTTTTCTTTAAATCCATAGGGGGCACTGGAGTACTCTAGGGATATGGACGGTTTCACAGGAACTAGGCACTGAATAGTTAAAATTTGACTATACCTCCCCTCCATATCCCAGAGTACCTCAGTGTTTTTTTACTGAGCGGAACAGGAGCTATAGAGGTTAATGGAGAATTACATATAACAAACGGACAACAATAAAGTTGACACATAACATTACTGACAACTATCAGTTGACACCAACCCGACAAACTTGCTAATTTGAACCAGTCGGTGAGAGTGTGTTACCATTAGATTCCCTGAACTTACCACAAGCCAGTAAAACTGCTCTGGGTGGGCGTCCAGTGCCCCCTATGGATTCAAAGAAAAGGATTTACCTGGTAAGTACCAAAATCCTATTTTCTTTTTCATCCACTAGGGGTCACTGGAGTACTCTAGGGATGTACCAAAGTTTCCCCCCTGGGCGGGAGAGCTGTTTGGCACCTGTAACACTAGACGGCCAAAGCTAGATGCTGATGCCGCAAAAGTATCAAACCTGTAAAAGAGCACAAACATGTGCACTGAAGACCATGTAGCCGCACTGCAAAGCTGTGTCGTAGAACTCCACGAGCAGCTGCCCATGACATTCCCGGAGAACGTGTGGAATGAGCTTTTACTGATGTAGGCGGCTGTAACCTAACATGAAGGTAAGCCTGACGTATGGTCAGTTTTATCCATCTGGATAAGGTCTGCTTAGAAGGTGGCCAACCCATCTTGGCCGCATCATAGAGAATAACAACGTATCCGTCTTAGGAACTGTAGACGTTCGGAATACATAAACGCGTAATGCACGTACCACAACCAAAATTCCAGAATCTCCTGTTAACACAGGAACTACTATTGGATATGCGAAAAGAGGACCCTACTTTTGGCAGGAAAGCGGGATTCATCTAAAGTTCCGCTCTGTCATTATGAAACACTAAATACGGTGGCTTGCATGACAAGGCACCCAAAACTGAAACCTTGCTGCCCTTAATATTTATTGCATCGCAGTGCGATCGCATGTGTTTTTTAAAACACATGCAATATATCACACTGCGATGTGCGATGGGCACCCGCCGGGAGCGGCCTGAGGTTGCTCCCCACTCGGCGGTGACGTGCCCATCACGTGATTACCATGCGATCTATCGCATGATCGCATGGTAATCACTTTGGCAGTTCAAGTGCGATTTCATCGCACCTAAACTGCCGGTGCGATGCCCCGCGATGTCGCGTTGCGGGGCATCGCACAAGTGTATGGGCACCATTAGTTTTAAACGTTCCCTGTTTTTGCATAAAATAATGATTATGCTGCTACAACGTGTATTGTAGCAAAATAAAAGCAAATCTGATAAATTGGTGCCTTAGGTAATTTATCTGCTGTGTTTTACTGGAATCGGTGTTGTGTTCATTTATAAATATGGCAACTGCCGTAACATGTTCCAGTTTACAGAACAGTTGCTTGAATTCTTTGCACTGGAGTCATGTATCAGAATAAAACACAGCATCCTGCGACTCTGGCTAAGGCAGAGTCTGTGTGTGTAATCTGGTGAGACACCCACTCCCCACGTCACCCCCTTCTTGCATATATAGATGCAGCTGTTAAGCAGTGGGCTCAGAACCGTCTCCGAGGCATTGCTGGTGCTTTTCATCAACTGAGAGATCAGAGATGTCCCAGCCTGAGGTACAGTAAGCGCTGGATTGCTAAAAGCATTGCGGGTTACATGTTTCATAGTAAAATAGATCTGAAATTCACTAGTACTCTGCTGCTGGGAAACTCGTATAGCTTCAAGAGTGTTGGGCAAGTTACCAACAGTCAGGACTATATTTATATCTTTTTTTTTTTTTTTTTACAGATTGCTCCTGTTTTATATAATACTTTAGAGTGTAAATTGCACTATTTCTATAACTGCTTCTTGTGGATTGTTGGCTCACTCCAAGATATTTTACTTTTTCTCACTTGCCTCCAACAAACACTGTTTGAGATGCCTTATAGGCGCTATTGTTTGTCATATTTTTCGTAGACTCTGCTGCTGAATAAGTGTTTATGTATCTATGCATGCATGTCGGTCGGTCGGTCGGTCTGTCTGTCTATATTGGTTCCTGATTCGGCAGGTAGCCCTACAGTGATTTTGACATTGTAATGAATTCCATGTCCTAGAAGTGAATTCAATTTGATAATAGTTCAGTTGAGACAGTAGAAGTGACAGTATGTCTTACCAGCTTATACAGGCCCACTTTACGATGCAGTGTATATATCCCACATATCTTCCATTGAAAAAAGTGGACCGTGCTAATATAGATTTTTGTCTGTACATAGGGGTAAACTTTGAAATAAATGGATTCCCATTGATTCCAAAACCTTCACTTCACGGTTGAAACACTTGAACTAACTTCTGCACACATTTTCATGATGCCAATGTATTATAATTCTGTAGTCTTTCTCACTCATAAAGCTGATGTAATTTTGGGTATACCATCATTTCAGCTATGGCACACAGAGTCTTTTTAAGTTTTTATGCTCCTACGAATCAGACCTTCCCAAGGTGACTTCTGTGACTCAGTGTTCTAAATTAGAAACTCTTGTCTTTGTCACTCTTGTTTCTCAGTGAGTTGACAACTGAATGTCTTGATCTTTATCCAGAGACCAATGTTGCTGGGAGTATAGTGAGCTTCCAGCTCTGGAGGGTTAAATGCCCTCACCCCCTCCCTATCTAAATTATTGGAGCATGCCATAATGACTATGTAAAGGGTGAGAGGTTTGTGTAATCCTAACATATGAAGTTTTCTTTGCCTGTGTTTATAATACAGTCACTCACATTTGGTAAACTTATTATGTAATGTGAAAATGTATTTTAATTCCATTACCTTTGTGAGTACAATACAGTACAATATTACAATGGGGTTCTATGGCGAGGATACACTGGTGGGATTTGTTGCTTAGCACTTTTCAACTTGCAGAAATAAATCTTTGACTTTGCAATTCCATACAATTTTTTGTGTTTTGCGTTTTAAAATATTGCTTACCACACCCCCAAATTTGGGAACTGATTCAATTATACACAAGGTGCCGCATGACCGGCTTAGAAATATATGTCTCTTATTTATTAATAGTAACTTATACAATGCCCACATATTTTGCCATGCTTTACAATTGTGAAGAAAACTGTAATAAAACAAAACTGGGTATTAACATACAGACATAGATGTAGGAAGGCCCTGCTCGCAAGCTTACAATCTATAGGGAAATAGGCATTGATACACAAGTATAAGAGCTACAGTGCATCTAGAAAGTATTCACAGCGCTTCACTTTTTCCACATTTTGTTACGTTACAGCCTTATTCCAAACTGAAATAAATACATTTTTCCCCTCAAATTTCTTCACACAATACCCCATAAAGACCACGTGAAAAAAGTGTTTGAGATTTTTGCAAATTTATTAAAAATAAAAAAATTAAGAAATCACATGTACTTAAGTATTCACAGAGACTAGAGGAAAGTCTTATTGTGCACAGGAGGGCATTCTTCAGAGTGTGTTTTGGGGAAGACCAGTAAGGAGACTATTGCAATAATGAATGCAGAAGATAAGTGCATGCATTTTTTGCAGTGTCTTGTGTAAGATATGGGGAATATTCTGGATATGTATTTGTAGATGTATGTAACAGGATTGTAAACAGATTGAATGTGGAGAACAAAGGACAGTTCTAAGTCAAGGATGACACCTAGGCAGCAAGTTAGTTAGGTAGGGTTGATTGTTGAGTTATCAACAGTGATGGAGACATCAGGTTGGTAAGTACTACTAATCAGTGGAAATATTATTAATTCTGTTTTGGAAGATTATGTTTGAGGTGTTGAGATGACATTCCATTTCTGGCTATAGTGTTGTAAATAGAAAAAAAGCATACAACGTAATTGTTGTAATGTGTGCACGTTGTATAGCTACTCACATGTAATTGAATTAGCCTCATGGAATGCCCTATTGACAAGGATCAGGTTATAGTTCCAGTTATTAGATGTGGTAGTGATTTAGTACATGTTTTTGATACAGTACCTCTAGATAAATATTTCCCAAATTCTCCTGAAAGCAAGTGTGCGGGTGAGGAGAAATTTACCAGATACACAAGGGGGTAATTCATTGTGGCGATTTAACAGCTGATTGTGAATTTAAGTTGCCTAAAGAAAGCTATTTAGTAATTGTGTCAAACAGCTGTGTCTACTGCAGCCATTCAAAAATAAAACCATTTATTAGCACTTTTACAGTCCTGGTTGGAGGATTGGCACCTGTGCCCAGCTAAGCGAATTTCTGGAGAGGTGACCTAAAGATGCTCCCAGTTTCCTGTCACCAGTTGCAGACCTCCTCCTCTTGCACTGCATGTGACATTATGAATATATGATGTTGTGGCGCTGACAGTGAAGAAAAGTCAGCAGGCCACGCCAGCAGACAGAAGATGATAAAGAAAGGCAATACAAATTCTGTAGTGAAGAGAGGGTGCACCAACATAATCTCATAAGAGGAAACCAAGGGGGTAATTCTCTCTGCAAATGTTATATCTGCCCCCCCTGCAGTGCACATGGTTTTGCCCAACTGCTAAAAAATTTCCTTGTGCGATCAACTTGGAATTACCCCCCAAGTGTATTTATATCTAGAAGACTCTGTCAGCAAGAGGCCATAATTTAGACTACAAATTGTCAAGCTTTTTGAAATGATGAATATAGTTAACAAGGCCACACTCAGTTGGATGAGAAGACAGTAAAAGGTAAGGAAGTGCAAATAGCCTGAAGTAGAACCTAAGAGACACAGCTCACTCACAAAAGGGGAAATGGATGCAAACAGTCAAAGCAGTCTGGAGAAATCCAAATGCATCTGAACTTGGAAGCAAAGCAAGTATAGTCCTGGCTTGTACTGGGATGGGTGACATCCGAGGAACAGCAGGCACTGTCAACAATCTCATTTGTGTACCCCCTCCTGCCAAAATAGGACCAATGTCAGCAGATTGACTATGACAAATGTACTCTCTATCTACAATCTCTACACTATTCCCTTGGAGCTGTGCAACATGAAGCCCTATATCGGAGTCCATCATGAATATGGAATCTTAAAGAATACAGCTCAACACAGCTTACAGAATACAGCTTACAGAATGCTAGAGATATATCTGTCCGTTTTAAGCCATCTGACATGTATCACACATTGGGGGTAATTCAGATCTGATCGCTAGGCAGCGATTTTTGCTGTCCTGCGTTGTCGCCGACTACAGGGCAGTCTCTTGCAGACTAGGACTTAGGGGGGCATGTACTAAGCAGTGATAAAAGTGGATAAGTGAACCAGTGAAGAAGCTGCCCATGGCAACCAATCAGCTGTTCTGTATACTTTTGTAGTATGCAAATTACAAGTGTTATGTCAATGCTGATTGGTTGCCATGGGCAACTTCTCCACTGGCTCACTTCTCCACTTTTATCACTGCTTAGTATATGTCCCCCTATCTCAGCCGCTGCGATCACATGAGCCTGTCCGTGACCGGATTTGACATCAGACACCCTCCCTTCAAACGCTTGGTCCCGTCTGCGTTTTTCCAGACACTCTCTGAAAATGGTCAGTTGCCACCCACAAACGCCCTCTTCCTGTCAATCTCCTTGCGAATGCCCGTGCAAATGGATCCTTACCACAAACCCGTCGCTGATCAACGATCCCCATTGCAGCCGTCCGTTGCGCCTGTGCATCGCGGTGCAAACGCATGCGCAATTTGGATCTGATCGCCCGCTGTGCGAAAAAAACGCATAGCAGCGATCAGATCTGAATTACCCCCATTGTTACAGATCACAATTCTGGCCAGCACAGAAACGTATCCCTTGAACATTCTGCATTAAGAACTATAAACATATAATTTTGTGCAACACAAAGCTCATCTGAACCATGCTTCAAAGTCCCGGTAATTTCCCTACATGGCCAAAACGACCTGGGTTCCAGTGGAGTGACTGGTTTATGACACAATAAACCACCAAAAAAAAACTTACGGCACCTTCCTTCGGAAGGCCCATTCTATGCCTAAAAAAAGACACAAAAACATTATTTGCGTAAAAAACCCCCACACCCATACCTCACAATGGTAGTCATTCAGAGTTGTTCGCTCGTTGCCGTTTTTCGCAACGGAGCGATTAGGTGGAAAATGCGCATGCGCATGGTACGCAGCGCGCATGCGTTCACTAATTTAACACAAAACTTTGGAGATTTGCTCAAGCTCGAGCGACGTTTATTCATCGCTCGAGTGATCGTAGTGTGAGTGACAGGAAGTGGGTGTTTCTGGGCGGAAACTGGCTGTTTTCAGGGAGTGTGCTAAAAAACGCAGGCGTGCCAGGTAAAAACGCAGGAGTGGCTGGCCGAATGCAGGGTGTGTTTGTGACGTCAAACTAGGAACTAAACGGACTGAGGTGGTCGCAATCTAGGAGTAGGTCTGGAGCTACTCAGAAACTGCAAGGAATTATTTAGTAGCAGTTCTGCTAATCTTTCGTTCACTATTCTGCTAAGCTAAGATACACTCCCAGAGGGCTTAGCGTTTGCAATGCTGCTAAAAGCAGCTAGCAAACGAACAACTCGGAATGACCACTGTAACACTGTAGGGGTGCAAGGCGCCTTTTCCTGGGGAATATGGTAGCACGCAGCAGCTGAGGAACAACACAAGTCCAGTTTCTGGTACAACTGACCCCGGCCAGTTTTATTGAAACAGAAAATAAAACAAACCCCAAAATAAAAATACCTTGCCTGTCCGGCACTAACTAAACATAAGATATTCCTAACTGTCACTAAACAAAACACAGAGTTCTTCAGTACATACTGTATAGCTCACTTGCCTCAGAAAGCGTGTCTCTCACACACAGATCCCTCAGCCTTCCCAGGCAGTCTGCCCATACTAATCAGGTTAGCAGCACTATAACACACTTACACAGCTGAAACCCTGATTAGCCCTCTGTGAGGCCAAAGACCCGATCTGGGCCCAATGTCTAGAACTCGCCTTATCTCTCTCTCAGAGCCTTTACCCAGCTTTTACAGCAAACTGAAAAGGTTCAGACAAAACAAAAAGCATTTTTCCTAGAAGTTAACATTTTCTAAAACATGTAAGACAAGAACCTGGGACAAATATACCTGCCCTCAAACACTATCCCAGTGTTCTTGTCACATATCCCCCTCCCCTGTTTCGACCTAGGGGCCGGAACACTTGTAGCCCCCAAACAGAAGATGCGAGACAATGCATCTGCGTTGGCCAATTGTGTTCCCGGTCTATGTTCGACAGTAAACTTAAAGTCCTGCAACGCTAGAAACCATCTAGTTACACGAGCATTCTTGCCTCTATTTACATACATCCATTTTAAAGGGGCATGGTCTGTCACTAGTCTGAATTGTCTACCCAAGAGGTAATATCTCAAGGTATCTAGTGCCCACTTAATGGCCAAAGCCTCCTTTTCCACAATGGCATACCTTTTTTCATGCTCATTGAGTTTCCTACTCAAATAAATGATAGGGTGTTCGTCCCCATCTCTGGTTTGGGACAGCACAGCACCTATCCCTACCTCTGAGGCATCTGTCTGTACCACAAATTCTTTTGAAAAATCTGGTGTTATCAACACCGGTTGTGAACACAAAGCCACTTTTAACGCTTGGAACGCCTTTTCTGCATCAGGGTTCCATTTCACCACATTTGACTGCTTCCCTTTGGTAAGGTCTGACAACGGCACCGCTGTGGTCGCAAAATTAGGAATAAACCGTCTATAGTACCCAGTAATTCCCAAAAAAGCCCTTACCTGTTTTTTATTCACTGGACGAGGCCAGTTTTGAATAGCATCAACTTTATTCAATTGGGGCCTAATCAGACCTCTGCCTATGGTGAAGCCCAAGTATTTGACCTCCTCCATTGCGAGGCAGCACTTCTTTGGGTTAGCAGTTAACCCTGCCTCTCTGATTGAGTCCAGTACTGCTTGTACTTTAACCAAATGGGACCCCCAGTCTGTACTGTGAATTACCACATCATCCAAATAGGCAGCTGCATATTTTCTATGGGGCCTCAAAATTTTATCCATCGCCCGTTGAAAGGTTGCTGGAGCCCCATGCAACCCAAAGGGTAACATCTTATACTGGTACAGCCCCTCCGGAACCGAAAAGGCTGTTTTTTCTTTGGCGCTATCAGATAAAGGTATTTGCCAGTAACCTTTGGTCAGGTCCAATGTGGTGAGAAACCTGGCTGTTCCCAGCCTTTCTACAAGCTCATCCACACGGGGCATGGGGTATGCGTCAAACTTGGACACCTCATTTAACTTACGAAAGTCATTACAGAAGCGTATGCTACCGTCGGGCTTCGGGATGAGCACTATGGTACTGGACCACTCACTGTTAGACTCCTCTATGACTCCAAGTTCTAACATGGTTTTAACTTCCTTAGAAATAGCTTCTCGCTGAGCTTCAGGAATCCTATATGGCTTTAAATGAACCCTGACCCCTGGTTCTGTGACAATGTCATGTTTTATTATGGTCGTTCGGCCAGGCAGCTCTGAAAATACCTCCCTATTTTGGATGAGAAATTCTTTAACCTGATTGTTCTGATCAGCTGATAATGTCTCTGACACCTTCACTGCGGGAAGCAACCGGGGTGAAGACACCGAAGGGCAAGGCTCCGCTGACAGAGACAACCTATCTTTCCAGGGTTTGATTAAGTTAACATGGTAAATCTGTTCGGGTTTTCTCTTTCCCGGCTGGTATACTTTGTAATTAACCTCATTCACTTTTTCCCTAATCTCAAATGGACCCTGCCATTTAGCTAGGAATTTGCTTTCCACAGTGGGTACCAAAACAAGAACTCTATCTCCAGGAGCAAATTCCCGTATCTTGGCACTCCGGTTATAGACCCTCTGTTGAGCACTTTGGGCCTGTTCCATGTGCTCTCTGACAACAGGTACCACGGCTGCAATCCTATCCTGCATTTGTGTTACATGCTCAATAACGCTTCTATAAGGAGTGGGCTGTCCTTCCCACGTCTTTTTGGCAATATCCAACAGCCCTCTGGGGTGTCTACCATACAACAAATCAAATGGAGAAAACCCCGTAGAGGACTGAGGAACTTCTCTGATGGCCATTAACAAGTAGGGCAACAAACAATCCCAGTTTTTCCCATCTCTCTCAACAACCTTTTTTAACATACTTTTTAATGTTTTATTAAACCTTTCCACCAACCCGTCAGTTTGGGGATGGTAGATGGACGTCCTGAGGTGAGTGACCTTAAATAACTTGCACAATTCTTTCATGATCCTTGACATAAATGGAGTACCTTGGTCAGTCAAAATTTCTTTTGGTATTCCCACTCTACTAAATACCTGCACCAGCTCCTTAGCTATCGCCTTGGTTGTGATAGTGCGTAAAGGGACAGCCTCAGGATATCGAGTGGCATAGTCCATAATTACCAGGATATACTGATGGCCCCGAGCAGACTTTAACAAGGGCCCCACGAGATCCATGGCTATTCTGTCAAACGGGACCTCTATAATAGGCATGGGAACTAGTGGGCTCCTGAAATGGGGTCTAGGGGCATGATACTGGCATTCAGGACAGGAAGAACAATATTCAGACACTTCTTTATAAACCCCTGGCCAAAAGAACCTTTGTAAAACTCTTTCAGTGGTTTTTTCTGCCCCTAAATGTCCTGCGGTAACGTGACTATGAGCTAAATCTAGTACCGTTCTCCGATAAGGCTGGGGAACTACCAGCTGTTCTACCACATCCTCACCCCTTTTGACAATGTGGTACAAGAGCTCATTACAGATGGCCATGTGGGGATACGTAACCCTGTCACCTGGTACCACAGGTTCCCCATTAACAATCTTAACATTCTCTCTAGCCTTTATTAAGGTAGGATCCTTTAACTGTTCAGACGCAAACAGATCCTTCTTTACCTCCAGGTCAGGCACGCTTTCAGTTCTAACTACTATGTCTCTGTTCCCGGCAAGAGGGTCCTCACTGGACTCCCCATCTGTCACTTCCCCAGCCAAACTAGCAAAAGGCAAAGGGCCAGAAAGTTCCGAAGACCCACGTACATCCATAAAATCACCGGTATTATCAACTGGCTTTTTACTTCTCACATCTGTTGATAACCGTGATTCCCACAGTTTCCAAAAATGAGGAAAATCCCTCCCTATTATGGCCTCATGCACCAAGGTAGGGACCAGTCCCACTTTAACCGTTGCTGACCCACAACAAGTTTCTATATTCACCTCAGCAGTGGCATAATGTTGGGTATCCCCATGTATGCAAGTTACCCCAATAGGTATTTGCTGGACCTTTAAGGGGTTCACTAACCCAGCTTTCACGAGGGTAACTAAACTTCCTGAATCTAGCAAGGCCTCTACCCGGTTACCCTCTAAGAACACATCACACATTTGTTTTTCCAGCTCAGGTGAAGGTACCACAGTACAGGCTAACCTAGCAAAGAAAGACATTCTGCGACATTCAAAGGCAGCATCACATTGCATGGGTTCTTGCATGACTGGGCAATTGGCAACAACATGACCTGGCATACCACATCTAAAACATTTAACCACACGATTATCAACCCGTTTGGGCAACATAGACCGTTCTAGCCCCATTGGCCTGTCTCCAGGGCCAGTGTTTACAGTCTCTCCAGCCTTGCGTTCTCTTAACCGCCCAGCAACGTTTTCCCACGGAACAGTCTTACCAGTCTTTACTGAAGGGCGCTGTCGAGGATCTATGGGTTGCTGGGTGGTCATCAGTAGTTCCTCTGCTGCCAAATACCGCTCTACCATGTCTACTAATTGGTCAGCAGTACCCGGGTTTCCATGGCTCACCCACTTGCGCAGGACCATGGGCAAAGATCTCAAGTAGCGGTCCATGACGACTCTTTCAACCATCTGGGGACCAGTTAATGTCTCTGGCTGTAGCCATTTTTTTGTTAGCTGAATAAGGTCGTGCATCTGAGAGCGCGGAGGCTTCTCCATGGCGTACACCCAACGGTGCACCCGTTGTGCTCGTACTGACAGCGTGACTCCCAGGCGGGTCAGGATCTCAGTCTTTAGTTTATCATAGTCCCGAGCCTCAGCAGGGCTTAAATCAAAGTACGCTTTTTGGGGCTCACCTGACAGAAAAGGTGCCAGCAGACTGGCCCACTGTGCTTTTGGCCAGTTCTCACGCTCTGCAGTCCTTTCAAACGTGGTCAAGTAGGCCTCCACATCGTCAGCCTCTGTCATTTTCTGCAAGAAGTGACTGGCCCGTATAGAACTAGAGCTGGTCGGAGCACTGACGGCCACATCTCCAATCCGGGCTGCAAGGCTCTGCACCACTTCTGTTAAGGCCTCTCTATCCTGACGCTGTTGCCGGTAAAGTTCGTCAATAGCCACCTGCTGCTGTCTCCTATTTTCCTCCATTGCCACCTGCTGCTGTCGGTTGGCCTCCTGCTGAGCCGCTGTAGCTTGCAGCAAGGCTTTAAGCAGATCCTCCATGTCGACAGATTTTTCAGGCGGCTTTGTAGCTGCTTTCACCCAAGACATATATCAAACCCTCAGGGGTGAGTCTCAGTAACTTCACACTGGGCTGTATCTGCATAAACCACCGTTTTCTGCAGGCCTCACAAAGCTGCTGCTTTCACTTATGCGCAGAACGGGGTTGCTCGCATTCTCCACCAAGTTGTAACACTGTAGGGGTGCAAGGCGCCTTTTCCTGGGGAATATGGTAGCACGCAGCAGCTGAGGAACAACACAAGTCCAGTTTCTGGTACAACTGACCCCGGCCAGTTTTATTGAAACAGAAAATAAAACAAACCCCAAAATAAAAATACCTTGCCTGTCCGGCACTAACTAAACATAAGATATTCCTAACTGTCACTAAACAAAACACAGAGTTCTTCAGTACATACTGTATAGCTCACTTGCCTCAGAAAGCGTGTCTCTCACACACAGATCCCTCAGCCTTCCCAGGCAGTCTGCCCATACTAATCAGGTTAGCAGCACTATAACACACTTACACAGCTGAAACCCTGATTAGCCCTCTGTGAGGCCAAAGACCCGAACTGGGCCCAATGTCTAGAACTCGCCTTATCTCTCTCTCAGAGCCTTTACCCAGCTTTTACAGCAAACTGAAAAGGTTCAGACAAAACAAAAAGCATTTTTCCTAGAAGTTAACATTTTCTAAAACATGTAAGACAAGAACCTGGGACAAATATACCTGCCCTCAAACACTATCCCAGTGTTCTTGTCACACCACCAATGAACCACAGTTCTGTGGGACAGTTAGGATGTGTGTGTTAAAAAAAGAAAATGCAAATTCCCACATTAAGTGTGAATGGAGTCGACCCGGGAATTTCCTGGGTCCAAACTGTAGTGGAAGGGGGAGTCTCTAGGGAAAACCCTGGTTTTTGCTCTGTTGAAAAACCCTGGTCTGAGCTGAGAAATTCCCGGGTCATATGTTTGCATGTGGATGGGATTGACTTACTGACCGCGGCATCCCGATAATGAATTCCAAATCCTGGACCCCTAACCCTACCTTTCCATAGCCTAACCCTAACCCTCCACGGTTGCACCCCCCCTTCCTGCAGCCTAAACCTAACCCTCCCCTACCCCACCCCCAAGGCCTAAACCGAATACCCCAGGGAGCAACCTAACCCTCCTCCGAAACCTAAACCTAACCTCCCACCCCGCGGCTTACCTCTCCATCATGGCGGCGTATGGTCGTAGGGATCCTGGCTGTCGGTATTCCGGCGTCAATATTCTGATTGCCGGGTCCTGACCAGATCCCATTTCATGAGATATGGTAGAGGTATATAAACAGCACGGGGTACATTTACTAAGCAGTGATAAGAGCGGAGAAGTGAGCCAGTGGAGAAATTTCCCCATCAACCAATCAGCAGCTCTGTATAATTTTATAGTATGCAAATTATAGATGTTACTTCAGTGCTGATTGGTTGCCATGGGCAACTTCTCCACTGGCTCACTTCTCCACTCTTATCACTGCTTAGTAAATGTACCCCTTAATCAGAACTATAAACACAAACATTAGGTCAGGCTTTTACAACCAGTATGCCGTGGCACACTAGTGTGCCGCAACCAGTTGCAAGGTGTGCCGCGGAGCCAGAGCAACTTCCTGCACCTTCAGAGTGAACTGTCGGCCCGGGCTCTTCTTAGAGGATCAGTCATGCTCCGACCGTGATCTATGCCTTGAAGGCGCGGCGGTGTGATATCATAGGTCACGGACGCTGCATCTCACCACCCAGCCAGCCCACTCGCCTGCATACACATCTTCCAGTTCCTGCCTGCATACACAGCTTTCCTTGCCCACCCACATCCACACCTGCCTGACTGCCCGCTGCTCAGAATTTGCAGCACTCCACTATGAACAACCCCTGCCACAGAGGGACAGGGAGGAGGACAGCTGACCGGTAGGGGCTAATATTTGTTATTTTATTTCTCCTGTGGGGAACAATAGAATTTATGTGGGGAGAATAATGATTTATGGATTTATGGGGGGAAGAATGTGAATAATTCATGTGGGGAGCAATAGGATTTATGTGGGGAGAAATGTGATTGCTTTATGTGTGAGCAACATGGATTTATGTGGGGAGCAATAGGATTTATGTAGGGAGCAATATGATTTATGTGGGGAGCAATGTGATTGATTTATGTAGGGAGCAACATGATTTATGTGGGGAGCAATGTGATTGTTTTTTTCTGTGTAGGCCAATGTATGTGTGTTGTTCTTTTAACTGTGAGGGCCAATGTGTGTTTTTTGTTTTTTTTCTGTGGGGAACTGATGGTGCGCCTTGGCAATTTTAAAATATTGTCTGGTGTGCCACGAGTAAAAAAGGTTGAAAATCACTGCATTAGGTAAACACTGGTTTTGTTCAAGTGCTTCCACAAAGCAATGTTGGCTGTACCTTTAAAAAACTACTGAAATAAACACATCTATTGAAAATTACACACACTGGCTGCCTGGATCCATCTCAGAAGAAATAAAACTGCACTTTATTTGAATACTTGCTACAGAAACAGCTTTATTAATTAATGTATGACAAACGATTAGTTTAAATAATGGAATTATATTTTGTGTTAAATTTAATACACTAGTTTTTAAGTAATACGATTTTGGAAAATGTTCCACAATTTTCTGTAAACACAGATGTTTTGATATATTAATAAATAATTGTGTAACTGCATTTTTAAGTGCAGCTTTTGATCGATTCAAGGCAAATAATAAGAATTTACTTACCGATAATTCTATTTCTCGTAGTCCGTAGTGGATGCTGGGGACTCCGTCAGGACCATGGGGAATAGCGGCTCCGCAGGAGACAGGGCACAAAAATAAAGCTTTAGGATTAGGTGGTGTGTACTGGCTCCTCCCCCTATGACCCTCCTCCAAGCCTCAGTTAGGATACTGTGCCCGGACGAGCGTACACAATAAGGAAGGATATTGAATCCCGGGTAAGACTCATACCAGCCACACCAATCACACCGTATAACTTGTGATCTGAACCCAGTTAACAGTATGACAAACGTAGGAGCCTCTGAACAGACGGCTCACAACAATAACAACCCGAATTTGTTTGTAACAATAACTATGTACAAGTATTGCAGACAATCCGCACTTGGGATGGGCGCCCAGCATCCACTACGGACTACGAGAAATAGAATTATCGGTAAGTAAATTCTTATTTTCTCTAACGTCCTAAGTGGATGCTGGGGACTCCGTCAGGACCATGGGGATTATACCAAAGCTCCCAAACGGGCGGGAGAGTGCGGATGACTCTGCAGCACCGAATGAGAGAACTCAAGGTCCTCCTCAGCCAGGGTATCAAATTTGTAGAATTTTGCAAACGTGTTTGCCCCTGACCAAGTAGCAGCTCGGCAGAGTTGTAATGCCGAGACCCCCCGGGCAGCCGCCCAGGATGAGCCCACTTTCCTTGTGGAATGGGCCTTGACAGATTTAGGTTGTGGCAAGCCTGCCACAGAATGTGCAAGTTGAATTGTGCTACAAATCCAACGAGCAATCGTCTGCTTAGAAGCAGGAGCACCCATCTTGTTGGGTGCATACAATATAAACAGTGAGTCAGACTTTCTGACTCCCGCCGTTCTTGAAATATATATTTTCAATGCCCGGACCACGTCCAACAACTTGGAATCCTCCAAATCGTTAGTAGCCGCAGGCACCACAATAGGCTGGTTCAGGTGAAACGCTGACACCACCTTAGGCAGAAAATGAGGACGCGTCCGCAGTTCTGCCCTGTCCGTATGGAAAATCAGATATGGGCTCTTATATGATAAAGCCGCCAATTCTGATACTCTCCTGGCTGAAGCCAGGGCCAGTAGCATGGTTACTTTCCATGTAAGATACTTCAACTCGACCGATTTGAGCGGCTCAAACCAATGGGATTTGAGAAAATCCAAGACTACATTAAGATCCCATGGTGCCACTGGGGGCACAACCGGGGGCTGTATATGTAGTACTCCTTTTACAAAAGTCTGGACTTCAGGAACTGAAGCCAATTCTTTCTGGAAGAAAATCGACAGGGCCGAAATTTGAACCTTAATGGACCCCAATTTGAGGCCCATAGACAATCCTGTTTGCAGGAAATGTAGGAATCGACCCAGTTGAAATTCCTCCGTGGGGCCTTCCTGGCCTCACACCACGCAACATATTTTCTCCAAATGCGGTGATAATGTTGTGCAGTCACCTCCTTCCTGGCTTTTACCAGTGTAGGAATGACCTCTTCCGGAATGCCTTTTTCCCTTAGAATTCGGCGTTCAACCGCCATGCCGTCAAACGCAGCCGCGGTAAGTCTTGGAATAGACACGGTCCCTGCTGAAGCAGGTCCCGTCTTAGAGGTAGAGGCCACGGATCCTCCGTGAGCATCTCTTGAAGTTCCGGGTACCAAGTTCTTCTTGGCCAATCCGGAGCCACTAGTATCGTTCTTACTCCCTTTTGCCGTATAATTCTCAGTACTTTTGGTATGAGAGGCAGAGGAGGGAACACATACACTGACTGGAACACCCACGGTGTTACCAGAGCGTCCACAGCTATTGCCTGAGGGTCTCTTGACCTGGCGCAATACCTGTCCAGTTTTTTGTTGAGGCGGGACGCCATCATATCCACCATTGGTTTTTCCCAACGGTTCACAATCATGTGGAAGACTTCTGGATGAAGTCCCCACTCTCCCGGGTGTAGATCGTGTCTGCTGAGGAAGTCTGCTTCCCAGTTGTCCACTCCCGGAATGAATACTGCTGACAGTGCTATCACATGATCTTCCGCCCAGCGAAGAATCCTTGCAGCTTCTGCCATTGCTGTCCTGCTTCTTGTGCCGCCCTGTCTGTTTACGTGGGCGACTGCCGTGATGTTGTCCGACTGGATCAACACCGGCTGACCCTGAAGCAGGGGTTTTGCCAGACTTAGAGCATTGTAAATCGCTCTTAGCTCCAGTATATTTATGTGAAGAGACATCTCCAGGCTTGACCATACTCCCTGGAAGTTTCTTCCCTGTGTGACCGCTCCCCAGCCTCTCAGACTGGCATCCGTGGTCACCAGGACCCAGTCCTGTATGCCGAATCTGCGGCCCTCTAACAGATGAGCACTCTGCAACCACCACAGAAGAGACACCCTTGTCCGTGGCGATAAGGTTATCCGCTGATGCATCTGCAGATGTGATCCGGACCATTTGTCCAGCAGATCCCACTGAAAAGTTCGTGCGTGGAATCTGCCGAATGGAATCGCTTCGTAAGAAGCCACCATCTTTCCCAGGACTCTTGTGCATTGATGCACAGACACTTTCCCTGGTTTTAGGAGGTTCCTGACAAGTTCGGATAACTCCCTGGCTTTCTCCTCCGGAAGAAACACCTTTTTCTGAACCGTGTCCAGAATCATTCCCAGGAACAGCAGACGTGTCGTCGGGGTCAACTGAGATTTTGGAAAATTCAGAATCCACCCGTGTTGTTGCAGCACTAGTTGGGTTAGTGCTACTCCGTCCTCCAGCTGTTCTCTGGACCTTGCCCTTATCAGGAGATCGTCCAAGTAAGGGATAATTAATACGCCTCTTCTTCGCAGAAGAATCATCATTTCGGCCATTACCTTGGTAAAGACCCGAGGTGCCGTGGACAATCCAAACGGCAGCGTCTGAAACTGATAATGACAGTTTTGCACCACGAACCTGAGGTACCCTTGATGTGAAGGGCAAATTGGGACATGCAGGTAAGCATCCTTTATGTCCAGGGACACCATAAAGTCCCCTTCTTCCAGATTCGCTATCACTGCTCTGAGTGACTCCATCTTGAACTTGAATTTTTGTATGTACAGGTTCAAAGATTTCAGATTTAGAATAGGTCTTACCGAGCCGTCCGGCTTCGGTACCACAAATAGCGTGGAGTAATACCCCTTTCCCTGTTGTAGGAGGGGTACCTTGACTATCACCTGCTGAGAAAACAGCTTGTGAATGGCTTCCAATACCGTCGCCCTGTCTGAGGGAGACGTTGGCAAAGCAGACTTTAGGAACCTGCGAGGGGGAGACTTCTCGAATTCCAACCTGTAACCCTGAGATACTACCTGCAGGATCCAGGGGTCCACCTGTGAGCAAGCCCACTGTGCGCTGAAATTCTTGAGTCGACCCCCCACCGCTCCTGAGTCCGCTTGTAAGGCCCCAGCGTCATGCTGAGGGCTTTGCAGAACCCTGGGAGGGCTTCTGTTCCTGGGCAGGGGCTGCTTGCTGCCCTCTCTTACCCCTTCCTCTGCCCCGAGGCAGATATGACTGTCCTTTTGTCCGCTTGTTCTTATAGGACCGAAAGGACTGCGGCTGAAAAGACGGTGTCTTTTTCTGTTGGGAGGGGGTCTGAGGTAAAAAGGTGGATTTTCCGGCAGTTGCCGTGGCCACCAGATCCGATAGACCAACGCCAAATAATTCCTCCCCTTTATACGGCAATACTTCCATATGTCGTTTGGAATCCGCATCACCTGACCACTGTCGCGTCCATAAACTCCTTCTGGCAGATATGGACATCGCATTTACTCTCGATGCCAGAGTGCAAATATCTCTCTGAGCATCTCGCATATAAAGGAAAGCATCCTTTAATTGCTCTATAGTCAATAAAATACTGTCCCTATCCAGGGTATCAATATTTTCAGTCAGGGAATCCAACCAGACGACCCCAGCACTGCACATCCAGGCTGAGGCGATGGCTGGTCGCAGTATAACACCAGTATGTGTGTATATACTTTTTAGGGTAGTTTCCAGTCTCCTATCAGCTGGATCCCTGAGGGCGGCCGTATCAGGAGACGGTAACGCCACTTGTTTTGATAAGCGTGTGAGCGCCTTATCCACCCTAGGGGGTGTTTCCCAGCGCGCCCTAACCTCTGGCGGGAAAGGGTATAATGCTAATAACTTTTTTGAAATTAGCACTTTTCTATCTGGGTTAACCCACGCTTCATCATTTAATTCCTCTGATTCAGGAAAAACTACAGGTAGTTTTTTCACCCCCCACATAATACCCCTTTTTGTGGTACTTGCAGTATCAGAGATATGCAAAGCCTCCTTCATTGCCGTGATCATATAACGTGTGGCCCTACTTGAAAATACGTTTGTTTCATCACCGTCGACACTAGATTCAGTGTCTGTGTCTGGGTCTGTGTCGACCGACTGAGGTAAAGGGCGCTTTACAGCCCCTGACGGTGTCTGAGACGCCTGGGCAGGTACTAACTGGTTTGCCGGCCGTCTCATGTCGTCAACTGATTTTTGTAATGTGCTGACATTATCACGTAATTCCATAAACAAAGCCATCCATTCCGGTGTCGACTCCCTGGGGGGTGACATCACCATTATCGGCAATTGCTCTGCCTCCACACCAACATCGTCCTCATACATGTCGACACACACGTACCGACACACAGCAGACACACAGGGAATGCTCTTATCGAAGACAGGACCCCACTAGCCCTTTGGGGAGACAGAGGGAGAGTTTGCCAGCACACACCCAAGCGCTATAATATATATGGGAACAACCTTATATAAGTGTTGTTCCTTATAGCAGCTTAAATATATCAAAATATCGCCAAAAAATGCCCCCCCTCTCTGTTTTACCCTGTTTCTGTAGTGCAGTGCAGGGGAGAGTCCTGGGAGCCTTCCTCACAGCGGAGCTGAGCAGGAAAATGGCGCTGTGTGCTGAGGAGAATAAGCCCCTCCCCCTATTTCGGCGGGCTTTTCTCCCGGAGTTTTAGATATCTGGCATGGGTTAAATACATACATATAGCCTCAATGGCTATATGTGATGTATTCTTTTGCCATAAAGGTATTAAATATTGCTGCCCAGGGCGCCCCCAGCAGCGCCCTGCACCCTCCGTGACCGCTTGGTGTGAAGTGTGTGACAACAATGGCGCACAGCTGCAGTGCTGTGCGCTACCTTCATGAAGACTGAAGAGCCTTCTGCCGCCTGTTTTCGGACCTTCAATCTTCAGCATCTGTAAGGGGGGTCGGCGGCGCGGCTCCGGGACGAACCCCAGGGTGAGACCTGTGTTCCGACTCCCTCTGGAGCTAATGGTGTCCAGTAGCCTAAGAATCCAATCCATCCTGCACGCAAGTGAGTTGAAATTCTCTCCCCTAAGTCCCTCGATGCAGTGAGCCTGTTGCCAGCAGGACTCACTGAAAATAAAAAACCTAAAAACTTTTTCTAAGCAGCTCTTTAGGAGAGCCACCTAGATTGCACCCTGCTCGGACGGGCACAAAAACCTAACTGAGGCTTGGAGGAGGGTCATAGGGGGAGGAGCCAGTACACACCACCTAATCCTAAAGCTTTATTTTTGTGCCCTGTCTCCTGCGGAGCCGCTATTCCCCATGGTCCTGACGGAGTCCCCAGCATCCACTTAGGACGTTAGAGAAACTAATATTAGTAGGTGCATTACTATTGTTATACACTATTAACTCTAGAACAGATTTGTGCAGTAGTTTATGTATATCTGTGTCCGGGATGCGGTCAACATCCCGCTGGACGGGATCCCGGCGGTCGAAATACCGACGCCGGAATCCCGACCGCCACAATCCCGACATATTCTCCCTCCGTGGGTGTCCACGACACCCATAGATGGAGAATATAATAGTGTGCCGAGCATAGCGAGGCACCGTGCCCGCAGCGTGGCGAGCGTAGCGAGCCCGCAAGGGGCTGCGTTCCGCTTGCCACCCCTGTCGGGATTGTGTGGTCGGGATTCCGGCGTCGGTATTTCGACCGCCGGGATCCCGTCCAGCGGGATTACGTACTGATCCCCTGTGTCCTACTCTGCAATTGACCAAGTAGACCACTGTGACAAATTTTGTGCATAGGGGGTAATTCCAAGTTGATCGCAGCAGGAAATTTTTTTAGCAGTTGGGCAAAACCATGTGCACTGCAGGGGAGGCAGATATAACATGTGCAGAGAGAGTTAGATTTGGGTGGGTTATTTTGTTTCTGTGCAGGGTAAATCCTGGCTGCTTTATTTTTACACTGCAATTTAGATTGCTGATTGAACTCACCCCACCCAAATCTATCTCTCTCTGCACATGTTATATCTGCCCCCCCTGCAGTGCACATGGTTTTGCCCAACTGCTAAAAAAATTCCTGCTGCGATCAACTTGGAATTACCCCCATTATGAAATAAACACTCTTACTTTAATACCCAACATAGGTGGTCATTCTGAGTTGTTCGCTCGTTGCCGTTTTTCGCAACGGAGCGATTAGGTGGAAAATGTGCATGCGCATGGTACGCAGCGTGCATGCGTTCATTAATTTAACACAAAACTTTGGAGATTTCCACAAGCTTGAGCAACGTTTTTTCATCGCTCGAGTGATCGTAGTGTGATTGACAGGAAGTGGGTGTTTCTGGGTGGAAACTGGCCGTTTTCAGGGAGTGTGCTAAAAAACGCAGGCATGTCAGGCAAAAACACAGGAGTGGCTGGAGAAACGGGGGGAGTGGCTGGCCGAACGTAGGGCGTGTTTGTGACGTCAAACCAGGAACTAAACGGACCGAGCTGATCGCAATCTAGGAGTAGGTCTGGAGCTACTCAGAAACTGCAAGGAATTATTTAGCAGCAGTTCTGCTAATCTTTCATTCGCTATTCTGCTAAGCTAAGATACACTCCCAGAGGGCGGCGGCCTAGCGTTTGCAATGCTGCTAAAAGCAGCTAGCGAGCGAACAACTCGGAATGACCACCATACTCCTTAGATATGCTTACCTAGATAAATGAACCAGTCCAGACCTGCCCTCATAAGACATTTTGTATACAGTAAAACACTCATTTACTCTACAAGAGACTAGCTGCCCTTTGGTGTCCATGAAGAAGCAGCAGCAGAGAGGGTACTGAAAGACTGAGGTCGAAGGAGGGGCGGGGTAATTTTAGGTCCTGGGAAAGATGGGGGGGGGGGGGGGTCTAGATTGCTTAGAAATTAAGCATGGATCGCTCCGTGTGACACCCCATAGCGATGGCGATACGCGGTACCGCGCATCGCCATCGCCCGCTCAGATCTTTAGGACATGCAGGCAAGATCTAGTTAGATTGCCTATCATGTGCATAAGAACACTGGTTAGCACAGATCGTTCAGCACACATCACTGTATGTATAGCGATGTGTGCTGAGCGATGTGTGCTCACCTAGATCGCTTAGCACACAGCACAAGTCACCTTCCACACTGTTGTCTCTTGTTTAGCATCTAGCTGGTATCCGCCCTTTCCCTGCTGTACAAGCGTATTTCTAAATGTACAAAGACTGGGACGTCCACTGTGAGCATGTGAATACGCTGTAATCATACTTTTGGCTGCTCCCTCGGCCAAGTCACATAGGAGGGGGCATGGAGGAGGTGGTACGGGGGCGTGGTGATGCAATCACATCATTGTAGCCCCCCCCCCCCGGTGCTTTACAATGACCACATTACCGGCATTGTAAAGTGGAGGGCGGGGCTACGATGTTGCGATTTAGCCCGAATCGCATAATTGCCCCGCTTCTATTGTGTGACGGGTTGCTGCTGTGAGCAGGGGGATGCAGTGAGCGGTGGGGGTGAGCGGCATGAGGGAGACTTGCCCACTTCCTTGGGGGGGGCGGAAGTGACACCCAATTTTCGAGAGCCTCCTGGCTTTCCAGGAGAGTAGGCAAGTATGGCTGTAATACTGCTTTGTGTATTTTTCGATGCAACCATCTGATGCACCCTTAAATCTTGCACCAGCCCCATGCCAATTGTAGATGTTATGCCAAAGTAAGGCATCCAATATGTCCGAGTAAGTGGCTGAGTTCGAAACCATTTATGCAACGTGGCCACAATGCTCCCATAACACACCCATAGGACAGACCATCTGTGAATAGTCACCTCAGAGTCACCACCTAGGAATGTCCAGCACATTTCCAATACATTTCTGAGACCTTGTGTCTCCATTACCACTGTGCCTCTGTGCTTACACACTGTGCAATTCATGCAATGTAAGAGGTTTTTAGGGATATTAACACAGTAGCAAATACTCACTTAACTCTGTGAACATCGGCTTTGTGTGCGGCACAGAATCGGCTCTATGTGTCATCCTATCTGCAGCATTGGAGAAGAGCCGGTAGGAGGCATGCTCTTTCTGCTTTTCTCCACTCTCCCACTGGTTCCTGCTAGCAGGTGCGGTACTGAGATTCAGCCATAGCCTAGTCGGGACAGCTACTTGATAATAGATCAGCAGTAAGAATGACAAGAAGAATAAACTACACATCATAGTTGTGGGGTTTAGATCTTAGATTTATCATAAATGTTATCAGATACCAAAATATAATTTAGTTGTAGACGGGAGGCAAAAAAAAAACTTTTTAAAATTTAAAGGTTAACAAAAAAAGCATGTTAAATGCTATTCAAAATTGTAGTACATTTGGCCTTTTTCAGGTTTGTTCGCAAACCAAAAAATAAAGCAACTGGGCAAAACCATGTTGCACTGCAGGTGGGGCAGATGTAACATGTGCAGAGAGATTTATATTTAGGCGGGATGTGTTCAAACTGAAATCTAAATTGCAATGTAAAAATTAAGCAGCAAGTGTTTATATGCATGTAACGTGCAAATAAATACTGGCTGTTTCATTTTTCCCAATGCCACGTTGCCCCACTTGCAGTGCAACATGGCTTTTCGGGTTGACGTCAAGATGGCCGCATTGCGTCTTCCTTCGCAGCCATGTTGAGCAGGCAGGGGGCTTCCCTTAGTTTGCGGGGTATGCAATGAGATCGCAATTGAATTGCGAATGCATCACTGCCATTAGCATGCTGGGTGGCCTTGCCGTGTGCTGAGCGGACCCCAACATGCGAGTGCTAGCAGTTGCAGTTTTGCTAAATTAGCAAAACTGCAACTGAAGCTGAATAAGATCATATATTTAGATTTCTGCTATTTACAGATAAATATTTGTTAATACAAACTTATTTTCCAGGATGCCCCCATTAAAAAGAAGAGACCAGTGATGAAGGAGGAAGATCTCAAAGGGGCAAAAAATAAGCTTGGCAAACAAACTCCAATCAAATCCAAGACGTACATGGTTATGAAAGAATGTGGTGAGTACAGGCAAAAAATATATTTTGCATTATAATGCAAGGACTTCTTCTTAAATCCTATTTAGAGCTTTTTGTGCCGTATCCAAATGACAGGGAGAGGGTTATGCCTTGGAGACGCAGAGGGTGACAGGAGAGAGAGAGAGTGATGGGGAGATGGAGGATAGTGGGTGACAGGGAGAGGCAGAAGATGACACAGAGAGGAAGTGGGTGAGGCCAGGGAATGGGTGACAGAGGGAGGCTATGGGTGACATCAGGGAACGGATGATGGGGAGGAAGTGGGTTATGCGAGGGGGAGTCGGTGGGTGATAGGAGAGAGAGGTGACGGGGAGATATTGTGGGAATCAGGGAGGCAGTGAATGACAGGAAAGGGTGATGGGTAAAGGCAGTGAAATGGTGAAAAAAGTTTTAATGTAAGTGAATGTAAAGTATAGCTGCAACAAATAGAAAGATGGAGATATAAATAATAATAATAATAAATAAAATAGAATAATAAACAATAATGTTAAAAATAATAATTGAATAATAGCTGAAAAAATTTAACCAACGAATGAAACTTAAATATAGAAAGAGTATTAATAATAAATGGAGAGTGAATATTTATAGACCTCTTTGTAGCATATACCTGCATGAGCTGTGCAGGGTAGAAAAAAAACTAACCCTATCCTCAACCTAGCTACTGTATTATCGGCTCTGTTGGCTGTCTGCAACTACTGCTCCGGTCCATGTAATCTTGTCATAGGTGGTGCAGGGAGCTGGCTTAAGGGGTAATTCAGACCTGGTCATAGCAGCAAATTTGTTAGCAGTTGGGCAAAACCACGGGGGTCATTCTCACCGGATCGCACGTTGCCATTCATCACAGCGCAGCGATCAGGTCAGAAGTGCGCATTCACTGGCGCCGCAGTGCGCTGGCACATGGCTGACAGCCGACGGCTGTCATTGCCTAGCGGTTGCCTTTGCCTGAATGACAGGCAGAGGCGGTCGCTGGGTGGGAGGGGATGGCACGGCAGCGTTTAGCCGCTGTCTTGTGGGCGCGGTTCAGCCAACGCAGGCGTGGCCGGTCCGTGCGGGGGGGCGGGCCGCAGCGGCTGCATGACATCACACGCAGCCGCTGAAACCCGGGCAGCGCCGAGTAGCTCCCGGTCAGCACGCAAAAGCTGCGCTGGCCGGGAGCTACTCCTGAAGTGCAACAGCATCGCCGCTGTGTGATGCTTTTGTACTTCTGCGGGGTAGAGCGGGCCTGACATGCGGGGCGGACTAGCCCTCTGCTGGGCGCCCCCGCATATCAGTGTTCCTGATCATAGCCCTGCAAAATTTTGCTACGATCAGGTCTGAATTAGGCCCCATGTGCACTGCAGGGAGGGGGGGGGGGGGGGGGGGGCAGATATAACATGTGCAGAGAGAGTTAGATTTGGGTGGGTTATATTATTTCTGCGCAGGGTAAATACTGGCTGCTTTATTTTTACACTGTAGTTTAGATTTCAGTTTGAACACACCACACCCAAATCTAACTCTCTCTGCACATGTTATATCTGCCCCCCCCCTGCAGTGCACATGGGGGGTAATTCAGACCTGATCGTAGCAAAATTTTGCAGGGCTATGATCAGGAACACTGACATGCGGGGGCGCCCAGCAGAGGGCTAGTCCGCCCCGCATGTCAGGCCCGCTCTCCCCCGCAGAAGTACAAAAGCATCACACAGCGGCGATGCTGTTGCACTTCAGGAGTAGCTCCCGGCCAGCGCAGCTTTTGCATGCTGACCAGGAGCTACTCGGCGCTGCCCGGGTTGCAGCGCACAGTCCGGGCCACGCCTGCGTTGGCTGAACCACGCCCACAAGACAGCGGCCAAACGCTGCCGTGCCGTCCCCTCCCGCCCAGCGACCGCCTCTGCCTGTCAATGAGGCAATCGCTAGGCAAAGACAGCCGTCGGCTGTCAGCCATGTGTGTTCAAACTGAAATCTAAATTACAGTGTAAAAATAAAGAAGCCAGTATTTACCCTGCACAGAAACAAAATAACCCACCCAAATCTAACTCTCTCTGCACATGTTACATCTGCCCCCCCCCCCCTCCCCCTGCAGTGCACATGGGGGGTAATTCCAAGTTGATCGCAGCAGGAAATTTTTTAGCAGTTGGGCAAAACCATGTGCACTGCAGGGGGGCAGATATAACATCTGCAGAGAGAGTTAGATTTGGTTGGGTTATTTTGTTTCTGTGCAGGGTAAATACTGGCTGCTTTATTTTTACACTGCAATTTAGATTGCAGATTGAACTCACCACACCCAAATCTATCTCTCTCTGCACATGTTATATCTGCCTCCCCTGCAGTGCACATGGTTTTGCCCAACTGCTAAAAATTTTCCTGCTGCGATCAACTTGGAATTACCCCCATGGTTTTGCCCAACTGCTAACAAATTTGCTGCTGCGATCAGGTCTGAATTACCTCCTTAATGCCCAGTGTAGCAGTGTAGCAGTCGCTCCAGCTTGTTGGCTCAGTCCTGTGCAGCTGGTGGTAATTAGCTGTAATTGTTCAGGAGGGATGCCGAAGTACTCGGGACTTGGGATACGTTATTAAGGGCTAGACTGCACAATGTCCCATGGGGGCACCGGATTCCTAGTTCCTGGTATGTGTAGGAAATAGGAATGATTCCTGGTGTGATTCTTGATTCAATAGTAGCTGTTTTAATAATAATAATAAGAAGAAAATTATCCTAAATGACAGGGGGAAGGAGGAGGGCACGTGCCTTTTTAAACACCCCTCCCCCCCCCCCCCCCCCCACCACACACACACACACACACACACACACACACACACACACACACACACACACACACACACACACACACTTTCCCCCCACTGAATCCACCACTGCCCAATGCCCACCCACTACACTATCAGCCCCAATGTCTCCCTATGGGGGAGATGTATAAAACCTTAGAAAGAGGACAAGTACAAAAGTTACACATAGAAACCATTGATCTAGACTAGAACAGTCTACAAAATAATAGATATAGTGGGACATGTACTAAGCAGTGATAAAAGTGGAGAAGTGGCCCATGGCTACCTATCAGCACTGATGTAACATTTATAATTTGCATACTATAAAAGTATACAGAGCAGCTGATTCGTTGCCATGGGCCACTTCTCCACTGTTATCACTGCTTAGTACATGTCTCCCATAATCTGCTTGGCTGTTATGGGCAACAACACCATTTGACCTCTTTAAAAGGTTTGATACGTCTCAAGTGAAATAATGGAGGAATGAATGATGGCCTGTAAATTGCACAATCACTAATTTCCACACAATGCCTAGGAAGAGCCGGATTAAGGGGGGGGGGGGGGGGGGGGGCAGGGGATACGTCACCCTGGGCCCCCCAAATCTCAAGGGCCCCCCTTGCCGGACCAAATTAGTTTTTCAGAAATGGAGACAACCTGGCCTCCATCTCTGCACCGCAGGCATGGCTGATGCAGATGCCCGGCTGGCAGCTGCTCTCCTCACAGAGAGCTCTGATTGCCAAAAGTTTTTCCTATTCTGTGCAGTCTGTGTATAGCTAAACACTTACTCCTCCAGTGTGCATAGGCGTGCGCAGCACATTTTATTAGGGGGTGCACGACTGGAATGGTGTGCCTAGCCCCGCCCACTGGGTGTGCCTAGCCCCATATTTTCTTGACATGGATATTACATATTGCTTTTTAATCATTTTGCTGTCTCTGAGTGCCAGTTTTTTTATGGACCTTTATATATCTATCTTTCTGAGCACCTGAGCAAGTTGTGCTTTTATGGGAGTGCCGGCTGCTGCTGTAAGGATAGATTATATATATACACTGCTCAAAAAAATAAAGGGAACACTAAAATAACACATCCTAGATCTGAATGAATGAAATATTCTTATTAAATACTTTGTTCTTTACATAGTTGAATGTGCTGACAACAAAATCACACATAAATTATCAATGGAAATTAAATTTATTAACCCATGGAGGTCTGGATTTGGAGTCACCCTCAAAATTAAAGTGGAAAAACACACTACAGGCTGATCCAACTTTGATGTAATGTCCTTAAAACAAGTCAAAATGAGGCTCAGTAGTGTGTGTGGCCTCCACGTGCCTGTATGACCTCCCTACAACCCACAGAAGTGGCTCAGGTAGTGCAGATCATCCAGGATAGCACGTCAATGCGAGCTGTGGCAAGAAGGTTTGCAGTGTCTGTCAGCGTAGTGTCCAGAGCATGGAGGCGCTACCAGGAGACAGGCCAGTACATCAGGAGACGTGGAGGAGGCCGTAGGAGGGCAACAACCCAGCAGCAGGACCGCTACCTCCGCCTTTGTGCAAGGAGGAACAGGAGGAGCACTGCCAGAGCCCTGCAAAATGACCTCCAGCAAGCCACAAATGTGCATGTGTCTACTCAAACGATCAGAAACAGACTCTATGAGGGTGGTATGAGGGCCCGACGTCCACAGGTGGGGGTTGTGCTTACAGCCCAACACCGTGGAGGACGTTTGGCATTTGCCAGAGAACACCAAGATTGGCAAATTCGCCACTGGCGCCCTGTGCTCTTCACAGATGAAAGCAGGTTCTCACTGAGCACATGTGACAGACGTGACAGAGTCTGGAGACGCCAAGGAGAACGTTCTGCTGCCTGCAACATCCTCCAGCATGACCGGTTTGGCAGTGAGTCAGTAACGGTGTGGGGTGGCATTTCTTTGGGGGGTCGCACAGCCCTCCATGTGCTCGCTAGAGGTAGCCTGACTGCCATTAGGTACCGAGATGAGATCCTCAGACCCCTTGTGAGACCATATGCTGGTGCGGTTGGCCCTGGGTTCCTCCTAATGCAAGACAATGCTAGACCTCATGTGGCTGGAGTGTGTCAGCAGTTCCTGCAAGATGAAGGCATTGATGCTATGGACTGGCCCGCCCGTTCCCCAGACCTGAATCCAATTGAGCACATCTGGGACATCATGTCTCGCTCCATCCACCAACGCCACGTTGCACCACAGACTGTCCAGGAGTTGGCGGATGCTTTAGTCCAGGTCTGGGAGGAGATCCCTCAGGAGACCATCCGCCACCTCATCAGGAGCATGCCCAGGCGTTGTAGGGAGGTCATACAGGCACGTGGAGGCCACACACACACAACTGAGCCTCATTTTGATTTGTTTTAAGGACATTACATCAAAGTTGGATCAGCCTGTAGTGTGTTTTTCCACTTTAATTTTGAGGGTGACTCCAAATCCAGACCTCCATGGGTTAATAAATTTGATTTCCATTGATAATTTTTTTGTGATTTTGTTGTCAGCACATTCAACTATGTAAAGAACAATGTATTTAATAAGAACATTTCATTCATTCAGATCTAGGATAAGTTATTTTAGTGTTCCCTTTATTTTTCTGAGCAGTGTATGTGTATATATATATATATATATATATATAAGGTGTAAAGAGCTGGCACTCAATGGATGATCCGTTAGTTGCCTTCCCAAAAACGCCTTGCAGCGAATTAAAGACAGCTTGTAAAAGGCGGCACTCCTAGGACTTACTTATAGATATTATAAATGGGTGACGAGCAACACAATAACCTGTTAACGTTTCAGTTTTATTACAAATACTTTCGTCAGTTTTTGTAATAAAACTGAAACGTTAACAGGTTATTGTGTTGCTCGTCACCCATTTATATTATCTATAAGAAAGTCCTAGGAGTGCCGCCTTTTACAAGCTGTCTTTAATTCGCTGCAAGGCGTTTTTGGGAAGGCAACTAACGGACCATCCATTGAGTGCCAGCTCTTTACACTATATATATATATATATATATATATATATATATATATAAGTATATAAGTCCTGGGAGTGCCACCTTCTACAAGCTATATATATATATATATATATATATATATATATATATAGTAATAATAATAATAACCCTTTATTTTCTTATACACCCCCACCCCCTGCCTGGCTGAACTGTGCCCTGGTGCACACAAAGACAGTGAGTGAGTGAGTCTCTCACTCACATTCTGAAGGCTCAGGCAGGATACTGTTCTCCTCCAGCGGACCAGCGGTCGAAAATGGCAGGGCACACACTACTCACTGCCACTGTCTAGAAGTGAGCACGGGCGGGAGCCGGGACTCGGAGGACAGCCGACAAAGCAGGGCAGGAAGGGAGGGAGGGCGCGCGGTGTGACGTGCTGAAGTCACACGCGAGGCAATCAGATTATGACGGTGGGTGGGCTGGGCTGTGCGGCCAGCCCACCCGTCCACGAAGAAGCTGCTTATGTTATGTGCAGCTGACAGGGAGCTGTGTGAGTGTGACCGGCGGCGGCGCAGCGGGAAGGGGTGAATGCTGGATGCAGGACTCAGGTTATCCGATCATCGCTATCAGTGCGCTGCTGTAGTAGCAGTAGCACTGCTACAACAGCAGCACACAGACAGCGATGATCGGATTGCAGGTGTGATGTGCGGGGGGTGCCGGACATTAGGGGGTGCCTGTGCGCACCAGGCACCCCCCGTGCGCACGCCTATGCCAGTGCGAAGAAATCAGGCTGATTGGGGCTGGAGCTGACGTCATACACTCGCCCTGAAATTGCTTGGGCATGCCTACATTTTTCCAGACACTTCCTGAAAACAGCCAATTACCACCCACAAATGTCCTCTTCCTGTCAATCACCTTGTGAACAGCCATGCAATCGAAATTTTCGCACCATCCTGTCGCTGTTTGGCGACGCACGTGCGCATTGTGGTGCATACGTATGCACAGTAGTTAAATAATTGCCCGCTGTGCGAAAACGCACAGCAGCGATCAGGTCGGAATCAGGCCCATTGTTGCAAAGTCACACACAGCCGAGGGAGCTGCTTACCAGGTACAGCAGCAGCAGTTTGGCTCACATGGACTCCTGCAGTTAATCTCCTCCTCCTCTCCACTCTTGGTTAGTGCTTTAGTGTGTGTGTGTGTGTGTGTGTGTGTGTGTGTGTGTGTGTGCGTATACTATATGTGTTTGTAGGTATGTTGAGTGTAGTATGTATGTATGCATGCTATGTGTGTGTTTGTAGTTATGCTGTATATTACTGTGTGTATGTTGTGTGTACATATGCTGTGTGTGTTTGCATGCTATGTGTGTTTGTAGGTATGCTTGGTGTAACGGTATGTATGCTTTTTGTGTGTGTGTGTGTGTATGTGTGTATGCATGCATGCTATGTGTGTGTAGGTATGCTGTGTGTGACTATGTATGACACCTGTGTTGTGTTTGTATGTATGTATGTATGTATGTATGCTGTGTGTGTGGATGTATTCAAAATATATATAAATATATATGTGTCTGGGTGCCCCCTTGAATTAAGTAACCCAGGCCCCCCCGGAGAGCGTTAATCCTGCCCTGTGCCTAGGGCAGTGTCCACCCTAACCTAGGGCCAAATTAACAATATGGTGGATGGAGCTCCAGCTCCAGGCCTCCGTGTAAAAATAGGCCCATTATTATGACAGCAGGATGATGACCAGCTGCCTAACTAGCCACAGTCGGCCATAAATCATAAGTGTTAAGATAGTATTTCTAGGTTCCTCAGAATTTATTTGTACATTTTTATGAAGACATTGTGGCTGATAGTGTAGGGGGTGTACACGCACACATGGCTTTGGCCACACCCACACAGCACTGGTCACAACTCTTCTCCTGCTAAGTATAGGCTCTTGAACATTTTCAGCCCCAGGCCCATGTAGCCCTTAATCCAGCCCTGCCCTAAGTCTATCCCCCGTGCCTTACTCATATTTATTACAGCATAAATCTTTATTTTTGTGATTTCATAAGTAGGATCAACAAACTGGTGCATCTATAATAGGTGCAGGGTGTAAGTTGCACACAGGTCCCTGGGTCCAGGGGGGCCCACACATCGCACACCCTGCACCTATATAATTTTACTTAACGCTCTGTCAGCCCAGCACTGGCTGATGATCTAAAGAAATCACCAGGAAAATGGCATGGGTGTGGCAGCCTTCTTCCAAGTGATTTGCGCATACGCAGAAAAGATGTCATTGGAACGAGGCATGGGCGCCATGTTGCCGGTGACCTATGCATTTTCCACTGGAGAGAAGAGGGGCCACACGGAGCCTGCACACAGGCCCCCTCCTCTCTTAAACTGCCCCTGCATAAACATTCTGGACTTTGAGACCATAGTACTGACCCACAGGATCACTTCTAGCATAGAAGAAGATGTTTGGCAAGTTGACCTAGGTGGCAATTATCTTCAGAGACTTTTACATTTTGTTGCGTACAACATATATTCACTTTCTCCTTATTAATTTCTAGAACAAGCTGGAAGTGCAGCTCCATCTGTGTTTAGCCAGAACAGGACGGGAGTGGAGACCGCCTTTGAGAAACCAAAAGAAGGACCGGCAAAGAGTGTATTTGGATGAATAGCAATAAGGATTTAAAAAAAAAACAACATCAAAAAAACACTTTAATATCTATGATTGTGAATGCACCGCGTGAAAGTCTTACATTCTGCTGGCTATTTTCAACCATTTACTTTTGAAGTTATTTGTGCTGCAGCAGCTTATATGTGATGAAAGGTATACAGTACCTTGTTTAAATCATTATTTTCTACTTTGTAAATCATTATTTTCTACAAGTTATGAGTGGACTATGCCTCTCAGTATGGAATCACCAGTGAAATTGATGGACCTTATTAGCTGTAGTAATGAAATTGGTAGCATTTTACACAAACCTGGCCATAAAGAAATGGCGTCTGTGATTAGGCTGTGCTATCCAGATTTATGTGCCCAGTTCAAAGTTTATTAACGTCTGTTGACATTAACTTAAAAACGCCCAGCAATATTTAACCAGGCAGTATACTTTTTGTTTTTTGTTTGTCCTTTTGATATTTGTTAGATTCTATTGGCCTTGAATTTCCCCCATCATTGCTGTAATCCCATCATTGCTGTAATAGTGAATATAACCCCTATATTAACAGTACAGTAATAGCTATGTATAAATCCCCTCAAGATAATGCATAGACATCATGTTTTTCTAAGGATTTGATCTCTGTGGGAAATTGCTGCCATTTCAGGGGTTACTGTGTTTATGGGGCCTAGCAGGGGCGGATCTGCCATAGTGCTCACCAGGAAGATTCCTGGTAGGCCGACGTGCCGGTGGGGCCTATTTTTGTGTTTTGTTATGTGGCCCCACCCCCTACCTGATAGGCAGTCCACCGCAGTCAGTACACTGCATTGTCCCCATTCATTCTGTTATTCCATCTCTGCAGTACAGCAACTCTGCCATCCAGTGACACTGCCATGGCTACACGGCATGTTATACCTCTTGTGCTGCCCATGTCTGGCCACTTCCACAAAATTTTACAGGGACACTTTTAATTCCCAATCTGCCCCTGATCTCAGACACAACTGCAGCAAAAGATGCAAGGAAAGCTGCAACTGCGTGCAATTAGGCATTATGAGGAGGAATCCCGCCCCTCTCAAACAGATCCCACCCCCTCATCAGACCACACCCTCATTAGGTCTGCTTCTATACATTTCTCGGGCTGGTTTTCCATCCCAATCTGCCCCTGGGGCCTAGCACTACTAGTCCATCAATCCTCTGCTAACCACTTCTGTCGTCATGGAGCCCGCCAATGCTGAACTACATACAGTATCATTACATATCACTCTCAACCTAACTTTGGCTTTCTGAGCAATGTTCACTCTCTTTCCTAACTTGGATACAGGTGTTTGTGTCTTATATCAGCTGTTTTTTATTCTACTTTTTTGCCAATAAACATCTAAAAATTATAAAGGTTGTGCAACTAATTATTTATCTAATAATGGTCTATCTATACCATATTAGTGGGTTGTTGTTTTTTTTTGTTTCTTTGAAGCAGTTTTATTGGTCTAAGTCAGTGTTTACCAACTCCAGTCCACAAACAGTGCATGCTTTACAGATCTCTCCAGTATCACAAGTGAAATAATTAGCTCCACCTGTGTCACAGCCAGTAATAAATACACATGTACACCAACTAGGAGGTATGGAAAACACGCACTGTTAGGGGTCCTTAATGACTGGAGTTGGGAAACACTGGTCTATATGGGCCCATACATCAGCAATCACAATTTCATATCTCCCAACATGACCCTCTCCAGGAGGGTCAGAATGCTCTGATGTGTCCTCATACATCTTGCCTCGATACGCCACGCAACGGGAGATGCCTAGCGCGAGTGAGGTGACAGATCCTGTACAACTCCGTTAGCGTCTGTCTTTTTTTTTCTTTCCGAAAACGCATCTCATTCACAAAACAACGACCATAGGACGCATAAGCAGACTCTGCTGATTAACATGACATGCAGCCTGCCTATATTCTCTGTGCGTCTGTGTCTGTATCTGCATACGAAATGCTACGTTACAGTGTTTTTATCGTATGCAGATATAACTGAGGTCGCACACAGAATATAGGCATGCCACATATTTTAATCAGCAGTCTACTTGTGCATCCTATTCACATAGTTTTGTGAATAAGACGCATTTTAATGGAAAGAGTAGTGATGAGCACCAGAAATTTTTCGGGTTTTGTGTTTTGGTTTTGGGTTCGGTTCCGCGGCCGTGTTTTGGGTTCGAACGCGTTTTGGCAAAATCTCACCGAATTTTTTTGGTCGGATTCGGGTGTGTTTTGGATTCGGGTGTTTTTTTCAAAAAACCCTAAAAAACAGCTTAAATCATAGAATTTGGGGGTCATTTTGATCCCAAAGTATTATTAACCTCAATAACCATAATTTCCACTCATTTTCAGTCTATTCTGAACACCTCACACCTCACAATATTATTTTTAGTCCTAAAATTTGCACCGAGGTCGCTGGATGACTAAGCTCAGCGACCCAAGTGGCCGACACAAACACCTGGCCCATCTAGGAGTGGCACTGCAGTGTCAGACAGGATGGCCCTTCAAAAAACTACTCCCCAAACAGCACATGACGCAAAGAAGAAAAAAAAGAGGCGCAATGAGGTAGCTGTGTGAGTAAGCTAAGTGACCCTAGTGGCCGACACAAACACCTGGCCCATCTAGGAGTGGCACTGCAGTGTCACGCAGGATGGCCCTTCCAAAAAACACCCCCCAAACAGCACATGACGCAAAGAAAAAAAGAGGCGCAATGAGGTAGCTGTGTGACTAAGCTAAGCGACCCTAGTGGCCGACACAAACACCTGGCCCATCTAGGAGTGGCACTGCAGTGTCACGCAGGATGGCCCTTCAAAAAACTACTCCCCAAACAGCACATGACGCAAAGAAGAAAAAAAAGATGCGCAATGAGGTAGCTGTGTGACTAAGATAAGCGACCCAAGTGGCCGACACAAACACCTGGCCCATCTAGGAGTGGCACTGCAGTGTCACGCAGGATGGCCCTTCCAAAAAACACCCCCCAAACAGCACATGACGCAAAGAAAAAAAGAGGCGCAATGAGGTAGCTGTGTGACTAAGATAAGCGACCCAAGTGGCCGACACAAACACCTGGCCCATCTAGGAGTGGCACTGCAGTGTCACGCAGGATGGCCCTTCCAAAAACTATTCCCCAAACAGCACATGACGCAAAGAAGAAAAAAAAGAGGCGCAATGAGGTAGCTGTGTGAGTAAGCTAAGCGACCCTAGTGGCCGACACAAACACCTGGCCCATCTAGGAGTGGCACTGCAGTGTCACGCAGGATGGCCCTTCCAAAAAACACCCCCCAAACAGCACATGACGCAAAGAAAAAAAGAGGCGCAATGAGGTAGCTGTGTGACTAAGCTAAGCGACCCTAGTGGCCGACACAAACACCTGGCCCATCTAGGAGTGGCACTGTAGTGTCACGCAGGATGGCCCTTCAAAAAACTACTCCCCAAACAGCACATGACGCAAAGAAGAAAAAAAAGATGCGCAATGAGGTAGCTGTGTGACTAAGATAAGCGACCCAAGTGGCCGACACAAACACCTGGCCCATCTAGGAGTGGCACTGCAGTGTCACGCAGGATGGCCCTTCCAAAAACTACTCCCCAAACAGCACATGACGCAAAGAAAAATGAAAGAAAAAAGAGGTGCAAGATGGAATTGTCCTTGGGCCCTCCCACCCACCCTTATGTTGTATAAACAGGACATGCACACTTTAACCAACCCATCATTTCAGTGACAGGGTCTGCCACACGACTGTGACTGAAATGACGGGTTGGTTTGGACCCCCACCAAAAAAGAAGCAATTAATCTCTCCTTGCACAAACTGGCTCTACAGAGGCAAGATGTCCACCTCATCATCATCCTCCGATATATCACCGTGTACATCCCCCTCCTCACAGATTATCAATTCGTCCCCACTGGAATCCACCATCTCAGCTCCCTGTGTACTTTGTGGAGGCAATTGCTGCTGGTGAATGTCTCCACGGAGGAATTGATTATAATTCATTTTAATGAACATCATCTTCTCCACATTTTCTGGATGTAACCTCGTACGCCGATTGCTGACAAGGTGAGCGGCGGCACTAAACACTCTTTCGGAGTACACACTTGTGGGAGGGAAACTTAGGTAGAATAAAGCCAGTTTGTGCAAGGGCCTCCAAATTGCCTCTTTTTCCTGCCAGTATAAGTACGGACTGTCTGACGTGCCTACTTGGATGCAGTCACTCATATAATCCTCCACCATTCTTTCAATGGGGAGAGAATCATATGCAGTGACAGTAGACGACATGTCCGTAATCGTTGTCAGGTCCTTCAGTCCGGACCAGATGTCAGCATCAGCAGTCGCTCCAGACTGCCCTGCATCACCGCCAGCGGGTGGGCTCGGAATTCTGAGCCTTTTCCTCACACCCCCAGTTGCGGGAGAATGTGAAGGAGGAGATGTTGACAGGTCGCGTTCCGCTTGACTTGACAATTTTGTCACCAGCAGTTCTTTGAACCCCAGCAGACTTGTGTCTGCCGGAAAGAGAGATCCAAGGTAGGTTTTAAATCTAGGATCGAGCACGGTGGCCAAAATGTAGTGCTCTGATTTCAACAGATTGACCACCCGTGAATCCTTGTTAAGCGAATTAAGGGCTCCATCCACAAGTCCCACATGCCTAGCGGAATCGCTCTGTGTTAGCTCCTCCTTCAATGTCTCCAGCTTCTTCTGCAAAAGCCTGATGAGGGGAATGACCTGACTCAGGCTGGCAGTGTCTGAACTGACTTCACGTGTGGCAAGTTCAAAAGGTTGCAGAACCTTGCACAACGTTGAAATCATTCTCCACTGCGCTTGAGACAGGTGCATTCCACCTCCTATATCGTGCTCAGTTGTATAGGCTTGAATGGCCTTTTGCTGCTCCTCCATCCTCTGAAGCATATAGAGGGTTGAATTCCACCTCGTTACCACTTCTTGCTTCAGATGATGGCAGGGCAGGTTCAGGCGTTTTTGGTGGTGCTCCAGTCTTCTGTACGTGGTGCCTGTACGCCGAAAGTGCCCCGCAATTCTTCTGGCCACCGACAGCATCTCTTGCACGCCCCTCTCGTTTTTTAAATAATTCTGCACCACCAAATTCAAGGTATGTGCAAAACATGGGACGTGCTGGAATTTGCCCAGATTTAATGCACACACAATATTGCTGGCGTTGTCCAATGCCACAAATCCACAGGAGAGTCCAATTGGGGTAAGCCATTCCGCGATGATCTTCCTCAGTTGCCGTAAGAGGTTTTCAGCTGTGTGCGTATTCTGGAAAGCGGTGATACAAAGCGTAGCCTGCCTAGGAAAGAGTTGGCGTTTGCGAGATGCTGCTACTGGTGCCGCCGCTGCTGTTCTTGCGGCGGGAGTCCATACATCTACCCAGTGGGCTGTCACAGTCATATAGTCCTGAGCCTGCCCTGCTCCACTTGTCCACATGTCCGTGGTTAAGTGGACATTGGGTACAACTGCATTTTTTAGGACACTGGTGAGTCTTTTTCTGACGTCCGTGTACATTCTCGGTATCGCCTGCCTAGAGAAATGGAACCTAGATGGTATTTGGTACCGGGGACACAGTACCTCCAACAAGTCTCTAGTTGGCTCTGCAGTAATGATGGATACCGGAACCACGTTTCTCACCGCCCAGGATGCCAAGGCCTCAGTTATCCGCTTTGCAGCAGGATGACTGCTGTGATATTTCATCTTCCTCGCAAAGGACTGTTGGACAGTCAATTGCTTGGTGGAAGTAGTAAAAGTGGTCTTACGACTTCCCCTCTGGGATGACCATCGACTCCCAGCAGCAACAACAGCAGCGCCAGCAGCAGTAGGCGTTACACGCAAGGATGCATCGGAGGAATCCCAGGCAGGAGAGGGCTCGTCAGAATTGCCAGTGACATGGCCTGCAGGACTATTGGCATTCCTGGGGAAGGAGGAAATTGACACTGAGGGAGTTGGTGGGGTGGTTTGCGTGAGCTTGGTTACAAGAGGAAGGGATTTACTGGTCAGTGGACTGCTTCCGCTGTCGCCCAAAGTTTTTGAACTTGTCACTGACTTATGATGAATGCGCTGCAGGTGACGTATAAGGGAGGATGTTCCGAGGTGGTTAACGTCCTTACCCCTACTTATTACAGCTTGACAAAGGCAACACACGGCTTGACAAATGTTGTCCGCATTTCTGTTGAAATACTTCCACACCGAAGAGCTGATTTTTTGGGTATTTTCACCAGGCATGTCAATGGCCCTATTCCTCCCACGGACAACAGGTGTCTCCCCGGGTGCCTGACTTAAACAAACCACCTCACCATCAGAATCCTCCTGGTCAATTTCCTCCCCAGCGCCAGCAACACCCATATCCTCCTCATCCTGGTGTACTTCAACACTGACATCTTCAATCTGACTATCAGGAACTGGACTGCGGGTGCTCCTTCCAGCACTTGCAGGGGGCGTGCAAATGGTGGAAGGCGCATGCTCTTCACGTCCAGTGTTGGGAAGGTCAGGCATCGCAACCGACACAATTGGACTCTCCTTGTGGATTTGTGATTTCGAAGAACGCACAGTTCTTTGCTGTGCTTTTGCCAGCTTGAGTCTTTTAATTTTTCTAGCGAGAGGCTGAGTGCTTCCATCCTCATGTGAAGCTGAACCACTAGCCATGAACATAGGCCAGGGCCTCAGCCGTTCCTTGCCACTCCGTGTGGTAAATGGCATATTGGCAAGTTTACGCTTCTCCTCCGACAATTTTATTTTAGATTTTTGAGTCCTTTTTTTACTGATATTTGGTGTTTTGGATTTTACATGCTCTGTACTATGACATTGGGCATCGGCCTTGGCAGACGACGTTGATGGCATTTCATCGTCTCGGCCATGACTAGTGGCAGCAGCTTCAGCACGAGATGGAAGTCGATCTTGATCTTTCCCTATTTTTGGAACCTCAACATTTTTGTTCTCCATATTTTAATAGGCACAACTAAAAGGCACCTCAGGTAAACAATGGAGATGGATGGATACTAGTATACTTATGGATGGACGAGCGACTGCTGACACAGAGGTAGCTACAGCCGTGGACTACCGTACTGCGTCTGCTGCTAATATAGACTGGATGATAATGATATAAAAAATATATATATATCACTACTGCAGCCGGACAGGTATATATTATATAATGACGGACCTGCTGGACACTGTCAGCACTGCAGACTCCTAAAGTAAGCTACTGGTATCAAGAAGATAGAAAAAAAAAACACCACAGGTAGGTGGTATACAATTATGGATGGACGAGCGACTGCCGACACAGAGGTAGCTACAGCCGTGGACTACCGTACTGCGTCTGCTGCTAATATAGACTGGATGATAATGATATAAAAAATATATATATATCACTACTGCAGCCGGACAGGTATATATTATATAATGACAGACCTGCTGGACACTGTCAGCACTGCAGACTCCTAAAGTAAGCTACTAGTATCAATAAGATAGAAAAAAAAAACACAACAGGTAGGTGGTATACAATTATGGATGGACGAGCGACTGCCGACACAGAGGTAGCTACAGCCATTGTCTACCGTACTGCGTCTGCTGCTAATATAGACTGGATGATAATGATATAAAATATATATATATATATCACTACTGCAGCCGGACAGGTATATATTATATAATGACGGACCTGCTGGACACTGTCAGCACTGCAGACTCCTAAAGTAAGCTACTAGTATCAAGAAGATAGAAAAAAAAAACACCACAGGTAGGTGGTATACAATTATGGATGGACGAGCGACTGCCGACACAGAGGTAGCTACAGCCGTGGACTACCGTACTGCGTCTGCTGCTAATATAGACTGGATGATAATGATATAAAAAATATATATATATCACTACTGCAGCCGGACAGGTATATATTATATAATGACGGACCTGCTGGACACTGTCAGCACTGCAGACTCCTAAAGTAAGCTACTAGTATCAAGAAGATAGAAAAAAAAAAACCACCACAGGTAGGTGGTATACAATTATGGATGGACGAGCGACTGCCGACACAGAGGTAGCTACAGCCGTGGACTACCGTACTGCGTCTGCTGCTAATATAGACTGGATGATAATGATATAAAAAATATATATATATCACTACTGCAGGACAGGTATATATTATATAATGACGGACCTGCTGGACACTGTCAGCAGAATGCGTTTATAGAATAAAAACACCACACGACGAGTGTTTAACTTTTTCAGGCAGACAATCACAATATACTGGTGGTCAGTGGTCACTGGTCAGTCACACTGGCAGTGGCACTCTGGCAGCAAAAGTGTGCACTGTTAATGTACTCCTGCTATAACTGCTCCCCAGTCTCCCCCACAATTAAGCTGTGTGAGCAGTGAGCACTCAGCACAGTCAGATATACATAGATGATGCAGCACACTGAGGCTGAGCACAGATATGGTATACTGTGTCACTGTGTATCGTTTTTTTTCAGGCAGAGAACGGATTATATTAAATAATAATAAAACTGCACTGGTGTTCACTGGTCAGTCACTAGTAAACTCTGCACTCTCTGAGTACTCCTAAGCTCCAGTAAATCAAGTGTCTCACTCTCACTCTCTATTTCTATTCTAAACGGAGAGGACGCCAGCCACGTCCTCTCCCTATCAATCTCAATGCACGTGTGAAAATGGCGGCGACGCGCGGCTCCTTATATAGAATCCGAGTCTCGCGATAGAATCCGAGCCTCGCGAGAATCCGACAGCGGGATGATGACGTTCGGGCGCGCTCAGGTTAACCGAGCAAGGCGGGAAGATCCGAGTCTGCCTCGGACCCGTGTAAAAAGGCTGAAGTTCGGGGGGGTTCGGATTCTGAGGAACCGAACCCGCTCATCACTAGGAAAGAGTCGCACATAACGACGATCGGTGCTACCGAGTCAGGTCATGGAGAAGGGCAGTTTAACGTGCAGGGAGGCTAGATGTAGGTGGACACAATCTGTATGTGTAAAATTAATGTAAGGGAATAAATGCTTTGTTTTATGTGATGGAATAAATCCTTGTCGTTCCCCCCCCAACTACTGCTCCCAATAACAGTTACTCAACCATTAAATGGTAAATGAAATAGATTAATACACATAAAAAAAAGAGTGCGCAGAGCCTTTATGCAAAACTCTTTACTAAGGGGTTAATTCCAAGTTGATCGCAGCAGGATATTTTTTTTAGCAGTTGGGCAAAACCATGTGCACTGCAGGGGGGGCAGATATAACATTTGCAGAGAGAGTTAGATTTGGGTGGGTTATTTTGTTTCTGTGCAGGGTAAAAACTGGCTGCTTTATTTTTACACTGCAATTTAGATTGCAGATTGAACACACCACACCCAAATCTCTCTCTCTCTCTGCACATGTTATATCTGCCTCCCCTGCAGTGCACATGGTTTTGCCCAACTGCTAAAAAATTTCCTGCTGCGATCAACTTGGAATTACCCTCTAAAAACGCAATTAAAATCTTGTACAATGGGCAGGGCCGTCTTTTCATATGGGCTCAATGGGCTCTTGCCCAAGGGCCCCAGGAGTAAAATGGCCTTAAGCTGATAGCTTAGGGTCCCCTCTTTCCAGGGGTACCAGTTTTTTGAAAATCGGCCCTGGGGAACCGGAGATATCCGACTTCAAAGCAGTGGTCCCCATCCAAGCCTGTTAAATGTTCTTACCAGCCAGATATCTCTGGTTCTTTCTGACTTAGAGTTTTTCTGAGGGTATTTTCATACAGCTGGGACTCTCCCCTTTCAGTGAACACTGGCCGCTTGTCTCTATTTTTCCCAGAACCAGAGATATCAGCCTTCAAACAGCTGGTCCCTGCTCCAGCTCCACACGCCTAATATGCTGTTTTATATTTTTGTTGGTGGATTGCTCTGGCTCCTAAACTCTGATCCCCAATCCCCAGTATCTCCTGAAAGGTGGGACTCTCTAGTGTTTTATCCCATTGAAAGCTAAGAAATCTATTTCCAGGATCTGGAGATATCTGCAGTAAAACAAGCTGCCCTGACCACTGGAAAATGATGAATATTAAGCCCACTCCACTATCCACCCCTCCTCTGTGTATTAAACATCCCCTAACACCCTGGAAGTCATGTCCTGGGACCCCTTCATTCAGCCCAATGACCCTTCTACAGTTTAGTTTAATTATTTCTCCAGATCCTACATGCTGAGCGAAAGATAGAACACCATCTACCGCCCACGGGACATCAAAGCTGCCGCTGATAGCAACTCCAACCCCTACCGCTGATGGGTGGGTAGGGGCCCCAGTGCATTGCTGTGCCCAGAGGCCTACACTGCTGTTAAGACGGCTCTGACAATGGGTGAGAACATCAAAGCTTATCTGGCAACTCCATTCTTTAGGAAATTTTAAAAATCCTTAAAAAACAACAACAACAACAACAACAACAACAACAACAACAACACTATTATATCCTTCAGTGCATCCCTCCTCTTCCTCCCAAAAAGTGGGAAGCAGAGATGTACAAAATAGTGTATGGGAAGATACCATAAGCATTTCATCCATAAACATCATAAGCGGTGTGGCTTCCAATATTAATGATTATTGATATCATGGCATAGCATAACGACCCTCATTCCGAGTTGATCGCTCGCTAGCTGCTTTTAGCAGCAGTGCAAACGCTAGGCCGTCGCCCTCTGGGAGTGTATCTTAGCTTAGCAGAAGTGCGACCGAAATGATCGCAGAACTGCTACAAAAAAAATTGTGCATTTTCTGAGCAGCTCGAAACTGACTCCTAGCTAGCGATGACTTCAGACTGTTCAGTTCCTGTTTTGACGTCACAAACACGCCCTGCGTTCGGCCAGCCACTTCCCCGTTTCCCCAACCACTCCTGCGTTTCTATCGGGCACACTTGCGTTTTTACACACACTCCCCGAAAACGGTCAGTTTCCGCCCAGAAACACCCACTTCCTGTCATTCACTCACTGATCAGCAGTGCGACTAAAAAGCGTCGCTAGACCTTGTGTGAAACTGCATAGTTGTGTGAAAGTACGACGCGCGTGCGCAGTGCGCACCATACGCATGCGCAGAAGTGACACTTTTTCAACTAATCGCTGCGCTGCGACCGAAAGCAGCTAGCGATCAACTCGGAATGAGGGCCAACATCAATAGATAATAAACCAGTGAGTATTGTGGAGAACAGTTTCACCCGTTATCTAATGTGATTGGACCTCTTCAAAAACATGTGTGGTTAACACAGCCCTATTGGGACTTTAGACCCAGAATCAATATGACAGTGATAAATCATCATTATGCATTTAAATTCATATTTATAAAGATAATAAATGAAGGCAGTACATTAAAAAGGGGAAAAAGGGAAGTTGAACAGTTACTCTGAGTAGACTAAAAGGTTACCTAAAGCCTAGATAAACATATCACAAGAATATGGACATTAATAACATAAATAACAATAGTTTATTGAATGAGCTATTACTAAAATTAATTTAAAATGTAGTGGAGTCATTATAAGCTTCTGGAAAACAACTGATATAAATAAAAGCTGAAAACAAACACCAGACCAATAAAAGGTAGATGACAAGGTCACGTGGGGTTTAGTATGAAATACCTACAATCAAAATCCCGACAATGTCAAAATCCTGACAAGGTCAAAACACTGACATTTAAAATACCGACAAGGTCAAAATACTGACATTTAGAATGTTTAATATTGGCCATTGATTAATGGACAACTTGTATCACAGTGAAATGTTTAGTAGAACCCTTCCAGGGTATTTATCTGTCTTATTGGATTGTGGTCTTCATTCAGTATGGATTACATTTGCAAAGCTGCTCTCACAGCAGCTTTGCAAATGCAATCCTTAGCAATGCAAAAGCAGTAGGATGTGTTAAGATGGGTACACACACTAGTGATGAGCGCCTGAAATTTTTCGGGTTTTGTGTTTTGGTTTTGAGTTCGGTTCCGCGGCCGTGTTTTGGGTTCGACCGCGTTTTGGCAAAACCTCACCGAATTTTTTTTGTCGGATTCGGGTGTGTTTTGGATTCGGGTGTTTTTTTCAAAAAACCCTAAAAAACAGCTTAAATCATAGAATTTGGGGGTCATTTTGATCCCATATTATTATTAACCTCAAAAACCATAATTTCCACTCATTTTCAGTCTATTCTGAATACCTCACACCTCACAATATTATTTTTAGTCCTAAAATTTGCACCGAGGTCGCTGGATGACTAAGCTAAGCGACCCTAGTGGCCGACACAAACACCTGGCCCATCTAGGAGTGGCACTGCAGTGTCACGCAGGATGTCCCTTCCAAAAAACCCTCCCCAAACAGCACATGACGCAAAGAAAAAAAGAGGCACAATGAGGTAGCTGTGTGAGTAAGATTAGCGACCCTAGTGGCCGACACAAACACCGGGCCCATTTAGGAGTGGCACTGCAGTGTCACGCAGGATGTCCCTTCCAAAAAACCCTCCCCAAACAGCACATGACGCAAAGAAAAAAAGAGGCGCAATGAGGTAGCTGTGTGAGTAAGATTAGCGACCCTAGTGGCCGACACAAACACCGGGCCCATCTAGGAGTGGCACTGCAGTGTCACGTAGGATGTCCCTTCCAAAAAACCCTCCCCAAACAGCACATGACGCAAAGAAAAAAAGAGGCGCAATGAGGTAGCTGTGTGAGTAAGATTAGCGACCGTAGTGGCCGACACAAACACCGGGCCCATTTAGGAGTGGCACTGCAGTGTCACGCAGGATGTCCCTTCCAAAAAACCCTCCCCAAACAGCACATGACGCAAAGAAAAAAAGAGGCGCAATGAGGTAGCTGTGTGAGTAAGATTAGCGACCCTAGTGGCCGACACAAACACCGGGCCCATCTAGGAGTGGCACTGCAGTGTCACGCAGGATGTCCCTTCCAAAAAACAATCCCCAAACAGCACATGACGCAAAGAAAAAAAGAGGCGCAATGAGGTAGCTGTGTGAGTAAGATTAGCGACCGTAGTGGCCGACACAAACACCGGGCCCATTTAGGAGTGGCACTGCAGTGTCACGCAGGATGTCCCTTCCAAAAAACCCTCCCCAAACAGCACATGACGCAAAGAAAAAAAGAGGCGCAATGAGGTAGCTGTGTGAGTAAGATTAGCGACCCTAGTGGCCGACTCAAACACCGGGCCCATCTAGGAGTGGCACTGCAGTGTCACGCAGGATGGCCCTTCCAAAAAACCCTCCCCAAACAGCACATGACGCAAAGAAAAAAAGAGGCGTAATGAGGTAGCTGACTGTGTGAGTAAGATAAGCGACCCTAGTGGCCGACACAAACACCGGGCCCATTTAGGAGTGGCACTGCAGTGTCACGCAGGATGTCCCTTCCAAAAAACCCTCCCCAAACAGCACATGACGCAAAGAAAAATAAAAGAAAAAAGAGGTGCAAGATGGAATTGTCCTTGGGCCCTCCCACCCACCCGTATGTTGTATAAACAAAACAGGACATGCACACTTTAACCAACCCATCATTTCAGTGACAGGGTCTGCCACACGACTGTGACTGATATGACGGGTTGGTTTGGACCCCCCCCAAAAAAGAAGCAATTAATCTCTCCTTGCACAAACTGGCTCTACAGAGGCAAGATGTCCACCTCATCATCATCCTCCGATATATCACCGTGTACATCCCCCTCCTCACAGATTATCAATTCGTCCCCACTGGAATCCACCATCTCAGCTCCCTGTGTACTTTGTGGAGGCAATTGCTGCTGGTCAATGTCTCCGCGGAGGAATTGATTATAATTCATTTTAATGAACATCATCTTCTCCACATTTTCTGGATGTAACCTCGTACGCCGATTGCTGACAAGGTGAGCGGCGGCACTAAACACTCTTTCGGAGTACACACTTGTGGGAGGGCAACTTAGGTAGAATAAAGCCAGTTTGTGCAAGGGCCTCCAAATTGCCTCTTTTTCCTGCCAGTATAAGTATGGACTGTGTGACGTGCCTACTTGGATGCGGTCACTCATATAATCCTCCACCATTATTTCAATGGGGAGAGAATCATATGCAGTGACAGTAGACGACATGTCCGTAATCGTTGTCAGGTCCTTCAGTCCGGACCAGATGTCAGCATCAGCAGTCGCTCCAGACTGCCCTGCATCACCGCCAGCGGGTGGGCTCGGAATTCTGAGCCTTTTCCTCGCACCCCCAGTTGCGGGAGAATGTGAAGGAGGAGATGTTGACAGGTCGCGTTCCGCTTGACTTGACAATTTTGTCACCAGCAGTTCTTTGAACCCCAGCAGACTTGTGTCTGCCGGAAAGAGAGATCCAAGGTAGGCTTTAAATCTAGGATCGAGCATGGTGGCCAAAATGTAGTGCTCTGATTTCAACAGATTGACCACCCGTGAATCCTTGTTAAGCGAATTAAGGGCTCCATCCACAAGTCCCACATGCCTAGCGGAATCGCTCCGTGTTAGCTCCTCCTTCAATGTCTCCAGCTTCTTCTGCAAAAGCCTGATGAGGGGAATGACCTGACTCAGGCTGGCAGTGTCTGAACTGACTTCACGTGTGGCAAGTTCAAAGGGCATCAGAACCTTGCACAACGTTGAAATCATTCTCCACTGCGCTTGAGACAGGTGCATTCCACCTCCTATATCGTGCTCAATTGTATAGGCTTGAATGGCCTTTTGCTGCTCCTCCAACCTCTGAAGCATATAGAGGGTTGAATTCCACCTCGTTACCACTTCTTGCTTCAGATGATGGCAGGGCAGGTTCAGTAGTTTTTGGTGGTGCTCCAGTCTTCTGTACGTGGTGCCTGTGCGCCGAAAGTGTCCCGCAATTCTTCTGGCCACCGACAGCATCTCTTGCACGCCCCTGTCGTTTTTTAAATAATTCTGCACCACCAAATTCAAGGTATGTGCAAAACATGGGACGTGCTGGAATTTGCCCATATTTAATGCACACACAATATGGCTGGCGTTGTCCGATGCCACAAATCCACAGGAGAGTCCAATTGGGGTAAGCCATTCCGCGATGATCTTCCTCAGTTGCCGTAAGAGGTTTTCAGCTGTGTGGCTATTCTGGAAAGCGGTGATACAAAGCGTAGCCTGCCTAGGAAAGAGTTGGCGTTTGCGAGATGCTGCTACTGGTGCCGCCGCTGCTGTTCTTGCGGCGGGAGTCCATACATCTACCCAGTGGGCTGTCACAGTCATATAGTCCTGACCCTGCCCTGCTCCACTTGTCCACATGTCCGTGGTTAAGTGGACATTGGGTACAGCTGCATTTTTTAGGACACTGGTGACTCTTTTTCTGAGGTCTGTGTACATTTTCGGTATCGCCTGCCTAGAGAAATGGAACCTAGATGGTATTTGGTACCGGGGACACAGTACCTCCAACAAGTCTCTAGTTGGCTCTGCAGTAATGATGGATACCGGAACCACGTTTCTCACCACCCAGGATGCCAAGGCCTCAGTTATCCGCTTTGCAGTAGGATGACTGCTGTGATATTTCATCTTCCTCGCAAAGGACTGTTGGACAGTCAATTGCTTGGTGGAAGTAGTAAAAGTGGTCTTACGACTTCCCCTCTGGGATGACCATCGACTCCCAGCAGCAACAACAGCAGCGCCAGCAGCAGTAGGCGTTACACGCAAGGATGCATCGGAGGAATCCCAGGCAGGAGAGGAATCATCAGAATTGCCAGTGACATGGCCTGCAGGACTATTGGCATTCCTGGGGAAGGAGGAAATTGACACTGAGGGAGTTGGTGGGGTGGTTTGCGTGAGCTTAGTTACAAGAGGAAGGGATTTACTGGTCAGTGGACTGCTTCCGCTGTCACCCAAAGTTTTTGAACTTGTCACTGACTTATTATGAATGCGCTGCAGGTGACGTAGAAGGGAGGATGTTCCGAGGTGGTTAACGTCCTTACCCCTACTTATTACAGCTTGACAAAGGGAACACACGGCTTGACACCTGTTGTCCGCATTTCTGTTGAAATACCTCCACACCGAAGAGCTGATTTTTTTGGTATTTTCACCAGGCATGTCAACGGCCATATTCCTCCCACGGACAACAGGTGTCTCCCCGGGTGCCTGACTTAAACAAACCACCTCACCATCAGAATCCTCCTGGTCAATTTCCTCCCCAGCGCCAGCAACACCCATATCCTCCTCATCCTGGTGTACTTCAACACTGACATCTTCAATCTGACTATCAGGAACTGGACTGCGGGTGCTCCTTCCAGCACTTGCAGGGGGCGTGCAAATGGTGGAAGGCGCATGCTCTTCACGTCCAGTGTTGGGAAGGTCAGGCATCGCAACCGACACAATTGGACTCTCCTTGTGGATTTGGGATTTCGAAGAACGCACAGTTCTTTGCGGTGCTACTGCTTTTGCCAGCTTGACTCTTTTCATTTTTCTAGCGAGAGGCTGAGTGCCTCCATCCTCATGTGAAGCTGAACCACTAGCCATGAACATAGGCCAGGGCCTCAGCCGTTCCTTGCCACTCCGTGTGGTAAATGGCATATTGGCAAGTTTACGCTTCTCCTCCGACAATTTTATTTTAGGTTTTGGAGTCCTTTTTTTACTGATATTTGGTGTTTTGGATTTGACATGCTCTGTACTATGACATTGGGCATCGGCCTTGGCAGACGACGTTGCTGGCATTTCATCGTCTCGGCCATGACTAGTGGCAGCAGCTTCAGCACGAGGTGGAAGTGGATCTTGATCTTTCCCTAATTTTGGAACCTCAACATTTTTGTTCTCCATATTTTAATAGGCACAACTAAAAGGCACCTCAGGTAAACAATGGAGATGGATGGATACTAGTATACAATTATGGACGGACTGCTGAGTGCCGACACAGAGGTAGCTACAGCCGTGAACTACCGTACTGTACTGTGTCTGCTGCTAATATAGACTGGTTGATAAAGAGATGTAGTAGTATGTATGTATAAAGAAGAAAGAAAAAAAAACCACGGGTAGGTGGTATACAATTATGGACGGACTGCCGAGTGCCGACACAGAGGTAGCTACAGCCGTGGACTACCGTACTGTACTGTGTCTGCTGCTAATATAGACTGGTTGATAAAGAGATGTAGTAGTATGTATGTATAAAGAAGAAAGAAAAAAAAACCCACGGGTAGGTGGTATACAATTATGGACGGACTGCCGAGTGCCGACACAGAGGTAGCTACAGCCGTGAACTACCGTACTGTACTGTGTCTGCTGCTAATATAGACTGGTTGATAAAGAGATGTAGTAGTATGTATGTATAAAGAAGAAAGAAAAAAAAACCACGGGTAGGTGGTATACAATTATGGACGGACTGCCGAGTGCCGACACAGAGGTAGCTACAGCCGTGGACTACCGTACTGTACTGTGTCTGCTGCTAATATAGACTGGTTGATAAAGAGATGTAGTAGTATGTATGTATAAAGAAGAAAGAAAAAAAAACCACGGGTAGGTGGTATACAATTATGGACGGACTGCCGAGTGCCGACACAGAGGTAGCTACAGCCGTGAACTACCGTACTGTACTGTGTCTGCTGCTAATATAGACTGGTTGATAAAGAGATGTAGTAGTATGTATGTATAAAGAAGAAAGAAAAAAAAACCACGGGTAGGTGGTATACAATTATGGACGGACTGCCGAGTGCCGACACAGAGGTAGCTACAGCCGTGGACTACCGTACTGTACTGTGTCTGCTGCTAATATAGACTGGTTGATAAAGAGATGTAGTAGTATGTATGTATAAAGAAGAAAGAAAAAAAAACCACGGGTAGGTGGTATACAATTATGGACGGACTGCCGAGTGCCGACACAGAGGTAGCTACAGCCGTGAACTACCGTACTGTACTGTGTCTGCTGCTAATATAGACTGGTTGATAAAGAGATGTAGTAGTATGTATGTATAAAGAAGAAAGAAAAAAAAACCACGGGTAGGTGGTATACAATTATGGACGGACTGCCGAGTGCCGACACAGAGGTAGCTACAGCCGTGGACTACCGTACTGTACTGTGTCTGCTGCTAATATAGACTGGTTGATAAAGAGATGTAGTAGTATGTATGTATAAAGAAGAAAGAAAAAAAAACCTCGGGTAGGTGGTATACAATTATGGACGGACTGCCGAGTGCCGACACAGAGGTAGCTACAGCCGTGAACTACCGTACTGTACTGTGTCTGCTGCTAATATAGACTGGTTGATAAAGAGATGTAGTAGTATGTATGTATAAAGAAGAAAGAAAAAAAAACCACGGGTAGGTGGTATACAATTATGGATGGACTGCCGAGTGCCGACACAGAGGTAGCTACAGCCGTGAACTACCGTACTGTGTCTGCTGCGACTGGATGATAAATAATGATATAAAAAATATATATATATCACTACTGCAGCCGGACAGGTATATATTATATAATGACGGACCTGCTGGACACTGTCTGTCAGCAGAATGAGTTTTTTATAGAATAAAAAAAAAACACCACACAAGTGAAGTCACACGACGAGTGTTTAACTTTTTCCGGCAATCACAATATAGTATACTACTAACTATACTGGTGGTCAGTGTGGTCAGGTCACTGGTCAGTCACACTGGCAGTGGCACTCCTGCAGCAAAAGTGTGCACTGTTTAATTTTAATATAATATGTACTCCTGGCTCCTGCTATAACCTATAACTGGCACTGCAGTGCTCCCCAGTCTCCCCCACAATTATAAGCTGTGTGAGCTGAGCACAGTCAGATATATATACATAGATGATGCAGCACACTGGGCTGAGCAGTGCACACAGATATGGTATGTGACTGAGTCACTGTGTGTATCGTTTTTTTCAGGCAGAGAACGGATATATTAAATAAAACAAAACTGCACTGTCTGGTGGTCACTGTGGTCAGTCACTAGTAAACTCTGCACTCTCTACACTTCTACAGTACTCCTAAGCTCCAGTAAATCAGGTCAATCTCTCTCTCTCTCTCTCTCTCTCTCTTCTAATCTAAATGGAGAGGACGCCAGCCACGTCCTCTCCCTATCAATCTCAATGCACGTGTGAAAATGGCGGCGACGCGCGGCTCCTTATATAGAATCCGAGTCTCGCGAGAATCCGACAGCGTCATGATGACGTTCGGGCGCGCTCGGGTTAACCGAGCAAGGCGGGAGGATCCGAGTCTGCTCGGACCCGTGAAAAAAACCATGAAGTTCGGGCGGGTTCGGATTCAGAGAAACCGAACCCGCTCATCTCTAACACACACTAGACGATATCGTGGACGATGTGCTCGATTCCGTCACATCGTTCATGATATCGTCTAGTGTGTATGCGCTATGTCGCTGACGATGCGCGCTCCCGCGCGTCATCAGCGACTTCCTCCATCGAACCTGCATGTAGGTCAAACAGGCAACATCGCCTAATAGGGCCATGCTGTCGAATGCAGTATGGCCCTCGCTCCCCCCACTGTCGCTAGTCGGTGTTTAATATGTACCCAGCTTTACATCTCCTTGCTGCATTTACGATCGTAGCACTGCAACCAGAGTCGCAGTCTGGGATCAAACATTGAGACCATCGGTTGCGATGGTCATCCGCCAAGGCAAGCTGAATAAGCCTGAGCTTACTAAGGCTGGCCGTCGTCACAGGGCGGCTTGCATGGTCAAAGAAACTGCGTCTCGTGACGCAGTCCTTGGCCTCACCACTCCCGGAAAATGGGGGTGACACGTCCCCATTTCTGGCAACGCCAGCCGCCCCTGTCCCTCCCCCCAAACGCCACTGCCTCAGGCAGAGGCATTCGCAATTCTGCAATGCGATCGCAGGACCTGTTCTGCACATAACGGCAGGGCCGGTTCCAGCGCTTTATGCGCCCCGGGCGGGGAATAGGGGGCGTGGCTTCATGCAGGGGGCATGGTCAGTTACGCCCCCTGTTCAGTAGAGTAGCGCCGCAAAAGGTCCTCTCCACGAAGGGAAACTAGATGCGTAGCGTCTAGTTCCCTTTGTGGAGAGGACCTTTGCTGTGCGGTGTGCGATGACGTCATCGCGCACCGCACAGTAAAGGTCCTCTCCATGAAGGGAAACTAGACGCTACACGTCTAGTTCCCTTCACAGGGGGCAGCTGGGGGCAGTAGCAGCGGGCAGCTGGGGCAGTAGCGGATCTTGCCATGGTGCGGCGCCCTCTGGAGGGCGGCACCCCGGGCAAAAGTCCTGCTTGTCCGTGGCAAGATCCGCTACTGCATAACGGGTCTTGCGCATGCACAGTTTCCCTGCACTAAGGATCACTCCTGCGATCAGGGTCGGACTGGCCCACAGGGGTATCAGGGAAACCACCGGTAGGCCCCACTGCCTGGGGGCCCACTCCTTCCTCTAGCGATCAGGTTCCAGACTGTGCACTTGTATTATACATGGTAGATATGTTGCATTACACTGCACTAAACTATTGTGTATTTCAAGCCTCTGTGGAGGCTGACCACAGCCCACAACCCCTTTGTAGGCTGGCCACACCCCTAAGTATGGGCCCCTATAACTGCATTCCCCCGGTGGGCCATACACGTCCCAGTCCGACACTGCCTGCGATCCATACTAAATGAGGGCCTATGTTTAAGCTCATGATAACATTATCTTGCTAGGTGCAGTAGGTACAGATTTGTGTTCCTCTGTCTCTAGATTGAGAATGAGAACAGGATTTTCCCAGCGTCTGAGACCAGAGTCTGAAAACAAAATATTATTTAAGAATTTATAATCCACCAATGCTGAATTCTGTTGTGTAATCTATTTCTTTATACAACTTTAACTCTAAAGTGAAAACATGTAGCAGCCTTGTAAACAAAGATTTTCTTTGCTATTTTCAGGCTGTCGGGTCATTATTTTGACTATGCCAATGTCCTTAAAGTTATAAATGTTTATCAAACTAAAAATGCCTGTTCCTTTTCCTTAACATTCAGGCATTCTGAGCAGATCTACAGTAAGTGAAACTGTCCCTTTAGGAGAAGCATGGAATCTTGGGCAGGAATGTAGTTGGGAAAATCTAGAAAGCTATACACATGGGACGCTGAGATGGGTCAGCCACTACGCAAGCTGGGAAACAGATAGGACAGCCTCTCCACAAGCCAAGCAATCGCCAATAGCTAACACAGTAGAAGTCACAGTAGCAGGAACACGCAGTTTGTTTCACAGCACGAAAAGCTGAACGTAGAAGTTGAAATTCTTTTTAGCAAAATGATCTGAAGCAGGTTGTGACGAGCAGAGGAAGGACATCAGTGAGCGGCATGTTTACTTACTGAGTCTACATTGATCTTTATTTTATTGTCATCAGCGGCGGATTTAGGGGTGAGGGCGCCTCTAGGCACAACAGCAATGGCAGCACCTTTATTGATTGGTTATAAGCCCCCATTTCATTGTAGTCAATTTAATAAAACAATAAAAAAGCCACTAACTATGACATTTTAATTATGTATACATTTGCTAAGTAGGACAAGTTACAGGGGCAATACAGTATGTGCATATTCTACCCGCTTACACTCCATTCAAGATGGCATATGGTACAGTAGAGTGGAAATATTTACCAGTTACTGATACTTTTTGAGCTGACAGTACCAACACAAGAATCCAAGTACTGCCCCGCCCCCCACACAAGTGCCCCCCTAGGCATGTGCCTCAGGTGCCTAATGGGAAATTTGCCACCGATTTGTCATTCTCTCATATCTCCAGACTTGAAAGAAACTAATAATGGGATAAAGGGGAATATTGACTTATCCATTTACTGAACAACCAGAAACTGTATTAATGCATCTTATTCCATACGTCCCAACATTTGGGTGTTTGGGATGGAACACACCTCAGGTGGACATGTGCCTGCCTAGTGCTTATTGCTTCCAGGCCAGATTAAGGCTGGTGGGGGCCCAGGGGCAATGATTTTGTGAGGACCCCCACTAGTTTAAGTGGTTGTAAACCTTGAGCCTCCCCTCCCCCATTAAATAACACACACACTACCTTACACAGCGCACCGCAGCAGCAGCACAACCGGCCTACTTACACAGTGCACCACAGCAGCAGAACACCTGGCTGGCTGGCTCACTCACACACACTACCTTACACACACACATGATATGCGTTACATGAGCAGAAAACCCGCGTCTCGCGGGACTTCACTGCACAATCCCACGAGACTGACTGCGCCACTTAAGGGAAACCACTCTGCTCTGCTTCACAGCAGTTGGGGTCCCCCGGCACGACTGCCCTTGTCGCCCCTCCTTTAATCTGGCCCCCGAGTGCTTCTGAAGCAAGAAAATGTCTGGGAAAGCTGTTTGTATGAGTGAAAGGTACTGCATGTACCTACTTACCACCAGTGTGATGCAGCAGTTTGCAGGACATACCTCCCAACAGCCTCGCCAGGCTTTAGATTAATGTATTGTTAAAAGGCTGTTTTGGCATATTACTCTCTTTGTTTGGAAGGGGAGCAAAAAATGAATGTCAGCAGATGGGAGTAGGGGACAAGCAGGGGAACTAAAAGTGGCCCTGGAAAAATTTGTACTGGTGCTGGTGCTGCCTATGTGAGGCACTTCTACAGATTTTTCCAGGGCCACTTTCAGTTCCTAATCCGCCCCAACCCGAATTTAAAAGAAAGTGCAATGGAATATCTTAGAGCTGAATAAATGTTAATGTATTAATATATAGATGCTGTAGGGCCCAATGTGTGTGTTTTTTCCTGTGGGGGCCAATGTGTATAATATTTTTCTTGTGTAATGTTTTTCATCTGAGTTGTACTGCGCATGCATGCACTGCGATGGTATTCATACAGAGTTGCATTACAGAGTCAGACACACGCACCAAGAAGTGTATTAGAAATGTGTTTGGCATTCCTGTGTGCAGGGCCGGTGCTAGAGTGTTTGGCGCCCCCCTGCAAATAATAAACTTGCGCCCTCCCATCCATAAAAAAGGGATAGCGCGCACTGCAAAAAGGGGTGTGGCCACACAAGGAAGCGGCGTGACCACAAAGGTACCCACAATTCAAATTACGCCACACAGTATTACAATCTTATGCACATTAACCCAAACGTAGTGCCCCTGATTCATATTATGCCACGTAATAGTGCCACTTATTCACATTTAAAATCGATGACAGGGCCAGTTCTAGATCTTGAAGACCTCAGGGCAATAGTTTCCTCTGGCCATGCTCAGAACAGGGACAGTGCGCGTCTAAGGCGCGCGCAAAAAGTTTAGGGCCACAGAATAGTGCCAGTTCACATAACCCCGCACAGTAGTGTCCATTAGTCACATTACACCACACAGCAGTGTCCGTTAGTCATATTACACCGCACAGTAGTGTCCGTTAGTCACATTACACCGGACAGCAGTGTCCGTTAGTCACATTACACCACACAGCAGTGTCCGTTAGTCACATTACACCACACAGCAGTGTCCGTTAGTCACATTACACCGGACAGTAGTGTCCGTTAGTCACATTACACCGGACAGCAGTGTCCGTTAGTCACATTACACCACACAGTAGTGTCCGTTAGTCACATTACACCACACAGTAGTACCCTTATACACCTTATGCCATACAGGAGAGCCGCTATTACATGTTACGCCAGAGTAGAGCTCATTATACACATTATGCCAGGTACAGCCCATTATACACATTATGAAGGTCATTGAGACCCCACTGCAATGGCGGCCCTCAGCGCAGTTTGCCAGTGCAGCAAACTGTGCATGCACAGTGGGCATGAGGCCACACACATTGCGGTCACTTCCCTAATGGATGCGACCACAAAGTGATTGATAGGCGACAGCGTAGTGGAGTTAAGTTGTTGCTGGGGTGACGCTGGAAAAATGGGGGCAGGCCGGGACGTCACACGCAGCCGCTCCCCCCAAAAAATGGCTGCTGACCAGGCTACACTGCCAGTGGTCAACCTTAGATCAGATGCATCCTCAATCAAATTTCGGATGCATCGGGAGGCGACACCACACATGCTGGGCGGCCTTGCCTTGTGCTGGGCGGCCCTCAGCATGTGCAGAAATGAACGCAGATCCGGCTGCCTATGCATCCATCTGCGTTCATCTTTGAATGACCCCCTATGCCAGGTACAGCCCTCATTCCCTCCACAGTGCAGCCCCGTTACCTGCAGGAGGTCCCGGCTCAGGCGCTGCTCCTCCTCTTCCTTCTCTGCCTCCGGTTTCTTGCAGGCTCTGTTACTT